>NC_064248.1:38388448-38695431 GCF_003254725.2 Canis lupus dingo
CAGAGAGAATCAAAAGGAAAGGCAGGCTCGGTCGGGTCGGAAGGACCACGCGGCGCCCTAATCGTCGGGGAGAGGCAGGGCTCGAAGACGGGCCCGCGCGGGCACAGGGCGCCAGGGGCTGGGGAGGGCCCAGGTGCCCAGTGGGGTGCCCCCCACCCCCCACCCCGACCAGCTCCGGGCTGGGGACCAGGCCACACAGGAGCGCGACCGGAAGGAGCAGGGAGGGGCACAGGGGGAACCCCGCGCCCTCCGGGTCTCCCGGCTCGCGGCTGGTCCCCTAAACCGGGACCGGGTCTCAGGGCGGCGCGTCCCAGCGCGCGGCGGGCCCGATTGGCCCCGGCAGAGGCCCGTCCTCCCGCCCGCCGCACCCCTCCCCCGATCTCTGGGGCCGCGCGACCCGGCGCTGGGGCTGCGGGCCCCGCCCCCCGAAGGAACCCCCCTGGAGGGCTGCCCGCCCTTTCCCCGCTCCTCTGAGGGTCCCCCCCACCCCCCTACCCGGAGGGCTGCCCACCCCCGCCCTCCCAGACGCTCAGCACCAGTCAGCGCCCCAACGCTGCGCTCGGGGCCTGGAGGACCCCTCGACGGGGAGCCCCGGCCCTCGGGACGCTCCGCAGCTCCCACTCCTGGGGAGTCCGACAAGCCCCCCCCCCCACAGGGCCCTCCCACCTCCCACGCGAGGGACACCTCCCCAGGGACCCCACCCCAGCTTGTCCTCTCAGCGAGCCCCCCCAACCTCAAGGACTCAGGCCCACCCACATCGACCGCCCTGCAGCCAGGCCGTGTCCTTGCTGGGGTCCTAAAATGGCAAGGACGGCTGTTTAAAGCCCTGCAGCTTCAGGCTCCCTAGTGGAATGGTGGGTGCCAGGTCGCGGAGGGGGGAGGGGTGTCAGGGATATTATCTAGTGGGAAGAGCTACTCTTCGGGGTGACGGAGAAGCTCCGCATCGCTGGCGGTGCCGGCTGCACCCCTGAACGACGAGGGTGGCCGCAGTCCCAACCAAGGCACCAGGCCTGTGCCAGTGGGTGGTGGGCAGCTCCCCTTGCAAGTGCCCTTCCCACCCAGCGCTGGCTCCTCACCCTCGCTGACCACCAGCTCCACCAGCCCTTCCCAGATCCTTTGCCCAGCCAGGCAGTGCAGGGACAGGTCCCCGTGCAGCCCGGGGTGGTGCAGGCCAGGCCAGACCCCGGCTCTAGTGCTCACCAGCTCTGGAATGCTCAGTGCCCCTCCCCCAGCTGAGAATGGGGTGACCAACAGGAAACGCCTTTGGAGTTTGGCAGAGCAGCCGTAAGGCACCTAGAATGAGGCCCGCACCCAGCAGGCAAGGGCCGCTCAGCTCCTCAGCTCGGCAGGGATGAGACGCTCCTCTGCCCCCTCCCTCCAGCGCGCCCGCCTAGCTGGGCCCTTCCCCTGTATCACGGGCGCCAGCAGAGGCAGGAGTTGCTCAGTCACCCGTCAGGCCTAGGACATCCCTGTACCCCACTGGCATGTGGCCTGAGACCCCATCCCTTCATACCCCTACAAGTGGCCTCTGCCCCAGGCCTCGCCTGAGCCTGGCCTGAGCCTGGCCTTCCGGTGCAGGTTCTTCCCAGGCTGCTCAGGGCCCCGGAGGCACTTCCTGTAGCGGGTTCTGCGGCAGAGGCAAGGGGCATGGTGGCCGCACCCGATGGCGTCCCAAGACGCGGCCCTTGGACCTCCCATTCCAAGGATGGCACTCATGAGAAAGGGGGAAGGTGCTGCCCACCCCAGCACATGACGGGGGAGAGTGTCAACCCCGGCTCTGGGCCTCCACCAGGCCCTGCCGGCTGATCCCGTGTCACAGTCCTCAGTACCTGCAGGGGCCCCCATCCGGGGAACGCAACCACCCACACCCCCAGCGTGGGGGCACTGCTGCCAGGGCCGAGGGGACGTGGAAGGCCTCAGATCACACTAACGGACAAAGAGTTGCAGGGCTCGGGATACCAGTGACCTCCGAGCCGCCCAGCAGTACCAGGCAGGCTCACCTGCAGCTGTGCAACCTCCAGCGTGCATGTGGGATCATCGTGCCCACCTGGGAGCCGGCTCAGGCGAGGGGTCGTTCAGGGAAAACACTACAGGTAGTGGAGCCTTGATTATCCCAAGGGCTCAAGGAAGTAAGGCTGCAGGCAGGGCAAGGAGTGGCAGCCAGGGCGAGCTCAGGCGCCCTCGTAAGGCTTCCTGCACTCCCAGCCTGGCGAGCTGGGGTCCAGAGGCCCGTGCAGATCCCTTCCAAAGGCTGGGGGAGCACCTGGCACTGTGGCCCTGCACCCCCACTTTGCCTGCCCAACTCAAGGGTGCAGAGAGCAAGGCCATGGGACACTCTGCGCTGCGCCCCCCCCCCCGAGGCCCCTCCCACACCCAGCTCCTGACTTGTCTCCACAAACGATTCTCTCCTTGTGCAAAATCCCAAGAAGCACCCTTGCCCTCAGTCCCAACATGTGAACTTCTGATGCTGTCTACACTCACTGTCCCAGCCCCTTCCCGTCTGCTCTCCAACCTAGGACCCAGGGCTTCCCCTCCCACCACCTCCAACCACACCTCTGCCTGGGGCTCTGTGGGCCTCAGGCACAGCTGTGCAACTGGAGAGGGCCCCGTCACCTCCACTGGGACCCCGCAAGGCTGCCACAAGCCAGAATCCAGCCACTCCCACTCCTGACCCTGAGATCCAAGCACTCCACCTCCCCAGCACCCCCAGACAGCCACTGAGGTGTCAGCGCCCTGCTCTGACATGACGGCGCCCTGCTTTGAAGCAAAACTCGGAGACCAGACAAGTCCCTGCTGGGCGCATGTTTATCCAGCTGCGTCCTGAGCGGAGGCCTCCGCCAGGGGCAGGGTGGCCAATGGCTCCCTGGAGACCAGCTCCTCCACGGCTCATCCCCGCCAGCGTCCAGCCAAGGCTGGGCATCCTTTCCAGCTGTGGTCCTCGGTCACTGCCTGGCCGCCTCCGCCTGCCACACCAACTCGCCCGAGATGTAGGTGGCCCGCACGTGGAGAGAGTCATCGAGCATCACGAAGTCTGGGTCAGAGGGGGGCGGTGAGAAGGAGGCAGGGGTGGGCCCATCGCCACCCCCACTCCCTCCCCCACCCTGACGCCACTGGGGAAACAGGCCTGCAACATGACTTGGGCACAGCACCCCAACCCATCGCAAGCTGACCCAGGTCCTGAACCAGCATTCCCAGCAGTAGGGTACAAGGGACAGAGGCCCCGGCAGCCCTTCCCCCAGCCTTGCCTCCTATGTCAGAAGGAGAAAGGAGCACATGGGGAGGCTGGCAGCTGGGCAAGGCCACCTGGGCACAGGGAAGATCCCACCTGCCCTGGCACTGCCCCAAGTCTTCAGTGGCCCGGGTGCCCGCATTGGCCCCTGACCTGCATCCGCCCCGAAGTCCAGGGTCCCCTTGCGCTTCTCCAGCCCCAGCAGCTGAGCGGGGTGCAGGGACGCAGCCTCCAGGGCCAATTCCACACTGCAGCCTGCTCAGAGGACACAAGTGGGTAACATCCCCCATCTCAGCACCGCTGGCAGCCCCTCCCCACCGCAGCCCTGGGGCTCCAACGCCTAGGAACTGGAGAAGAGAGATGTCCCAGGACCCTGCGGCAGGTTGCCAAGGTTCCACCTGCACCCCATCCGAGGACACTGCTAGGTACCCTCCTTCCGCTCACTCACCCATCCCATCCTGACAGGCCTCCCCCTTCTCACACGAAAAGGCCTGCAGGCCCCTCCCCTGTCAGGGTCCCAGAAAGAGCCCTCCGACAAAGAAGCAGTAGCCTGGGCATCAATAAGGCCACCTCGACTTGACTTCCTACCCCTGCTACCCGTAAGAGGCCACATGACCAAACCCCATTCCTTCTGGTCCCATCACCACCCCAGCTGCCAGGCCGAAGCCACTTCCTGCCTCCTGGCCTGTCTCCTACTGCTCAAAATAGCACGCTGAACCCTGGAACCCCCAGGGACACCCCAGCCCCATGGCACCAAGAATCCCACGGGGCCTAGCCAATCACATCCTCTGCAGACACCCCTTCCAGGCTCCCCGAGAACACGCCCACCCTCTTAGGAAGCCTGGAGCGCTGCTCTGACCACCCCCTCCCCCCAGCTCTGTACCCGTGAGCCCACAGGGTCCAAGTTGGAAGGCTTTCCTGCGCATAAAGTGAGGTCCCTTCTCTTCTCAGGTACCACGGCTTCACTGCCTGTCACCCTGGATTCCAACCACCTGCTTGCTTGTCATTGTCTTAACCTGCCCCTGAGCTACTTGCAGAGGGGCCTCGGCCACATCCCTGGTGCTCATCCCTTGGGAGCTCCACCAGACGAGGGATGTGGGTACGAGACTCTAGTGGTCTCCACGCTTCCCTCCAACCTCTCCCAGATGTAGCTCAACATACACACACGCACACATGCATGCACACACACTCGCACCGCACACTCCCCCTACCCCAGCCTCACTGACCTGTGGCCTGCAGGAAGTGCCGGACACAGACGTCCATCGGGGCGATGCTGCCACTCAGAGTCTTGGTGCCTTGAGAGCAGAGAGGGCAGGCTCTGGGGGACCAGAGGCCACCAGGCACTAGGTGGGGGGTGGGCACTGGGCTGGCAGGGAACACCCGGATTCTTGGATCCCACGGGAGGCTGGGGGCTGTTCCCACATGGGCAGTCAGCAGGGATGTGCGGGTGGCTCACCTGCCACATAGGCTGTCAGCCCATCTACTTCCACCTCCTGCTGCCCCAGCGTGTGACGGCCATTGCCCAAGCCCAGGGCAGGGACAGCATCGGTGACCAACACCAGCCCTGCAGAGAGAAGGGGCCTTAGGACTTACCCCTACGGGGTCCTCCCAGCTGCTGCCACCCTGCCCTGCCACTCACCCTGGGGATGGGCGCGGTGGGCAATGCGCAGGGCAGCGGGGTTGGTATGTGTGCCGTCAGCAATCATCCCGTAGAAGATGTGGCGGCCTGGTGGCAGCCGGTCACTAGTCAAAAGCCCCACGATCCCTGGGTCACGGTGGTGGAACTGGGCAGGGATAGGAGGGAGGCAGCTAAGCGATGGCAGGAGCCTGACACCCACCCACCCCGGGCACTGGCAGACGGGGGGCGGGGCACTCACAGGCAGCATGGCGTTGAAGAGGTGCGTGATGAAGGTGGCCCCACTCTGCACGGCTTCCTCCGCAGCCTGCAGGTTGGCCACCGAGTGTCCTGCATAGGGGACCTGGACTCAAACTGTGCACCCAACCCAGGAACCCCCGCCATGGGCCCAACCCTGGGGGCGGCCCTCCTCACCTAGGGACACACAGATGCCACGGGCCGTCAGCGCCTGTATCACCTCATGGCTTCGGCCCAGCTCGGGGGCCAGCGTCACAATGCGGACGTTGTCCAAGGGCCCGTAGGTGGCCAGCACGTCATGGAAGGCGTTGGTCTCAAAGGAGCGCAGGTGGGCTTCGGGGTGTGCACCCCGCTTCTCCCGACTGATGAACGGGCCCTCCAGGTGCACCCCTGGGAGGAGGGGAGTGGATGTCTCCAGCTCGCCTCCTGCCCTGCAGCCCCCGCCCCAGCCCCTATGGCCTGCCCAGCCGCCCTCCCAGTTGGGTCTCTGGAGGAGGAAGGGCTGCCACCAGGTCCCCAAGGAGCCTCCCAGGGCGGGGGCAGGAAGAGGGGTCAGCCACTCACCGAGGACCCCTGCCCCATGGGGACCACCACTCTTCACAGGGATCTGAGGAAGGACCTGGGGGGAACCAGCTGTTAAAGCCCTGCCCCCTATGGCCCAGCGCCCGGCGGTCAGAGATCAGAGATCAGCCCCCCAACGGCCTTCCCTCAGGAATGGGAAGCTCCAGGCCCCCAGGCTCGGCCTGGGGAAGCGCAGTTCGAGAACTAACAGGACGCGGAGGTGAGACCCGAGGCAGGCCCAGGAGCCGGGGGAGGAGCTGGGCAGAGGGCAGGCACCTGGACAGCAGCGGGGACACGGCGGGCTGTGGACCTGGCCCAGGCGACGGGCCTGGCCTCGGGCTGCAGGACCAGAAGCACGGCCAGGCTGGAAGGGGGGTGCACTCCGGGCGGAGGGGTGTGGGCCGGAGAGCCTGGTGCGGGCAGGGCCGTGGGCTGAGGCCTCAGCGCCATCGGAAGCTCCGGTGTCCGTCCAGGTGCTCACGGTCCCCACCGTGGACGCAGACAGGCAGGTGCCCCAGGTCGCACCTCCCGCAGGAAGCCATGTGGGGAAGGAGGTGGGCAGGGAGCCCCGCGGGCAGCAAGGTCCCTGGGCCGCGCTGCGGGACAAACACGCCCGCCTCCTTCCCCCCCCAACCCGGGCTCCCCTGCCCCCAACAAAACCTGGAGATCTGCGAGAGGCCGAAGCCTTGTGTGACGCGCAAGACAAGAGCAGAACTGTCTCGGGAGCCTGAGGACGGTGCTGGGCAGATGTGGGGGACCCACACGGGGTCCACGTGGGGACAGGCGGTGCTCCGCAGCCCTGCCGCTGGAGGCCTGGCAGCGCCCGCCGCCCTGAGAAGCGCGGGGACCGAGAGACGCCTCGCCGCAGAGCAGCTGTGCTGCCAACCGCGCCCGTGAAGCACCAGGAAGCGCAGGAGAGGCCCAGGGGCTCCAAGTGAGAGGTGCAGACGCACAGGGAAACCTCCGGCCCGACGCTGTCAGCACGGTGCAGTGAGGCCTGGCCCGCGGTGGCCGCAGGAAAGCTCCCGGGCACCGCAGCCTGCTGGCTCCCGATCTCACACGGAGCCGACAGCCAAGGCTCGGCAGTAGCCGGGGGAAGCCGCCGAGGACACAGGACAAACGGGGCAGGGCCGGCGGGGCCAGGACGCGTGAGGACAGGTCCCGCACCCGTGAAAC
The DNA here is from genome assembly GCF_003254725.2 of Canis lupus dingo. NCBI lineage: Eukaryota > Metazoa > Chordata > Mammalia > Carnivora > Canidae > Canis > Canis lupus. The sequence continues at coordinate 38,395,288 of NC_064248.1, forward strand.
GAGGACGGAGCGTCAGCATTCCGAGACACAGCAAGCTTCTCCAAACTAAGGCTACATGAGCAGCCAAACAAAAAACCCAAAAGAACCGTGTGGTAAAAACAGCAAACACTGAAAAACAGAGTCAGAGAAGACTTAGAGAAGCCACCCGGAGGCCCAACAGCGGAGTGACAACTCCTGGGAAGAGGGCGACAGGGAAGCGGCAGAGAAAATCACGAAGCAATCACTGAAGACAAGCAAACAAAACCAAAAGTCAGACTTCGGCCTGAGCGGCGGAGCTGACGGCCAGCACGATGGAGGAACCCCGTCCCCTCACACTGAGGAGCCCAGGGCCAAAGGGAAGGTGCCATGAGCCCCACACACAAAGTATCAGAGTTCAGTGCCTCTGGCTTCTCAGCAGCAGCCCCGGGAGTCACAACACAACACAGCAACGCCTTTAAGATTCCAGAGCAGAGTCACTCCTAACAGAACTGCAACCCCGTCAAGAGAGGAGGCAACAGGGGCATCTGGGGGGGGCTCAGTCAATGCAGTGTCTGACTCTCGATCTCGGCTCTGGTCGTGATCTCAGGGTCCTGGGGTCAAGCCCCACATCAGGCTCCCTGCTCAGCGGGGAGTCCACCTGAGATTCTTTCCTCCTCCAGAATGGCTGGCACGTGCCTAAGGAGAGGACAGAGGCTCAGGCAGGCAGAGAGGAGATATTGAGAAGGATGGGCTGACCCCGAGGATCAAAGGGGTGGGGTGGAGCAGGGCGAGTGGTGCGCCGAGGCCTGTACCTTGGGAAGGCCCCTGTGGCAGGACTGAGAGCCGGGAGCGTGGGGCTCAGGAAGGGGGAGGGCAAGCAACGTGGAGGCAGCAAGACGGGCACGTGCCCAGGTTCCAAGCAGGGGGGAAAACACAGGCGGACAACCAGCAGAGAAAACAGAACCTCCCTAAAATAATAAATCTTTTTAAAAAATAATAAAGGGGGGGGGATCCCTGGGTGGCCCAGCAGTTTAGCACCTGCGTTCGGCCCAGGGCATGATCCTGGAGTCCCGGGACCGAGTCCCACGTCAGGCTCCCAGCATGGACCCTGCTTCTCTCTCTGCCTGTGTCTCTGCCTCTCTCTCTGTCTCCCATGAATAAATAAAATCTTAAAAAATAATTATAGTAAAAAGGGCCACCTGGGGGGCTCAGTGGTTGAGCGTCTGTCTTTGGCTCAGGGTATGATCCCAGAATCTGGGATCATGTCCCGCATCAGGCTCCATGCACGACCCCCTCCCTCCCCACAAGGAGCCTGCTTCTTTCTCTGCCTGTGTCTCTGCCTCTATGTCTCTTAGAATTAAATAAAATCTAGATAATAATAAAGAGAGCGTAAAAACACTCTGACCTTCAAGATCTCAAAAACTTCACCTCCTATGACCCCTTCCTCTAGCAGAAACTTGTGGATGTGCTCCAAAACGAAGGCATAAACCAACAAACCCAGGATGGGGGATCTGCAGGGGCTCCCCCCAGGTGAGAGCAAGGGTGTGCCAGGACCACTGGGCCCAAGGAAGCCAGCAGTCCGCACTGGGAAATGGGTTCTGGAGACCACTCCAGGAAGGCAACACTGTTGGAGCGCCTGGTACGTGCTGACGTCCCGAAAGAAGAGTGAGGAACTGGCAGGAACCCTGGAGTTGAGTCACCAGATAAAAGCAACGTAGCACACGCAGAGCAGCGACCCCAAGGGAAGCACAGCAGGCAGCAGGAAGGTGGGAGGAGTATCTGAGTCCCCGTCACCAGTGCTGCCAGCTGGCCTCACCAAGACTGCAGGCGGCCACCTGGGGAGGTCAGTGGGGCGGCTGGAAGCCTGGGAGGACAGCCTCACCCTGTCCTCTGGTGGGACGCACACATGCACACACGTGGCCCTAAACCGACAAGTCGGTAGGAGCACCAGCCTGTACTGGAGACCAGAGAGCAAATTCCAAGAATCAGCTGAGCTGAAAGGGACGTCTCTCCATGGGAGCCAGTGGGGACAAAGGGCTGGTTTTCCTAATGAGTCACGTGATGATAAGTGTAAGTTCACTACAGATTTTGTTAAAAAACAAAAAAACAAAAACAAAAAAAATGGCTGAGTTTTTCCAGAATAGATGTTTCCCCCCCGAACAGGTGGGCATGCATGTTAGACACTGAAGAGACCCACTGCCTTCAGCCCATTGCCCACGTGCCACCGGGAGACGGTGTCGTGACGAGTGTCAGGTTCCATCCTCAAGCTTTCTCCAAAGTCCTCTGAGGGAGCTCAGCGCCACGCACAGCGGGGAAGAGATTGCCCCAACCCAAGGGGTGGCTGGGATGGTGGGTGAATCCTTGGACTGCTGTCTGCAGCGAGGACACCACATGGGACATTCCAGGGGGTTCCGCAGAGGCTCTCCTGGGGAACGACACACAAGGAGAGGGGACCCGCGCCGTGTCCGTCCCTGGCTGCTCTCCCCACCTGGGCTCACATGTGCCACTCCTGACCCCATAAGCTCCGAGTCTCAGATTCAGAACCTGAGGTCCAAACAAGACACTCAGGATTTCCTTCAAACCTTGAAGCAAAACAGAGATTTACAGGAAGAGCTAGAGAACGCTAAGCTGGGAGGGCAGAACACGGGATAGCACGGACAGACGGACAGACGTAGGGGAAACGAGGCCAGTTCCCGGCAGGAAGGCAGAGGAAGAGGTCAAAGGACACAGGGCGTGTGGGGCCAGAGGCAAAGGTGTGGCTGCCTCCCAAGGAGGTGCCACGTCTTGGCTAAGCAGCTGATGGGACTTGAAGCAGAGAACAACGCGCGATCAAACAGTCAGGCTGAAGGAGACCGCAGAAACAAACCAGGTGGTCTCAGTGGACCAGAACATGATGACAAAGGACCTGACAAATGAAACAATCCAGTTCTGCCCAGAGTGAGCCAGCCCTGGGGCGGGGCGGGATCCCAGGGAGTAGTCCTGTAGTTGCTAAGAGAATACCAAGATCCAATTTTCACATTCACCACCCTCCACGACCTTCCTTTCTGCTGCCTGAGGCTTTCAACCTGCAAGTGCTTATGGAGGATGACAGCTACTAGTAAAACCACGTAAGCCAAAAGTCCCCAAGGCCAGAAACCGGCGGTCCTAAAGAAAAAGCCCTCACCTCCTGCGAGGCAGCGGTCACATGTGCTGCTGAAGGTGTAGGCGGTGTGCGACCACACAGCAGAGCCACAGCGTCAGGACTTCAAAAAGGAAGCATCAAATAGAACAAGGCAAAGATCTTCCAGGCAGTGGGCTCGGAGATAGAAAGAGAACAGCCTAGAATGGCTGGCACGTGCCTAAGAAGAGGACAGAGGCTCAGGCAGGCAGAGAGGAGACACTGAGAAGGATGGGCTGACCCCGAGGATCAAAGGGGTGGGGTGGAGCAGGGCGAGTGGTGCGCCGAGGCCTGTACCTTGGGAAGGCCCCTGTGGCAGGACTGAGAGCCGGGAGCGTGGGGCTCAGGAAGGGGGAGGGCAAGCAACGTGGAGGCAGCAAGACGGGCACGTGCCCAGGTTCCAAGCAGGGGGGAACACACAGGCGGACAACCAGCGGAGAAAACAGAACCTGGTGCCGGTGTCCAGCAGGAAGGTGAGCTTAGTTTTTAACAACCGACTATGATGGGAGACCTGGGGGAAGTTTCCAGAAAAATGTCCACAGCTGACGGTTGACCAAGTCCTTAATACGTACAGCACAGGGCAGCCCCGGTGGCGCAGCAGTTTAGCACCACCTGCAGCCGGGGTTTGATCCTGGGGACCCTGGATCGAGTTCCACATCAGGCCCCCTGCATGGAGCCTGCTTCTCTCTCTGCCTGTGCCTCTGCCTCTATCTCTGTTTCTATGAATAAATAAATAAAATCTTTTTAAAAAAATACATACGGCACAACCCCAGGAGATGGACATGGTCACCTGTCTCAACTTAGACTTGAGAAAACAGACTCAGAACAAAATAGTGTCCTGTGACGCCCCCCGCTAACCAGTGAAGTTATGGGGCCCAGACCAAACCCAAAGCCCACTCCTGACCTCCCCCAACATCCAGCTTGGACTCTCTGTCCACACACCCGGGAAGGACCCCACAGCGGGCAACATGATCATTGTACAAAAGACCCTGCACTGGAGAGAAGCATGGCACTGGAGCAAAGATGAGGGATTACAGGGTAACAGTCACCTCCCTAAACTCTGCTCAGGTAAGGGAACACCCACACTTTTCAAAACTCTCAGCATCAAGCAGTTAAGAGGCAGGAGGAGCAACGCCTGGGTGGCTTAGGAGTTGAGCATCTGCCTTTGGCTCAGAGTGTGACCCCAGGGTCCGAGTCCCACATCGGGTTCCCTGCAGGGAGCCTGCTTCTCCCTCTGCCTCTGTCTCTGCCTCTCTCTGTGTCTCTCTCATGAATAAATAAAATCTTTAAAAAAAAAAAAAAGCACGAGAAATACTAACTGCTCTCCAGCAACTCGGAAACAAAAAAACCCAATGATAAGACGTGGTAAAGAATAAAGACAGAGGAGATCCCTGGGTGGCTCAGCGGTTTAGTACCTGCCTTCGGCCCAGAGTGTGGTCCCGGGAACTGGGTGGGATCGAGTCCCACATCGGGGTCCCTACAGGGAGCCTGCTTCTCCCTCTGCCTCTGCCTCTCTCTGTCTCTCATGAATAAATAAAATCTTAAAAAAAAAAAAAAAAAGAATAAAGACAAAACCCCACAAAGGAAATACCAGGGAGGTTCGGATGGGAGGACCAGTGGGAGGATGTGGGGGCAGACAAGAGCAGCAGGAGGCCGGGCTGGGGGCAGGGAAGCTTCTTTCTGGAAAGCACACTCCCCTGACTCAGCGAGCACAGACAGGTTGGGGGGGATGAGCCTGAGGAGCAGGCACGGATGTGGCAATCAGAAAGTCCCAGCAACCGGTTTCTGGAGCCTGGAGGGCAGCTCAGAAAGGACGTGCAGCCGGGGAAGGCACTGCCTGTGGGACACCCGGATGAGCAAGCCCTGGGGCAGGACCCCACGCGGTGGAAGGAGGCCAACAGGTGAGGCCAGGTGCTAGTGGGAAGTGTTGGTGGGAGCAGATTCGAGAAAGTGCTGCTGCTTCTGGAGCCCCCTCTCCTGGACACTGGGAGCCCGACCTCACCTTGTGATAAACCTCTGGTGGTGAGGTGACCAACGTGGGGCAGAAAGAGGTGACTCCATGCGACAAGATTCTCTGGGCCACCAGGGCGACTCCTGAGCCCACGTCCTCCGTGGCCTGAGAGAAGTCAACGCCAAATCCACCTACGGCCACAAAGAGAAGGTCCCACGGTGCCCAGACCACCCTCTCGGGGTCGCCACCCGCAGCCCTAGACCGCACCGTTGATCTGCACGTCGATGAAGCCGGGCGCCAGGATGCAGCCCCCGCAGTCCCGCCGCTCATCTGCCACTCGCCGCTCCTCAAAGAACAGCTTCTCGGGGTCCAGAACGCGGCCTTCGCGCACCCACAAATCCTCCCTGCGGCCAAAAGCGGGGGGGGGGGGGGTAAGGCTGCCCGCCCCGCACCGTGGGCCACGCGGCAGCTCCCTGGCCCGCGCCCCGCACGAAAGCAGCCCGCAGCTCCGGCCCCTACGCCCGCCCGCCCCCGGCGCCCCCCGAGCGGCCGCCGCCCCGGGCGCCCCCGAGCCGCCCCGGCGCCCCACCTGAGCAGCGCCTGGCCTCGCAGGATGCGGCAGTTGGTGAACTGGAGCACCGGGGCCCGCGCCCCGTCCTGCCCGCCGCGCATCGTGAGCCACCGAGCCCGGCCGAGAGGGCGGCGCCCGGAGCCCAGCAGCCCAAGCCCGCTACCCGCTCCCCGCCGACTGCGGACCGCCGAGCTCGGCCGCACCCACGTGACCCTCAGCTGACTGAGGCGCATCACGTGAGCGGCGGGCCCACGTGACCGGCCGCCCACGTGACCAGCGCGCCCCGGGCCTGCAGGGATTCCGTGGCCGCCCCGTCCGCCCACTCCGCCCCGCCCCCAGCCTGATCCCACACAAGCGGTCCACACAGGCGTCCAGTCACAACCGAGAACTTTATTGGACACGGCTCCGCTCAGGGCCCGCGGCCCCGGACAGCCGGGGCTGGACGAGAGTGGTTCCATCCGAGCCTCAGGGCAAACGGTAACCCCATAACGCAACACTACCTAAGGTTACTATATAGTTGGGAGACGGAGGGCTGCTCCACAGACGTATGAACAGATCAAATCTTTATAAATAATAAACATCCAGTGAAGAGAAAAATGACAAGTCTAATTCATCCTTAAACACAGAGCACTCTAGGGCAGATGAGTGGGGGCGGCCAGGGGCTTGCATCCTCACTGGTCGGGGGCCTAGATGGGGAATGAGTGGGCCCAGATGTCCACGGCACGGGGCGGGGGCAAGGCCGGAGTAACAGACGATGGGCACTAGGACACTGTGCATTTACAAGACCAACTACTGGGGGTGGGGGGCAGCTGCCCCGTGCATGTGTGTCAGGCTGTTCATTTTGGAATGAGGGGGTGGTCTTTACATCATATTCTGTGGCTGGTGCGCTTGGAGAAGGGCTACTTTGTGGACAGGATGAGGGCAACAATGAGACCGTAGAGGCCGAGCACCTCGGCGAAAATGAGGATCAGGATCATGCCCACGAATAGCCGAGGCTGCTGGGCGGTGCCACGCACACCAGCGTCCCCCACGATGCCAATGGCAAAGCCAGCCGCCAGCCCGCTCAGGCCCACACTCAGGCCAGCACCCAGTTGGAGGAAACTCCTGCGGGGAGAGAGGATACAGGAGAAACATTAGCTACCTGCTGGGGAAGCCACCCACCCAATGCCCCTCCCATGCCCTCCCAGCCCTGTGTAGTGGCCTGACCCCAGGCAGGGCAGGACAGGTGCAGAGGGACCCAGCACTCACCTGTAGAGGCTGATGCCATCATTCAGGGAATTAGCGATGAGGACTGCCACCACCAACCCATAGATGGCAATAATACCAGCCATGACCACTGGGATGATGGATTTCATGATCAGTTCTGGCCGCATGACAGACATGGCTGCAATGCCGGTGCCACTCTTGGCTGTACCATAGGCGGCACCTAGGGCTGTGGGGAAGATGGGGGAAAGGCAAGATGAGCTCAGAGTACCAGGGACCAGGACCCTGGGAGTAGCTCTGGCACAGTTGAAGGACACCTTAAGTTCTAACAAAGAGGACATGAAGTTGGTACCCAGCCAGGGGCAGGAGGTAGCCCTCAGTGGCAACAGCCCCAGCTGGGCATGCAAGGAGCCCAGGTAGCTCACTCTTTCTCCACCGGAGACCGTTATGGCTGTCTGGCCTATCTGTGCTCCTGCTCTGCTGTGAAATGCTGGCCCCATCTTCCAGGGAGCCTCTGTGTAGCTGCCTGCAGCCTAGAGGGTGGAGCTGTGATGGGTCCAGCCCAGTCCTGTGGAGAAATACACAGCTGGGGCCCTTAAGCCTTAAGATTCTGGACATTTTTTTTTTTTTTAAACCATCTTAAGTCCCGGATATTCAGGTCAGAAACGGCCTGGCAAACCACCAAGTGACTACATCTCAGCAGCCCAAATGTCAGGTCAGGGTCAGCCAGTCTGCCTCGGGGCTCCACCAGGGACACGCTGGAAGAGCCTCAACACACGGCCTAACCACAGGGTCAGAGGAAGCTGGCCCCACAAGCCCGATCTCCGGCCACAGCTTTCCCAATTCCCGGCTCTGCCCACCACACCACTCCCAGCCCTCCAGGAGGGCTAGCATCTTGTCAGCAGGCTGAGTGCATTCTCAGCCACGCAGAAGGTCCGGACCCTCAAGTTTGGAAAGAATCCTCTCTAAAAATTCAGAGCAAAAAGTGTGAGCCAAGGAGAGCTGTAGTAACCGAAAAAGGTCACAGGGAGCCCCCACCCAGGCAGACCTTCCAGAAGTCCCCCTTCGTACACTCAAAAGCCTAGATTCCTTGAGGCCTCCAGGAATGGGGGTAGGGAGGAAACTCTAGGGTGGCCTGTCTCCTCTGATGATATCCGTCCTCCCTCTAGAGTGTGCGGTCTTCCTGAAAGTTCTTTTATCCTGACCTCAGAGTCTAGAGTAACTTTTGCACAGAACAGAGCCACAGGGGGCCAGGTGGCTCTTCTGACTCCTGCCCTTCAGGGTCTCACTGCACCACTTGAGCAGAGAATAACATGGCTCCGAGGTGGAAAAGAACAAGACAATCCCAACCTTTTTTCGGCATGTTTTATTCACCTATTTGGGCCACAAAAAATGGCTACCCTCTATGCTCATTACCGAGCAGGGAAGTCAAAGGAGCTCTAGCTTCCCAGGGCTCCAAGCCTGGTGAGGACACACATGGCACCTCCAAACAAAGCAACACATCCTAGAAGAGTGGGGAGGCTGGTGGGGGAGGGGGGTCTGGGGAAGGGCTCCATAAGGTAACACTGGGTAGAAATGTGAGTGAGCAAAAAAGGACTAAAATGACACGAATGGAGACATCCACCAACATGACACCAGACTGGGAGCTACTAGAAAGATAAAAGAGGTTGCAGTGGAAGCAGAGGAATTGTACTGCCTCCATCACCTGGTCCTAAAGGCACCACTCCTAGACACTCAGCACCATCAACCTGGGGCTCAGGGCTGGTCTTGACAATGCTCTTCTGGAACTCTGCTGGTCGCAGTATATTTGGGGGCTCCTACTGCAGGCCCAGCACCACATCAGGCTGTGTCACACACATGCAAGAGACCAGTGCTGTGGCTTATTACTCAAGCAGGAGAGCACAGGTGACATGTGGCACTGAGTGAGAAACTGACTACTAGGAAGTCAGCGTTGCAGGGAGCAGGACACTGCCAGACATGGAAAGTGAGCTGGGCTCTTTTCCAGGAGGTGGCAGGAAGATTGTGTGACTGGGGGTGGGGAGGCAACAGGACGAACAAAGGGAAGAAACAGGGCTGACCATCAGGGAATAGTGGCCTGGCCTAGGCAGCAGCAGGTATCCCCAAAAGCCCTGGATGTTAGCTAGCTCTGGAGACTGAGCCCGACAAGGTCCCAAATCAAGCGGGGCACAGAAAAGAGTGCAATCAGGAGGCAAGTCTGGGAACACACGAAGGGCAGGGTACTTGCCGGCAGGGAGGAAGTCAAAGAGATTGCAGAAAAGGAGCAATGGACAGCCTGTGGAAGAGTTGATGAAGAAAGAATGGACAGGACTTTCGTCACAAAAAAAAGGGGAAGCAGGAAGGGAGATCGGGCCCACAGGAGCAGGTGGCACCAGTCCTTGGGGGCCTGGGGTAACCAAAAAAAATCGTAGACCACTGATACGCTGGTTCTCAGTAACTTCCAGAGGCCTGCCTTCTGGTCAGGCTCCATCTGAAAATATCAAGTTAAGTTCTAGAAAGGAAGAGATGTACCTGGTGACTGAAGACAGGCCAGGAGCTGGGTACAAAAAAAGGGCTCAGGGGGCAAACTCAGGGCTTCCAGACCAAGCAAGGACAGCCAGAACTCAAGGAATTCTGGGGCAGGAGAATCTTGTTTTGTTCACTGACGTTCCCCTGTACCTGACACGTAGTAGGAGCTCAATCAAGATTTGCTGAATGAACGAAAGACAGCCACAGGTGGCCAGACCAAGTAGAATCTCTGAGAGCACTGTGGAGGCAAAGAGCAGAAAAGGCTGGGGGGAAGCGAGTCACAGCAGCCTGTCCAGGAGCGCTGGAAGCAGGCAACCCCTACAGATGTGGAAAGAGCAGGCCCGGCTAGGAGGGAAGGGGAAGTCCGCAGACCACTTCTCCCACCACAATTGACCCCTAACTCACACGTGATGGGAAGGGCACGGCTCACTCAGCAACTCATGACTAGCGGACAGGCCCAGGCAGAGGGAGGCCGGCAAGAGAGCAGAGTCCCCAAGCCCCTGCACCACAAGTGTTTACAGTCAGCAGAGGCTGTTTGGAGTCCAAACCTTCCCATACTTGCACAAGGAGCTTCCCCAGTCCACCAGGTAGGGTGGGGCAGGGCGGAGTCATCAAAACCAAAAACCAGACCTACCCAAGAAGGCCCAGAGGAGACCAGGCCAGACCAGTCTAGAGGGTTGCAGGGGGACCAGGGCTAACCTTCCTGGGTCCCACATTCCTGGGCCCGGCCCACAGGCCTCTCTCCCACATACACCAATTTCCACTGAATTCGACACCCTATGACCATTAAGACACAACTTCAGAATAAGAGTGCTATCTAGACACGGAAGGCCCCTTTTCTTCCCCCAGAGGAGCCCTCCCAATCTTGGGTCTCAGGAAATCATTCATTCATTCATTCATTCATTCATTCAGGCCAGAACTAGAAGACATCCCTCTAAGGACAAAGACCCACTCCCCTCAAGGCAGACACTTCACACCACCCTCTCACGCACCCTGGGGCAGACTCTTGGCAAGCGTGCACACTCACAGTGCTGTTGCTGGCCTGCCTCCCAGGCACCCATCCTTTGCCCTTGCCCTGTCCCGACCCCCACCCTGTTCCACGCAATCCTAGGTCTCAGGACCAGCCCCTCAGCCCAGCTTCCCACAGCAACCCACACACCCCAGGACTACTGGGGAAGTGACAGCCCCACCCCCCGCGAAGCACCTGCCTCTGGCTTCGGATCCACTCCACTCTCGTGGGGGAGGGAGGGGGCCGTAGGGGCGAGGAGTGTGTGTGTCGGAGGGAGAGCCGGGGGCTCATGCCCTGCCCCCACCTCCGCCCGACAGGGCCGGCCCCCGTCAAGGGGAGCCTTCCAAGGAGTGATGTCACACCTGCCCGCAGGATGGGGGGTGCAGAGCAGGCGCAGGATCGCGCGCCCCCACCCCAGCCTTCCTCCCGCCCGCCTCTCCCAGGGCTAAGATGGCACCGGCGCCGCCGCCCCACCCCCGCACCGACACCGACCGGGGCAGGGCTGTCGGTCAGAGATCCCCGGGAGACTCCAGACACCCGCACCCCCGCCCCGCCCAGCCCGCAGGCCCTGCGCCCCGCAGCCCTCTGCGGCCCCGACCCCCACCCGCTGTCACGTGAGCCCCGGGACCCCCCAACAGCTCGGAATTACGTCAGCGTGACGTCACACACCGAACCCGGGGGAGATGCGGGCCTCCGACCCGCGCGCCCGCGCGCCCCCAGCCTCCCGGGTCCCTCCTGCCGCGGCGCTCACCGCTGAAGACCATGGCGGCCGAGGCGCCCATGACTGCGAAAAAGGAGGCGTACTCGGGGCCGTTCTTGGCCTCGGACATGTCTGCGGGTGGGGAGAGGGCGAGCTTCAGCGGGCCGAGGCGGGGGCGAGGACGGGCCGGGCTCGGCGGGCGAGGGAGCGCGAGGAGCGGTCAGGCGGCTGCGAAGGCGACCCGGCCCGTCAGCCGCTGCGCTCTAAATACCAGCACCGCAGAACAAAATGGCGGCCGCGGCCGCGTCACATGATCCGGGCCCCGCCCCTGAGGGCCGTACCATGCGTGGCGGCGGGGGGGCGCCCCTCCCGCGGTCGCCCTAGCGGTCCTCTGACCGCTCCCGCACGGTGCCGCCGCCCGACCGGCCAAGACCCGGGCGTCCCGCCCCACCTCGGCCCCCGCGAGCGCGGGGCCGGACGCTGAGAGCCGTTCACCCCCCGCGGCGTTGGGCCCGTCCGGCTCCCGGGCGGGGGCGGGGCGCAGGCCGTCTGTATTAGCATAGGGGGCGGGGCCTGCGCGCCCCGCCTTCTCTGCGGCTGCGCGGCGCTAGCTGCTGTGGGGTTCCGAGTGCGGCTTCGCTTTACGTTCGCCGGGCGGCTCGGCCGGGGCTCTCTCGCGGCCTTCACCCCGGGACCGGGGACGTCTCCACACTTCGCGGGGCGGCCCGAGGGTTCGGGCAGGCGGAGCCCAAATCCCAAGTCCGGGGCGCCGGCCCGATGTGCCGCCGGCCCCGGGAAAGCCCCCCACCCCCGGCCCGGGAGGCCCTGTGCCCCCGGGCTCCCCCTACCCCGACCCTGCCATCCGTCTCCCGCAGACACGGCCCCAGCTGCCGCCGACGCAGCGATCGGTGCCTTGTCTCCCGGCTTACGAGGAGCCCCCATCGCGCATCTGCCCTTGCATCGGGGACCCAAACTTGGGGGGGGGGCTCTTCGCCCTTCAGGGCGTAGGCGTGACCGCCCTGAAGCCCTGTGGGTGCTGTGACCTGTGGATGCTTCCCCAGGTGTCCGCACGCTCTGGGACCCATGCCCTCCGGCTGTGCTCCCGCAGAGCCGGCACCTGCGGGGCCGCATTTATTTCGGGGAGGGGCGGCCGGCGGTTCCCTCCCAGCCCGCACGCAGCGGGCTGCCTTCTCTCTCCCCACCTGCTCTGCCCCGCTTCGCCCTTTGGTCCACTGCGGGTGGGAGCTGGTGCTCCGCCCTGCTTGGGCTCCTGGCCCCCTCGCTGACTGTCCTGGGTGGCGGCTTCCCCACGTGGGCGGCGGGGTGGCCCCAGGCCTAGCGCTCCCGCCGCACTCCCTGCCCGGGCACCTCCCTGGCGCCCTCCTCCCCGTGGCCGGGCCGCAGCCACGGTGTGTCTGGTCTGTCCTGTTTTGAAGGGAGGAGGCTGCCATACGACGAGGCCTGCCCTCCTTGGTCGGCTGCCCTCTTGTCTCCTCTCCGACTTCTGGAGAGCGGCCTTCTGGGGGCGCCTGCACCTCACCTGCCCTCCCAGCTCCCTGCCTTGCCAAGGTCACCTGAGATGGCCATTGCTCGAAACCAGGGGACGGCTGTCAGGCCGTGGGAGTGGGCCTCGTGGCCACAGGGCAGCTGCCTGCTGCACACCCTCCCCCCTCTCCAGCTCACCTCCCACAGCACTGACCCCTCATTACCTTCTTCCCGGGGTCACAGGGAGGAACAAGGACCAGCCCGGGCCCTGCAGGGCTGGGAGCCTGCGGGCAGGGGGAGTTCAGAGGAAGGGGGGCAGGTGCCCCTGGTCAGAGAGCAGCGTGGTCGGAGCCCCAGAGGTGGGCAGAGCACACCCTGCGAGGGCGGCGGGGATCCTAGGTCTAGGGGTCAGAGTGGGTTGGGGAGGTCACACTGGGTCTGGGGACCCTGCTGCCACCCCAGGCCAGCGTGTCCCCACCGGCCTCACCGCCTCCCCTCCCCCCCCCCCCCCCCCCCGTTCCATTCTGTTATTTCCATTTTGGGCAAAAGACACAAGCGTCCACCCAGCTGCTGGCACCAGCAGCCTTAGTCACGCCACTGCTCACTCCCGGTTACTCACCAGCCCTGGATCCCGGGGCTTCCGGGCTCGGCCCCCACCCCGCCGCTAGCCCGAGCGGCCCTCCTTTCCCGCTGGGGGCTCCTCACAGCCTCTACCTGCTTGGCCTGCTGTCCCAGCCTCCCTCCGCCCAAAGCATTCTTCACCCTCAATCCGCAGGATCTTTCCAGCCAGCATGCCTGACCAGCCGCTCTGTTCCTGGAATCCTTCAACGTCTTCCTGTCACAGGCTGGACCCTTTGGTGTCCCCTCCCATCTATCCCCAGCACCGGTCCCCCACCTCATCACCTGTCATGCTGCTCCCTCCTCACGTGTGTCCCAAGCCTGTGGCTCTGCACCAACTAGTCTCCTTCCCTTCTTGCAGAGGGGGTGCTACTCAAGCTCAAGAACACCACCTCCTCCAGGAAGCCCTCCGGACCTCCCTTCCTCCCTTCTCAGAGCCCTCCTCCATCCCTCACACTCCACTATTACCTTTTGTCACTCAATACATCCCCTACTGGGAGTCCCAGTGCCTCTTCTTCTGTACCCTGATCCCCGGTAGGATGTCTGACACATAAAGCTAATGTTTACTGATCCCCAGGTGTGTGCCAGGCCTGTCCTAAATGTGTTAGAGTGTTATACAATCCTAATAAAGACCCTTTGAGGAATATATCACCTTCCTTGACTCCTGTTTTGTGGACAAGGAAGTGGGCCTAGGAGGGTCAAATGTCTTGGCCCGGTCAATCTGCTAGGGAGAGGTGGAATTGAAACTCCAACTCGCAGTGGGGCCGAGCCGGGGTGGCTTACCACACCTCCTTGTCTCCTATATGAAGGATCGGAGAGCATCCAGTGACCAGAGATGGGGCCAGGAGGGACCCAGGGCACCTTCTCCTTGGCCTCCCAGCACCAGGTGGGGCTTGGGGTGCGTGTGGTGTGTGACAGGGGACACACGCCTCTGCCTTCCCCCTCACCACTAGGTCCCCAGTGAGAAATCACAGCATCTCGAGACCCTGGCCTGTCATCTCACAGGTGGGGATTTCTAGGAATGAGGGCAGGCTTTGGGAAACTCAAGCCAGAGACCCTGATAGGGGGAGATAGAGATTGGGGGGGAGGCGAGGGAGGGGGACAGCTGGGGAGACAGAGACCAGGAATTACTTTCCAAGTGATTGGAGAGATGGACTTATCCCAAGGAAGCCACGTCAACAAGAAAGGAGTTTGGCAGCTGATGGCAGCAGCCTTACCAAGAACATCAGGAAATTGCAGGGCGCCCTCTCCCTGTGGACAGTTCCATTTTTCCATGTCACAGTGAAGGCATGCCATGGGGCATGATGCTAAGAGATGGCATCCTGCTCTCGTGGCTTGGCTGGACAAGAGCTCCTGGTGGCCCATGCAAGGCTGGGATGAGGGCCTAGTAGTGCCACGGGAGGGGAATGAGCAAAGGTGATTTTTCTGGTATGATTTTCTAAAATTAGGGCTTAGGGATCCCTGGGTGGCGCAGCGGTTTGGCGCCTGCCTTTGGCCCAGGGCACGATCCTGGAGACCCGGGATCGAATCCCACGTCGGGCTCCCGGTGCATGGAGCCTGCTTCTCTCTCTGCCTATGTCTCTACCTCTCTCTCTCTCTCTTTCTCTCTGTGACTATCATAAATAAATAAAAATTTAAAAAAATAAAATTAGGGCTTATACTGGGGTGCTCAGCTGACTCAGCTCAGAGCACACAACTCCTGATCTCTGGATGATGAGTTCAAGCCCCCATGTTGGGTGTAGAGCTTACATAAAAAAAAAAAAATTAAGGCGTATAAAATGATACGAGGTTTTTTTTTTCATTTTTTAGAGATTTTATTTATTCATGAGAAATACAGAAAGAGAGGGAGAGGCAGAGGGAGAAGCAGGCTCCAAGCAGGAGCCTGATGTGGGACTCAATCCCGGGTCTCCAGGATCACAGCCTGGGCTGAAGGCGGCTCTAAACTGCTGAGCCACCCAGGCTGCCCTGATACAAGTTTTTAGAAAGATTTTATTTATTTGAAAGAAAGAGCACAAGGAGGGGGAGGCGCAGATAGAGAGAAGCAGGCTCCCCGTTGAGCAGGGAGCCCTACATGGGGTTCATTCCCAGGATCATGACCTGAGGCAGATGCTTCGCCAACTGAGCCACCCAGGTGACCCAAAATGATAGGATTAAAAAGAAGTCCCCAAATTAAAAACGTCCTCTAGGTAAATACAGAGTGGTACAATCAGGACCCGACACTCACCACCATCACTGGTGGGAGAGAGCCAGGGACCAAACCTGACCCCCAGGGGGTGGTGTGTGCTCCTCCCTCTGGGCTGTTGGGCATGAACGGGGCCTGGCACCCAGGCCGGCACGCGGGGCAGCTTCTCAGAAACGGTGCCCGTTAGGGGCATCATCTGCCCTGGATGCTCCGTCTGGTCCGGGCCCATTCAGGGTTTGCCTCCACCAGCAGGATTTACAGCTGCCTTCAACCCTAAGCCACTCCTCTAACACTTATTGAGCATGTAGTGTGTGCAGGCACCCAGCTAGGCTCCAGGGATCCAAAATTGAGGAAGAAGGCACTCACTCTGCAGGAGCTTGCAGTCTGGAGGTGGGGGGTGGGGGGTGGGGGTGGGGCTGACCGTGCAGACCTGATGTCCTGATGCTACAGTGGAAACTGTGGTTACTGGACACAGAAGGGAGACGAGAGGGGGTGGGGCATGGTAGCTTGGACGCCCCGGAGGGCCGATCTCTGAACAAGGCCCTAACAGATGAAGAAGGTCTGGAGCAAGGGAAGAGCCTCGAGCCGGTTTGAACTTAACTCACAGATCATCCCAAGCGCGGAGCCTGGCTGCTGAGTTGGAAGCAGTCCTCAGGCCTCAGCGTGGATGGTCCCTGAGTGGGGGTTAAGAGATGAGTAGGCGGCTAGGGAAGGGTACACAGGCGTGTTACCTGAACATGCGTGCAAAGGCCACTGGGTTGGTCACTTCAAAATGGTTGGGCTGAATGTTAAAAAAAAAAAAAAAAAAAGACACTGAAACAAAGCACCCCCATGGCTGGGTGGAGGTGGGGACGCAAGATGGGCCACAGCCACCGCGAAGCAGGCCTGCAGGGGGCCCCCCGTGAGGGCAGGTGCTGGGAGGTACAGGGGCAGGGGCGTCCCCAGGCGGGCTGAGCTCCACGCAGACACTGCTCCCCGAAGCCGACCCAGCCAAGGGAGGCAGGCGTCTGAAGTCAAGGGCTACAGCTCTGTACCCAGGGCCACCCCTCACCCAGGGAACAGGCCTGGGCCAGTGTCTTAACGTCAGTCACAAAATGATGCCAAGGACGCTTACAGTAAGGAGTCGTTGCTGCAGGGAGTTTGGAGGCATCCCCCAAGCGTGGCCCCCAGAAATGCACACTGCTGCGTGAGAGCAGCACACCCATCTCCCCTCCAGAACCAGCCTGGACGGGACAGCAGCAGCACAGGGGCTCCTGGGGCCTCCGGGGCAGCGTGACCGCCACGTCCTGAGGGCCGGGGAGCGGCCAGGCCGGCCACAGGCCTGCATAAAGGCCCCGGAAAACACCGTGGCTGAGCGCCAGCAGCGCCAGGGTGCCCGAGGCGGGGCAGCAGGAAAGTGCCGGGGGACGGAGTGTTGCGGGGCGCAGCCTACAGTGGGGAAGTAGGGAGAAGAGAGAAGCAGCTCCCCCGCATGGGAGGCGGCAGCGGCAGCCCCGAGGAGCCCCACCGGGACGGCATCGGCCTGGCTGCAAGCCACCAGGTGTCGCGGCTTTCTTCACAGGATACGGGTACGGCCGGGGGAGCGCCGGGTATTTGAGGGGACATGCACGCGGGCTCATACCAACGTCCAGACAAAATATTCTCATTCTGAACCAGCAGGGTTTAAGCCGGGCTGCACGTGTGACGGGGATCCGCGCAACCCTGGACTGAGACTTTGGACGGCGGTTCCTGGTGGCTGCTCCCCGTTCCTCACCCTGGGGCATGTGTCCACGTGATGGGCGCTGTGAACCGGAGTAAAAAAAACTGGGGTGGGGGGGCGACGACTTGGTGTGCATGAGTGCAGCAGAGTGGGTCTCCTTCCAACAGAGAGAGGGAGGCTTCAGGGAGCGATCCTCCTCGGGCCAGTGTCACCCTGTCCTCCTCGGCCGTCCACGTGGTCATGACCAGAGAAGCTGCTCCCAGGCCCTCCCATCCCACAGAAATGTTTGCGTATCAAATATTTCAGTGTGGTTTCACTAGTTTGCCTTAATTTTATTTAGGGCTCAAATGAACACTGACTGACCGTATTCCTAAATCATTTATTTTCACTTTCCCCAACTTAGATTTGGCTGCCAAGCCACACATCCAGTCACGACACGCCAGTCTATTTTCACTTGGTCTCGCCATCCTTTATTCACTCAGATGCTCCAACGTGTCAATCTGGTAAAATCCATTTCTCAGCCAATGACCACCCTACACAAGAACGGGAAGATAAAGGGACCCACACAACCCTTTCTCCTCCTTAATCATTAGCTCACTAGCTTTTGGCAAACCATGTCCTTTGCCAAGCAGCGCACTTCCGTATGAAATGGAGCAGGGCCCCTCCCGGACCTCCATGCCGTCACTGGCGCCCCTGGAGCAGACCCGACCTGCAGGCACCCGCACTCGGGGGTGCTTCCCGGCAACCCAAGGGCTTCTGGCCAGCTGGGAATACACCTGCGGATCTGGCAAGCTGAAGCAGCGGCTCTGCTGCTGTGCCTCTGCGTCATGTCACGAGTCAGCATGTCTGTGCGACAGCGTGTCCTCTGATTTTGCTTCCTTGGTCCCAAGCACAGAGTTAACAAATTCCATAGGGTCTGGTCAAGTGAGCGTGTCTGCAAACATGTGACGCATTTCATCTTCAGTGACGAGTCACGTGATGCTGTACCTCACTTCTTGACCACAATCTGACACGACTATAATGAAGATCGTAATTTTTAATTGAAATTTTAGTCAACATACAGTGCAATCTTGGTTTCTTCCACAAGGTGGTCACTTTCCTACTTTTGTAGGCTTGCAGTTTTGTCCTCTCAGACCTCTGACTGATTTCTTGGGTGTTCAGAAGGATTTGATAAGTATCTAGCTGTGTTCGAGGGGCAAAGACGAGCTCAGGGCCCCCTGACTGCTCTGCCATCTTAACACCTCGTGGTCATAATTTTGTTTTTTTAAAACAAAATTTTTAAAGATCCACACCCTTCTCTAACTTAGATGTGGTAGCGTGAAGCACCTGTGAGGCATCCGCTGTACTCCTGCTTCAGCTGGTAACGTCCACATGCAAACGAGACATTTGGGGGCGGAAGGACGAGAACAGTCACGACAGGCATCCATGCCTGAGACCTCACTGTGCTAATTAGTGGCAATTTACTTTTTTGAACAGGTTTAGTCTCGTGAATTTTGAGGACATTCTGCGTTTTTAAAAAAAATGTAAATATCTGTACAAATTAAATCTATTCCTAGAACAGAGAAAAGGACTGGACAAACTGAAGGAATCTGGCTAAATCTGTAGTTAATAGCATTATATATCAACATTTGTTACTGCTCGGATATGTGCCCTGTATCTACACTGCAGGAGGTGGGCGGGGGCTATGGAAAGTCTCTGTACCACCTTTCCATTTCTCCTGTAAATCTGAAGTTATTTCAAAATTAAAAACTTACAAAATCTGAATCTATTAAATACAACACACATAAGGGGACTATAATGGCCTTATGGCTTCAGGAAATGGGTAAGAGGAATCTGAAAGCCTGAAATCTTCAGAATTTTCTAAAACAGGGCAGCCCTGGTGGCCCAGTGGTTTAGCGCTGCCTTCAGCCCGGGGTGTGATCCTGGAGACCGGGGATCGAGTTCTGCATTGGGCTCCCTGCATGGAGCCTGCATCTCCCTCTGCCTATGTCTCTGCCTCTCTCTCTCTGTCATGAATAAATTAAAAAAAAAAAAAAAGAATTTTCTAAAACAAGTTGCCATGAAGAACTCAAAAAGTTAAGCATGCAGCTTATAAAAGTCAGAAAAGTTGAAATACTAATTTTGATTCAGCAATTAACTCTTGAAAAATTCATAATACAAATGACTTACTCTTCTATTATAAATTATTTTTGAAAAAATAATGTCCTGAAGCCCTAAAGGCATATAGTCCACTTTAACAATTTTTTAATTTAATGAACTGTTTTTAACTACGTTCTATTTTATTTTTTTGTTAAAAATTTATTTATTCATGAGACATACGCAGAGGGAGAAGCAGGCTCCCCGCAGGGAACCTGATGTGGGACTCGATCCGAGGACCCCAGGATCATGCCCTGAGCCAAAGGCAGATGCTTAACCCCTGAGCCACCCAGGCGTCCCTGTTCTGCTTTATTTTTAAAATAAACTTTTTAAAAGTAAGCTCCATGTCCAATGTAGGACTCGAACTCACAACTCCAAGACCAGAGTCCCATGCTCTTCGGACTGAGCCAGCCAGGCACCCCTCAAAATAAGTTTTTAAATGCTTCTAGAAAAAAATGATAATTCGTCATGCAATTCCATAACACGTTAGCTATTTTCAACATCAAAAGCAAATTTTAGGTAACCAGTAAGAAATGATAGAGAATATTAACAAAATGTGTTCTACTTGGAAGCACTTGATACATGACTAGACATTAAATCGGAGTTAAAGATGAAGGTAATAACCACACGTACCTTTACTTCAGCAGGACAGCTGGGAAGACGACGTGAGAGCCGAGGGAAAGGAGGACCATGCGTGCGCATGCGGAGACCTCACGCCACAGACAGAGGTGGTGGCTAAGCAGCGCTGGGCCTCCTACACTGGACCCCTCGGGGCAGCCAGAGACTCCTCCAGATTCACTCTCAGAAGAATCCCCCAGGCTCCCTCCAGAGGGAGCCACACAGACGGTGCTAGAATGGACCTCCAGGCGCCCTGAAAGGCCGTCAACATTCCACGGATGATGCACTGACCAGCATGCTGAGGGTGCCGCCTGTGGCACCCCGCTTGGTAGCAGGCCCAGAGGAGCCCCTGGAGGCCCCTCTGACCGAAGACAGCAGACTTGGACCGTCAGAGTTCACATAACGAGACCGTGTTTAATGAACACCAAAGTTGGTGCTACAGCAGAGGGCTGTGGGGGCTCAGAGCGGGGGCAAGGGTGGCAGTGGTGGGGGGTGGGGGTGGCGAGCATGGTACCGCCTCTCAGCACCTCTGTCCCTTACTAGGGACTCACACTGTCCCCCTTGGAGCCTCTGGACAGTCCCTGGGGACAGCAGAGCAGGATGACTGGCCCCATGTTACAGGTGGAGAAACAAAGTTCCAGGCAGATTCCAGGCCTGCCTGAAACCACAAGGACTACTGGTCCTTCCTCCTGTACCACGGTGGCCCGGCTCAGAGGAGACTGGAAGAGTGGGCAGGAGAGGGCCAATGCCCCACAGCAAGAGCAAGCAGGATGGAGACGGCAGAGGCACGGTGCCCGGGGCCACCAAGGGCCGCAGCCACGTGGGAATCAGGCTGGTGGGCGGGACCCCTGGCACCTGTGGCTCGAGCTGCCACAGGCTTACAGGGCTGCTTGGGTGGCTGTTGGCTTCCCCTCCTCCCCCCAGTGCCCAGGCCCTCAGGACCAGCTGAGGGAGGTCATGTGGTGGGAGGCTGCTCCCCAAGTCTTCACGGGGCACCTACAGTCTACAGGGCCTGTGTGGGGCCGGGCTGGGTAGGGCAAAGGGGGGAGGTGGCAGCACAAGAAAGCCATGCTGTACGCCAACGACAGGGCTGAGAGAGGGCTGTAGGGGGGTGTGCAGCGAAGGAGCTGCGTGGGAGGGGCCCGGGGAGGAGGCAGGTTGCACGTGCTGACAGACGAAGACAGGGGTTCCACACTGAGGAGTCTGGGTGGGATCCTGGGGCCACCGCAGAGGCTGCAGGGGAGCGGAGGAGGCCCCCAGCAGACAGGAGGAGAGCTAGGAAGCGTGGACTTCACCGGGCAAGTCCCTGGAAATGGAGCTGGCTGGGGTGGGGTCTGTGGCAGAGGGCCCCTCCCTGGGCCATTCTGGGCTGCCTCTTTGGGACTGAGCCCGCAGGGAGGCCCAGCAGAAGCCCCAGGCTCTGGAACACCAGGACACATGATGTCCCCTCAGGCCCTTCCTCATACTGGTGCTTGACCCTCCCTCGGGAGGGGCCCAGAGCTCAGCACAAATGCTGCCCTCCCCTCTTTCACCCTGTGGTTCTCATCGGAGAGGCGGCCACAGGTGCCGGCCAGCAGGGGGAGGCGTCAGGACCCTGTGGGGGTGGGCGGGGACAGGGCCAAGGAGCGGCACCCACACAGGAGCAGCCCCCCAGGTGCGGGTGTGGTGTCTTCGGGTGCGGTGTCTTTGGAGCCACCAGCCACAGGACTCAGGGCTGCTCAGGGCTCTGCTCCAGAGCTATGCTAAGACACACCAGCAGGGGGTGCCACGGACCCACACTTGGTGGAAGGTTCCTTCTGCTGTCAGGTCCCCACCCCACACCAAGGGACTGAGACTCAGGGGCTGCAAGATGCGGCCCCTCCTAGGCCTTGGGCGCAGGAGTCCTCCAGAGCCCAGAACAGGCGAGTCCCAGCTAGAGGCAGCAGCAAGTCTGAGCAGGTCTGAGCAGGGACACCCCCCCTCCCAGCTGAGGTCCCAGCAGCCCCTGCCCGGCCCCCCACCAGAGCACCCCCACGCTGCCCACCGCAGAGCGGGGGGGGGGGGATTTCATCTACTGCCTCTCCCCTGAAGAGGGGGTCTGGCCACTGCCTCACCCCCCACTGCACGGTGGCAGCCCAGTCACCACCTGCGCAGGCGCATCACTGGGTGTCAGGGTCCTGGAAGCCCCAGGCCTCCACAGCAGCGATGAGGAAGTTCTCAGAGCAGAGGGGCTGGTTGTTGAAAGTGTCGCAGTGGCCGGTGCGGCCCCGGTTCAGGTCCCCATCGATGTAGAGTGCCTGGCCACCGCCTCCACCTGGGGGAGGCTCAGGTCAGGCCGGCTGCCCTCTGTCCACTCTGCTCCTGCTCCTGAGCATCTGCCCTTGCAGGGAGCAAGCCTCACAGCTGGCCCTGCCCTGGTCCTGCCAGAGACTTCTCCAAAACCACAGGGCTGACCCTCGGTCTCCTCAAGCCCCCCTGGCCAGGGTCCCCACCGTACAGCCGCCTGTCCCCATGCCCACCCCCGTGCCTGCTCCAGCCTCCACACTCCCAGTTCTCTTGTCTGCCTGTCCCTCGGGGAGGCACCTGCTACACGGGAACCCCGGCGCCCCACAACCCTGCGCCCATCTCCCAGGCTAAGTGACCAAGGGCAGGCAGGGAGGTGCTCACCTATGATGAGGCAGTCGTTGCCTCCGGCCATGAACATGGACTCAGTCTTGGAGGGCAGATTGAAGTGACGTGTGGCCAGGAAGGGTGAGAGGCGATCTGCAGGGTCTGAGGACATGGGGCGGCAGGGAGGGGACGGGGCAGCGACAGCCTCCAAGGACACCGGCTTGGTCAGCTCCGGGTGTTTGATGACCACCCACTCATAGCGCTGGACCTCAGGCTGCAGCTGAGGGCAAAAGGGCAGCGTGAGTCCCAAGCACACAGTCCCCCGTGGGCCCTCCTGCCCACCCACTGCCCCCCGTCTTTGTCAGCGCCAGGCCCTGTGCCCGGGCCGGGGAGACGTGGCACAGGGCAGAGAAGGCTCGCTGCCTGCTCTTGCACGGTTTGGTCTGATGGTCACAAACAAGAAGCCAACGGGGGGGCTGTGGGGGCTGTGGTGTGACCACCCCAGCAGACTCACTTACCCTAAACACGAAGCACTCTCCGGTCCCAAAGAAGCCCACTTTGCCTCCAAACTTGTTTCTCTCACTCCAGTCTGTTGACAGGTAAGCCCCACACACCTGGGGAGAAAGGTCATGAGGCTGCACCCCGCCTACTTGTGGGAGCACCCCTCGCTTGTTGCTGGGGGGTGGTGATACAGTCACAGCTGGGGGGCCCTGTTGGCACCGCCGCACCACCACCCCCCCACAACCAGAGGGCCAGAGGTGGCCAGTGGTGTGAGGAGGTCAGAGTCTGGAAGGCAAGGGGTGGGCAGCGAGGGTGGGTGGGTGGCCGCCTCGACCAGCACCGGCTTATTTGGGATACTTTTGTTTCCCTCCTTGGCCCTCAAGCACGGGAAGGAGCCCACGTCCACACTCAGCCATCAACCCCAAGGATGCCCCTCACAGAGAAGCTTCCAAGAGATGACCCTGTTCTAGAATGTTCCCCAACGCCATCAGCCAGCAAAGCGCGAGATTCCCTCAGACTCAGTCCTCTGAGTGGCTGCAGGCTTTGCCCTAAGTGTCTGACCATGAGTCACCTGCTAGAATGCAGACACGGGATTCCCATGGGTGCAGGCTTGGGGGCCAAGGAACAGAGAGCCTCTACCGGGGAAGCATGTGCCCTTGAGTTGGGGGCACCTGGGTTCTAGCCCTCATGGACGCCTCAGGGCACTTCCCAGGTGACAGCCCCTGCGGACAGAGGACGCCCTGAAAACCACCTGTCAGGGTGGAGGCAGGGGGCAGACGACAGGGCAGCAGGCAGTGCTCCCTGAAGCCAGGCCCTGTGGTCTCAGGCGGATTCGGGGCTTAAAGCCCCAGGGGGACAGGGTGGGGGTCACAAGGGGAGGCTGGACTCACCCATGTGAGTGGACGAAGCCTGGGTGGAGGTTTCAGGGCAGCACCCACCCTCCCCGAAGTTCATCAGAGGCAAGGACCCCTCCTCACCTCCTTTTGCGTGGTCTTAATGAGCAAGAGGGTGGGTTCGTGTCCTTCACACTGGAAATAGAACCTGGGGGCAAAGATCACACATGCCAGCCTTACTACCTCCTCTGTGCCACCTCTGGCCACAGCATCTGGTGCCCACAGCATCCGAGATGCCCGGCCACCTGCGGTAGACGGGCCTGGGGACCAGGCATGACAAGAAGCCAAGGAGCTTCTCAGCCAAGATGAAGCCCAGAACAGGCAGCCTGGGGCCCAAGCCGTCAGCTACGCCAGGACCGCTGGCCCTGGTGTGAGGTGGGGGAAGGCGCAGGGCAGAGTCCTCAGCAGGCATAGCCATGTGCCAGGTGCTTCAGGGACACAAGACCAGAGGAACAGGTCCCTGCTCTAGGAAAGCCTGGAACGTGCCCAGGAGCCTGAGCCTCTGGGGGACACGCAACACTGGGAAGTGCGTGAGGAGCCCTGACATCGCACTGCGGTGGCACTGAGTGTCCAGGGCTTGCATGGTATCCCTGGTGGTCCTGCCTGGCCCATCCCTCAGCGGGCCTCCCACGGAGCACAGAGGTGGGGAGCAGGGGAGTGTATCTCTAGCTATGCCAACACACTCATGGGCCGCAGACAGTGCCCGCCATGAGGGCTGGGGCAGCTCTCCCAAAGTCACCTCTGTGGGGCCACCTGGGACACAAGCCAGAAACTTCTGAGGCTACCTGCCATCTAAGGCTAGACTGGAGCTACCTGGCAGAGTTGCCTCAGGAGGCGGTACGCCTTGAGGGGGCCCTTCCACAATACTGTGGCCCCACCTGCGGACCAGGCAAGTCGAGGCTGGGGAGTAACGCCCCAAGGCCTACCGCCACAGGTCACCCTGTCCTAGGACTCTGATAACTCCTAGGTAGGCATCTGCCTCCTGCATGGTCACAACACCAACGCGGGAGCCTGAAGCTGTGCTGGGTATCCAGGGCAAGGACCCCTCAGGTTTGGGTGGCCTGGGAATGAGAGAAGTCCAGGAGGAGGGGCTCCCAATTCCAGGGCCCCCAGGGGGGAGGCAGAACCTTGCCCAGGTGTATCTGAGGGCCAGTCGCCAGCCAGCAGAATATTCTGGGAGGCCCCACAGCCCACTCTGTCCTCCCATACCGCAGGCCCTTAGAGTCCAGGCCCTGGGGCCTCAGGAGGGCAGGGCCCAGCCCCCGTTGGGCTCCCGGGTGTTACCTGGTGAGGCTGTACCCGTGCTGCAGGGAGGAGAAGAGCAGGAGGGGCTGGCAGAGGGCGAAGCGTTCGGGGACCCACGACCAGATGTCCCTCATCTCCTTCACACTGACAATCTCCGAGTGGAAGTTCTCTGCGTGCACGGCTAGGTGCACAAACTGCCTGGGGAAAGCGGGGGTGGGGGGTCAGAGCACAGCCGGGACCCCAGCCCTGACCAAGCCTCCCTCCCCCACCAGGGATGCAGAGCCTCTTATATAAGCTAAGCCCGCAGGGGGATTCTCACCTATTTAAGAAACGGGATGGTGCTGACCCCTGGAGCCCCACTCCCATGGGTACAGAGGGGAGAGCACCCGGCCTGGGTCGCGACACAAGCACTTTTCTCTAATCAACGGGGACAGAGAGCGAGCCAGCTCTGCCAAGACAAGGCTTCAGAGCCAGCCGAGCACTGAGAGACAGCACATGTGAGGCAGCGGAGCAGAGAGACAGGGCCTGGACATCAGCCAGGCTTCAAGGTGGCACTACCCAAGCCAGAGCGAGCGGCCAGGCCCTGCGACAGCCAGGCTAGAGGAGGGACAGAAGCCAGGCATAGAGACGTGGTTTCCAGACCTACCTTTTAGAAAGTGAAACACTGAAAAACAGGAGGAAGCAACAGACACAGAGAAGACAGAGAAAAATAAAACAGACAAGGAGAGGTTAGTGGGAGGCACCGATGGCCGGGACGCAGCTGCCTGCGGCCCCGGAGAAAGGCCTCCGTGCCTACAGCCTGCTCAGGCCGAGACAGTGTTCGGACGCTCGCCGGGTGCTATGCTCGGGGCGGGCAGCGTACCCAGCAGCCACGGGGACAGCAGCGAGGGAGCCCCGGCAGAGGGAGGGAGTGACCCCCCCAGCGAGGGCTGGGAGTGACCCGCGGCAGTCAGCCTGGCCACTACAGACCCTCTGACCCCATGGTCGGCGTCTGGCTTCCGTCTTAGCCACGGCCTTGTCCCCGAGGGCACGACCCTGCGCCTTCTGCAGCCACAGCTGCCTGAGCCGGCCGGGGCCGGGGCCACAGGGCCCCTTCTCCCCTCCCGTGGTTTTCTGTCCAGGCAGGGCTGGCGGGCGGGCAGGCGAGGGTGGGCGACCAAGAGGCTGGCAGGACAAGTTCAGGCCCCAACACCCAGGATGTGCCCCACCCCAGCTCTACCCAACGTGGGCCCCTCAGAGCAGCCTGGGGCAGGCCACACCCAAGGCCCCGAGGGGCCTGCCTACCTCTTCTGCTTGACGGTGATGCCTTTCTGCTTCAGAGCCTTCTCGTTGGCCATCTGCAGGAGCTGGATCTCCTTGCGGGAGAAGAGGCGGATGGCAAATGCCTTCTCCAGCAGCTTCTCCGGAGACACGGTCTTGGCGATGTCCCTGACGAAGGCACGAATGTCCTGCTTCACGCTGTCCGACTCGAGCGGCTGCCCAGCTCTGACCTTGTGAAAGAACTTGAGGATGGCCAGCGCCACGCGGTACAGCACCTTGTACCCCTCCACCAGGAAGACATCGAAGACGCGAGCGAAGTAGCTGAGGGGCAGCTCCCCAAACAGCCAGCGCTGCCAGTCTGCGTACACCTGCAGGACATCCTCGGACACGGCCACCATCAGCTTGTGGGCCGCCTGGCAGTACTTGTTCACAAGGTCCCCAAACGTCATGCAGGATGACTCGAAGGCCAGGAAGCTCTGATCTACAAGCTTCCTGCTGGGATCATTGCAGGCCAGGATGCGGCAGGCGTTCTCAAAGCACTGGGCCTCGTCCGTGCTGTAGTGGAGCAGCAGAGCCACGACAGCGGGCAGCGCGGGGCAGAAGGACACGTCGGGGAACTGGTTGGCGATGCACAGCAGGATCTTCCGCACGGCACCCTCGCCCCGGGTGTTCAGGCAGTAGCTGGGCACCTGCGTGTTGTCCACGAACTCGGGCAAGGGCAGGCTGGTGCCGCTGTGCTTGCCCACAATCTTGCCCACGATGTCGCTGTACACGCTGGCATCTGGCGTGACGGTTCGGCAGGGGATGTCGCGGATCAGGCGCTGGTACACCTTGCCCCGCAGGGCATAGCTGTGGGCCCAGTAGCCCTGGCGAGCCAGCTGCTTCAGCTCCGCCAGTTCCGTACAGCTCAGCTCCTTGGGGCCCTGGTCCTGCACGGCAGCGTCCATCTTGTCTCTGTCCACAAAGCAGTTGTACCCTGGGGGGTCCATGGTGCAGGCCCCGGCGCCCCAGGGGCGAGTCCTAGCCTGCCAGGAAGGGCACGGAGCCGCTCAATCCCCGGCCCCCTCTCTGAGGCTTCGCGGTTAACCTGTGTGCCATCCCATATCCTGTCGGATTAAAGATCATGCTTAATACGTGCAGGCGAAGGGTCATGTCTTAAAGAGCATGTTTTTGTTTCATCTTTCTATAAAGTATTAGAAGGGCTTCCATTTCAGATAAGTTGTTATTTTGAGAATTCACTATGAGCTCTGGAGTAGAACTTCTTTCCACAGGGCAGGTACTGGAGTAGGTCACACACACTGAGTACTCAGAGCTGGGGCTGAGTTCTCAGAAGGGCTAGGCCAGTCTTCCCCCGCCCCACCTGGGCCACCAACCATCGCTCCCCCACCCCCCCGCCCCCGGGGCCACCAGCCTCCCCACCCCAGGCCACCAACCATCCCCCTGGGCTGCCAACCTCCCCCACCTGAGCTGCCAACCACCCCCCTGGACCACCAGTCACCCCCCACCCAGGCTGCCAACCACCCCCCTGGGCCACCAGCCACCCCCCACTGGGCCGCCAACCACCACCCTAGGCCACCAGTCTCCTCCCCTATCCGGGCCGCCAACCACCCCCCTGGGCTGCCAACCTCCACCACCCAGGCCACCAACCATCCCCCTGGGCCATCAGCCTCCCCCCACCTGGGCCGCCAGCCCCCCTCCCAGCCCCTCACACCCACGGGCCACCAGACCACGGTACCCCAGCAAGTCCAGAGACACTCAGTTTCTGCTCCCTGAGGCTTTGGGCCTTCACAGCTGTGCGTGCTGCACCCCACCGTGTTCCTGCTCTGCCCCACTATCCCCTGGATCAGAAGCCAGCGGCCAGCCCTTAACTCTCTAGAGATTTCAGCTAAGATTCAGGGAGAGAAGAATCACTGCCGGGGAGTAGACAAAAGGGCTGAGAAATAAATGGAAGGTGTCGGAGCTTCAACACTAACGTGTTTCTGGGTCCGAGTGAGACAGAGGTATTGGGGGATCTGGTGCCGTCCCTCCATCATGGGCAACCGCTGAGATCCAGGCAGACGTGACAAAACAGGTACGACGTGCAACCTGAGACTCTCCGGCTGATGGGTCACCGCATGTGGACGGTAAGACAGGCGTCTACCGTTCAGGATGCCACAACTTGACGTCTGTCTTTGCCAAAGGCTACCGCCTTGGCACAAAAATGCCACGTCTGCCCACGTACCTCGGACCAGCCTTTCCGCCCGAGATGGAACAAGTGTCCAGAGGTCTCAGGCTCTGCTTCAGAAGGTGTCACTGAACGACCAGACAGTTGTAATTTCTCCTGCATCTATAACATTCATCTGAAAACATAAAAAGGAAGTTGAACCTTAAGGATGCAGAGCAGAAATTGAAAGAATCAGTGAGAGGGTGGCTTGAGAAAGCGCCTTCATACGGTGTGGTTTCTTTCATTGTGGTAAAATATGCATAAGATTAGCCATTTTAGCCATTTTTCAGTGCATGGTTCTGAGACATTAAGTGTGTTCACACGGTTGTGCAGCCCTCACCACCATTAGTCCCCAAATCTTGTTCTTCTCCCCCAGTTGAAACTCCACCCCCATTCAACAAGGACGCCCCCTCCGCAGCCCCTGGCGCCCACCCTTTTACTCTCTATGAATGGGACACCTCTAAGGGCCTCACAGAAGTGGAATCATGCACACTCATCACTTTGTGTCTGGCTTATCTGAGCACGACGTCCTCAAGGTTCATCTAGGTTCATAGTGTGTATCAATTTTTTTTTTAATTTAAGACTATTTTTTATTCTTTATTCTTTCTTTTTTTTTTTAAGATTTTATTTTTTAAGTAACATCTACCCCAACATTGGCCTGGAACTCACAACCCCAAGATCAAGAGTTGCACACTCTACTGACTGAGCCACCCAGGCGTCCCTACAGCAGTTTCAAGTTCACAGGAAAACGGAGAGGAAGGTACAGAGATTTCTCACACCCCTTGCCCTCACACATCCACAGACGCCTCTGTGGTCAGTACTGCTCACCAGAGGGGGACATCTGCCACAGCAGCTCAGCCTGCATTAACACATCATCATGACCTGAAATCTGTAGAGTAACTAAGGTTCGCTCTAGATGTACATTCCAGGAGTCTGGACAAACGTAGGATGACATCTCCTCACAACAGGACCATATAATTTCCACTGCCCTACAATACCTCTGCGCTCCACCTGTCCATTCTGCACCCGTCAGAATTTCATTCCTTTTTTTTTTTTTAAGATTTTATTTATTTATTCATGAAGGATACAGAGAGAGGCAGAGACACAGGCAGAGGGAGAAGCAGGCTCCACGCATGGAGCCCAATGTGGGACTCGATCCGATCCCGGGACTCTGGGATCACGCCCTGAGCTGAAGGCAGATGCTCAACTGCTAAGCCACCCAGGAGTCAATTGATACCGCTCTTATAGGAGCTTCCTCATAGAGAAGATTAACTAAAATAAAGGCTTTGTGACAACATCCACATAACATGTCCCACCAGCAATGCCTCACCCACAGCAGGACCCGGCCTACTGCTGGGCTGGAGCCTTCCTTTTCAGAAGAAAGTAAGTCTTGGGCACCTGGGTGGCTCAGTCAGTTAAATGTCGGCCTTCAGCTCAGGTCATCATCCTGGGGTCCTGGGATTGAGCCCCGTGTCAGGGTCCCTGCTCAGTAGGGAGTCTGCTTCTCCTTCTGCCTCTCGCCCCACCATTCATGTGCTTGCACACTCTCTCATGCTCTCTCAAATAAATGAATAAAATCTTAAGAGAAAGTCTTTTTTTTTAAAGATTTTATTTATTTATTTATTCATGAGACACAGAGAGAGAGAGAGAGAGAGAGAGAGAGAAGCAGAGACACAGGCAGAGGGAGAAGCAGGCTCCATGCAGGGAGCCCAATGTGGGACTCGATCCGGGGACTCCAGGATCATGCCCTGAGCTGAAGGCAGGCGCTAAACCGCTGAGCCACTCAGGTGTCCCTGAAGAAAAGAAGTCTTAATGGAGCCGGTGTATTTGCTCTATCCTGAGTGGGAAAGTAGCCACGGCCCCCTCTTCCCCAGGCCCTATGGCTGCTCCCAGAGCCATATCCAGAGCCATGCCCAGGCTGTGTCCACAGCCCCCATGTGCAAATTACCTATAGGTTTGTGGGGTTTTCGTTTTTTTTTTTGTTTTGTTTTTTGTTTTTTTTTTATAAATTTTACATGATCTCTACCCCCAATGTAGGACTCAAACTCACAACCTGGAGATCAAGAATCACATGCTCTCCGGACTGAGCCAGGCAGGTGTTGGACTTATAGGGTTTAAACCCTTCATTCCGGGCTCTGGGCCCACTAACCTCTGAAGAGGACCCCAGGCCCATCCTGTGTGCATGAACAGCAGCAAATTATCAGGGCAGTAAACATGTTTATAAGCAGAACAAGAGCTGGGCAGGACAGCACCAATCCTCACTCAACCGGCCTCACGTTCAGGTGGAATATTAAACTGGAAACTCCAAAAACGATTATCGCACTTTGCAAAGTTCCGTCAGAAGGGCCTCCAGGGAGAAGCAGACAGTTTCATTTGCTGCAACAAGTAGCTCAGGGACACGCCGGACTCCGAGGGAGTCGAAGGCAAGGGCATGTTCAGGAGACCCCAAAGGAGCTCCCTGGACCCGCACAGGTGTCCTCTAGTCCCCACCCCAAGAGGGAGCGCAGCATTTCCGAGGCCAGGCACTCAAGGCTTGCAGTGACCGCCTCAGGCGTCTATAAAACCAGATCCAGGGCGGTTTTCTTACCTGTCATTGTCATTTTTAAATAGGAACTCATAATCACAAAATGGTCAAATAACACAAAATCATGGAACAGAAGTGTCGAGTCCCGTTTCAGTCCCTCACCCCAATCCCACTCTGCCTTCCACATAAAGATGATCGCTGCTCACATGTTAGTGCATATCCCACAAGGCCTCTTCCCTAGATCTACACACACACTCATTCACCATGAAGTGGGACTGTTAAGCTCCCTACTGGGAAGGACAAGTCAGGGGGCAGGAAACACAGCAAACATATAAGATAATCAAGGTTGAAGCTCCTGCCCTGGAGCTAAGTTTTGGAGCTGACGGCCTGTCTCCCCAGATATCCCCCCTGCAGCTCGCAGCTGCCACACCACACTGCCCACCTGCCCCCCACGCAGCAAATGGGCCTCTCCCGCTTCACGTCCACACCTGGGGGTCGGGGTGAAGGGAGGCAGCAGCGAATGCAGGAGATGACCTAGGGTTCAGCCAGTCAGGCCTGGCTTACCAGCCAGCTTTGTCACTTGCTTGCCTGAATCTCACACAAGCCTGCCTCTTCCCCCAAAGGGCAGGTGCCTGCGTATAAAACGGAGCTGAGGGATCCCTGGGTGGCGCAGCGGTTTAGCGCCTGCCTTTGGCCCAGGGCGCGATCCTGGAGACCCGGGATCGAATCCCACATCGGCCTCCCAGTGCATGGAGCCTGCTTCTCCCTCTGCCTGTGTCTCTGCCTCTCTCTCTCTCTCTCTCTCTCTCTCTCTGTGTGACTATCATAAAAAAAAAAAAAAAAAAAAAACAAAACCGGAGCTGATAAATACAACCCACCGCGTGGGTGGTGGCCCTCATGCAACACCTGCGGGGTGAGCTCACACTCCAGGCTCACTGGCTGGGGGCTCAAGTGGCACCCAGCAGGCAAGCACCCCCACCACCACCACCGCTCTCTCTCACTTCTCCTTATCCACGCTCTGGCAACTTGCCAGCGGGGCTCCGCCAACAAGTGCCCCGGAAAACCATTTTCCTTGGGCCTCCTGATGGGGAGGGAGGGAGGGAGGAAATGATTTTTTTTTATCACAAATGTTGCACTCACCTAAAGGCCACCCTCCTCCCCAACCTGTCTCAGGTTCACTGCAGAGGAACAGGATGGGGCCAAGGCTGGTTTTTGGAGGGGACACCTCTCCACCACCCTGGGGGCTCCCAGAATTTGGAATGTAGGGAGATACTTGGTATGTTCTGTCCTCAGCTCTGGGCCTCGCCTACAATTCTGGGAAAATTAAAAAAATTCTACTCAATCTCCTTTCAGACTCACCAGAGGTACACTGATGATTTCAGAGAGCCAGGGCCACAGCACACCTGGTGGGTGACAACTACTTCACTAGGCTAATCAGAGTGGACCTCTTTCAATTTGAGCTCCAGTGACAAGAAGGAAGCGGCCAAGAGAGCTGAGGAAAGGTCACTATGGACAGTGAGAAGAACAGGCGCAAAGGCCCTAAGGCAGGAACAGGCTGGTGTGCTTACAGGAAGAGACGGGCATCCAGAATGGCCAGAGCACAGCAAGCCAGGGAACAAGCAGCAGAGACACCAGGGGCCAGCTCATGCACCGGGAGGGGTGTTGATTTTCTTCTAGGTACAGCCGGAAGCAGGGAAGGGATGTGATCCAACGAATGTGCTTAAAAGCCAATTGTTAGGAGGATTAATGAAGACTGTTTATAGAAAGCGCCCAGGCTCGCCTGGCACGCAGGCTGCTCAGATGTCCCCAGGGCTTCTCGTTCTGCACAGGGTCCCCTGGCCTGGTACGGGCTCAGAGACATCTGGGGAGTGACAGAGACCTGCTGGGTCATCTCACTTGACCAGTCCTGCAGAGGGGCCCCCAGCACGGCCCCCTCTGGTGGGAGAGGTTCTCCCACAGGCCCACCAGAGTCCCTTGCTCTCTCTTTAGGAGCAGTCCCTCCAAATGGCTTCCTCAGCAGACCTGCTTCCCCTGCTCCTGTAAGCCCCTCCAGTGACCCTCTCAAGCACTGTGCCTGTCCCGAGGGTTCAGGCCACCTACAGTTATTCTTGAGCAAAAATAAAACAGAACTCTCTAGGAGCCCCTAGGTGGTGCGGTCAGCTGGGCACCTGACTCTTAGTTTCGGCTCAGGCCATGACCTCAAGGGAGTCTGCTAGAGTTTCTCTCCCCTCGCTCTGCCCCCTCCTGGAGCATACTTCCTAAAATAAATAAATCTTAAAAAACAAACACACAACTCTAAGTGGAAATGAGTGACCCCTATTTCACCCAGTGTTATCTTGCTATACTGGCAACAACTCAGTCCGGCTCCTCTTCCCGTCACGCTGACCACTGTGCCCTCTGGCCACTGCCCTGGGTATGCCCAAGGCAAGTTTACATCAGGCCTGGGTGATGGGGAGGATGCTCCCCACAGGCCCCAGCCTTGCTTGCTGTGTTCTAGCCATTCTTCCTCTGTCTCTAGGGAGGAAGCTCCCACGAGGAGCCACTTTCACTGGGTGCACCCCATGAGAGTTCCTCTCAACCTCAACTCTGCCCTCCAGACCTCCAAGAAGGTCCTGGCCCATGGTGCAGGAGCCCAGGCGCCCCAAACCTGCCGGTTCTCCTCCATCAGGTGTACAGGGCCCCTGCCTACGGGAGCAGGGTGAGAGGAGAGGGCCCAAAGACCGCCTGCTGGGATAGCAGGGCAGGAGATGCCCAGGAGCAAGCAGCTGGCACCACCTGCTCAAGCGGGACCCCTCCTCCCCCATCCTCAGGGACGGCTGAGCACAAAGCCCACAGCTGCTGGCTGCCCTAGCTCCTGTAATTCTAAGGACAAGTCAACGACACAGAGATGGCTCCACTTTATAGGTTAGAGCACCAAGTACAGAGGGCACCCACGAGTCCCCAGCACACACAGAACCTGCTCAGGTCTGTCAGCCTGTGAGGCACACACGGCGACCCCTGCTGCACCCACAACCCTTTTCTCACGTCAGGAGCACAGGCCACCTGGACGGTCAGCCCCACCCAAGCTCTCTCCTCAGCCTGGGCAGGGCTGGCTTCCTAGAGCCGCACTGCTGTCCCAAAACACGGCCCAGGGTCCTCTGAGTCATGACACCTCTGCATTTCTCACCTCTTACGTGGGGAACGTGATTTTCTCAAACTCTTGGATGTGAATCTCACTTTCCTGTGACAAAACGCAGACACACGAATGAAGTCTGGGTGATTCCATCTCAACCACCCACCAACACTGGGGTCTGTGCGTCCCTTCCAGGCCGTGCCTCCCGGGGGCCCGGCATACCACCACGGCTCCCCTTGCCCCAGACTTTTATTCATTTGACAAACTTCTGTTGAGATACCTCTTGTGTGCCACGAGAGGCCAGGAAGGGCAACGGGAGACTAGCAAGGCAAAGCGTGGACATCACTTGAGCACAGCAAAGGTACCCTAGGTGTACAAAGACGGGGAGCCAGCCAGGTGCAGGAGTGCCAATGGGCACAGCAAGCTGGGGAGCCTGCGGCAGCTGGTGCCAAAGGGCTGGAGCTGGGACAGGAGGGGGCTGTGGCCTTGTGTGCCAGCTGCACTAGGAGAAGAGACACCCCCACACAAGAGAGAGCACAAGGAGAGTGAATCTAAGCAGAAGCTGGCACGATCAGACCCACATTTTAGAAAAATCGCCCTGGCGGCCGAGAAAGGAGGGCAAGGTCCAGGGAGGAGGCATGAGGAGGGGTGGGATGTGGCCACCCAGTGAGGATGAAGAGGACCCAACAGTGGGGGCAGACACGCAAGCAGGGAACAGAGAATCTGGCTCAAGGCAGGGGCGGGGTTGGCAGAGCAGAGGGTTTACTCCACGTGGGCGTATGAGGTGCCTCTTAAACCAAGGATGCCTCTCAGGCAAACGTCAGAGCAGCTTAGGTTGGAGGCAGGTCCTGCCCAGATGCCAACAGTGCTGGCTCCTGGACTTCTCTGCCACCTGTCAGCCTCCTGGAGGGCACGTGCACGTGCACACACACACGCCCTGCACGCCACCAAAGGGCCAACTGTGGTTCCACGGGGCAAGAGGCAGCTCCGTGCAGAGGGAGGGGAGGCCCGCACGGGGATCCTGACCCAGTCCTACTGGCTGCGTCCTCACCCCTGGCCGCAGAACAGCTCACGGCCCAGGGCTGGGTCTGCTGCGCCTTAGTCACCGAGCACAGGACGGGGCGGCTGTGCCGCGGGGGTCAGCAGCTCTGTCTCAGCATTTCCTCTGCGTTCTGAGCAATCCTCCATCTGTTCAGGGAGCAGGACCAGCACACAAGGGACCGAGAGGAAGGTGGTGCCGGCCCCAGCCCTGTACGTGTGCACATGTTGCGCATGCACGCAGCAGGACAGCAGGACAGGTGACATGCCTGGTTCTGGGCCTGCAGAGCTCCAGGGGACAGAGAAGTGTCCCCCTGCCAGGCACTGTCCCCGTGTGGAAGGCATGGCTTTTCACTCTCCAGGTGGCCCCTCAGCCTCGGAGACCACCAGTGTCCCTCAGGGTGGAGCCTATGGAAAGGCAGGGGGACAGCAGAACGAGGCGTCCCTTGACAAAATCTACTTGGCATCAGAGACGGGCATGCGGAGGTGACGCCACCCCACTCCAGCCCACCTTTGGGCGTGCGGGTGAGAAAGGCACGCTTGCTGCCTGGCGGAGGCGCTCGGAGTGCCAGGCGGGAAAGACAACATGCGCGGGAAGGGAGAGCTCAGCTCACGGGCGCTCGGGTACAGGCAGGCCCAGTGGAGCGGCCTGAAGGACGGGCTCCCGTCCGCGGCAGGCGCGGCTTCCGGGGAGGAGGCGGAAGGAGGTGGGGGGCCAGGAGATGCCCCTGAGGCCATCTGGCTTCGACAGTCAGAAGGGGCAGGGATGGGCCTGGGCGCATTCCAAGGCAGGTGGTGACCACCCACTCCCATGACTCCGGAACCTTCTTCTCAAGTCTGAGTCAAATTGGACTTCCTCATGAGGCCCAGTCTTCCACGCGTCTGTGGGGAGGCCGGGAGAATGCCCCCTCCCAGCCCCAGGAATCTGCTGGAGGCCACGGGGACAGAGCTGGAGGTCACCGTGTGGAACCCGCGTGGGGATATCCACCTCCCCACCTGCGCCCTCAGCTGTAGGATGACACGTGGTTCTGCTGGGGCTGGGGGAGACGGTGCCGCAGACTGGGGTGACCAGTCACTGACCCCCAATGCCCTTATGTGCTGTCCTTTCACCCACCTCTCCCCCTCCCCCTCTTCTGCTCTGGAATCTGTGACACAGAGCACCCACCTCCTCATCCTCTCCAAATGTGCCCTTCGTCCTTCTGGTCAGACAGCAGGGGGCTCCCCTGGGCCCTAACCCCCCATATCAGCTCTCCCCAGGCTTTGCACCCCTTCTATCTAAGCTCTCACTGGACCCCATCCCCCTTTCCCCATACAATGCCCCTCCTCTATCTGGGCTCTCCCGGACCCCGTCCCCCCTCTATCACTAGTGCTCTCCCTGGACTCTGCCGTCCTCTATCTGTGCTCTCCCTAGACCCTGCCCACCCCCAATCTGGGGTTTCCCCAGATCCCGTCCCCTGTCCCCTTCTATCTGGGCTCTCCCAGACACTGTCCCCCCTCTGTCTGTGCTCTCCCTGGACCCTGCCCAACCCCCCATCTGGGCTCTCCCCAGATCCCGTCCCCTGTCCCCCTCTTTCTGTGCTCTCCCTGGACTCTGCTCCCCTCTATCTGTGCTCTCCCTGGACCCTGCCCACCCCCCATCTGGGCTCTCCCTGGACCCCATCCCCCCTCTATCTGTGCTCTCCCTGGACTCTGCCCCCCTCTATCTGTGCTCTCCCTGGACTCTGCCCCCCTCTATCTGTGCTCCTCCTGGACCCTGCCCACTCCCCCATCTGGACTCTCCCCAGATCCCGTCCCCTGTCCCCCTCTATCTGGGCTCTCCCTGGATCCCATCCCCCCTCTATCTGTGCTCTCCCTGGACCCTGCCAGTCCAGGGTCCTTGTTTCCTATCCCCTCATCCCTGCAGGGCAATTTGAGGCAGGGTGGGCAGCCTTGGCTTGATGCTCCCCAACTCTAGAAGCCTTTACATCTCTATCACTTCATTCACCTCCCAGTCAGCTCTGAAACTGCCATAGATGGTGTGTCACGAACAACCCACTGGCTCGTGATCCCATCCAAGAGCTCCTCACGGTCCTCTCCCCTCCTCCCACAGTCGTGACTCCATCTCCCCTTACCCAGCGGCCCCTACTCCCTCTCCCACTCAGCCTAGACCCGCCTGCCAAGCCCCTCCCACCCTCTTGCCTCTGCCAGCAGGCACAGCCCCGGGGAAGCAGCCTGCACAACTTCTCCAGGCCTGCACACAACTGCCGAGCTGCCCTCAGAGCTGCCTGGCCCGCATCCTCTCTCCCTGTGCACACCCCCACCAGGACAGCCTCACACCCACCTGTGCGCTTGCCCTGTCTACCTGGCCCTGCATCCGCATCTCCCCCGGGGCCTGGATCTCCGTTCCCCCGCCCCCCACAGCGTTCCCTCTCTGCTCTGAGAACCCATAGGCCGCTCCAGCTCTGTTGCTCTTTTTTCTTTCCTTCCCAGCGGGGTGCACCCACCTCCCCCCTTGCAGGGACACCCTTGGGCCCTTATCTCCCTGAAACATGCAGGGGTAACCCCGCTGCTCTCAGCTCCCCTCTCCCTAGGGCTCCCTCCTGCCTCTGTCCTCCACCCTCCCCTGTGCCTGTCTCCTCACCCCTTGGCTGCCACGCCATTCCTGCCCTCATCACTCCACGTGTCTCTTAAATGTGGCTTTTGCAGGGGTCCCCGTTCTTCTCAGCCTAAAATCTTCTTGTGAACTCAGGTCCTGTAACCTCCAACTGCTCTCCTGAGCGTCTCCCCCGCTATGTTCACTCCATAGGACCCACACGGCTCTGGGCTGCACCTGACAGCCTGCCCTTCAGGATCTGGCTCTTGGTGCCACCCTCTCCGGATGTCCACTGTTGAGGAGGCCAAGGC
Organism: Canis lupus dingo; assembly: GCF_003254725.2. NCBI lineage: Eukaryota > Metazoa > Chordata > Mammalia > Carnivora > Canidae > Canis > Canis lupus. The sequence continues at coordinate 38,433,349 of NC_064248.1, forward strand.
AGGAGACACCAATCTGCTTCATTCCTCGGCCCACACGCCCCCTCCTTTGCCTGCCTTCCTGACCCCCCAGGCAGGGTTGCAGGTGCCCTCACTGGGACCCCTCCTTGTGCAAAAACGGTTTTAACTCTTGAGACACTGTTGTGAGGCCCTGCATCTGAGTCCAGCCCTTCTCCTGCCCAAGGAGTTCAGAGCTCAGGTGCTCCCATCACACCCAGTGTACTTGGGAAGGAGGAAACAAGAGAAAGAAACACGAAGACTCAGAAAAATCTCAAACCACTTTAGCCTAAGAGGAAAATTTAATTCTAAATAATAACAACAGGAGCGTTTGCCAACTTGTTCTAAGCATGTGACCTTCCCAGCAGGCATCTTCGCATAACGGGAGGGCAGGCTGTGCCCTACCTCAACCCTGAAGCAGAATAGTGATTTTTCAAAGATTAATGGCAACTGGCACTCCACGGCAACTAGCAGGCAGCCGGTTACTGGGGAACTGGACAGTGGCCCTTAGCTGGTGGCGCCCAATGAAGGGCACATGCCAGGGACAAGGGGTGTAACCATTAATGAGGCCTTACTCACAGCACAGCTAGCTGGCCTGTCTGCCTGTCTCCAGGCAGAAGTTCAAATGCGGTCTCACCAATGGCACCTGAGCCCAGGGCATGAGACCTGGAACTGGTCCCAGTTAGCCACTCAAAACAGTTCCCTATGTCCCTCTGTTGGGTCAAACCCCTGTCCCCCAGCCTGGTCTGGTCTGCCCACAAGCAGGGGCTAAGGCTGCACTGGGGCTCTGCTAATGAAGAATCTTTATCTTCTGGGCAAAAAAGGGTCCTCCCAACAGCAGGTCTGGGAAAATGCCCCCCGGGGCACGTGATAAATCAGCTAGCTGCACGGCAGGAACGGGAGAAGGGAACTCGCCTGTTAGCACCATTAGAATTCTGACCAGTCTGAATTCCAAGCAAGGTGCCTGTGACGGGTGTGCCGCAGAAGGCTGGGCACAGAGGAGGTTCTCAACAAGTATTTTTAGACCTGACAACAAAGCTGGGGCAAGAGGGAGTCTTGCAGGTATAATCATTTTAATAGGCATTCGAAACACTTCCTTGGCACCGGCATACCAAGTGCTGGAAAATAGACACAAGCTGTCAACGTGCTTTGGCTGCCTGTGGGCACATGAATGGACTGACCACGCCAACCCAGGTGCAGGTGCGAAGACAGGAAATCACAGGGTGTCAGGGGCCCCAGCTGGGTCCCAGGGTATGAGGAAGCCTTGGCCCAGGAGGCAGAAGTGACAGCATGGGCACGGAACAGGGCCTTAGTAGGCACAGCCGCTCAGGGGCCGGCAAGCCCTGCAGTCTTTAAGAGGGCAGGCCAGTGATCATCATTCATGGTGCAGAAGACAAAACAGTTCCATGGTCCAGCCGGCACAGCCCCCAAGAAGCCAAAGGGCCTAACACTGAGGCAGGGCATTCACTCCCATGTGCTTGGTGGTGAGGAGGGACAGCCCCAAAGGACAGCGAAAGATGCTCGAGGCAGGAGTAATTAATGCATATACCTGGATCTTTCTAAGGCCAGTAGTTCTACCAAGGTGGGGAGGCTAGAACAATCCTTGCTGGAAAAGGAATTACTGAAGATCATTAGAGAACCCTAATGATTCAGGGTTCTCTAATGATACAAGGAAATGCTGAGGGGACAGCATGTGGAGGGAAGCTTTGGTGGGAGCAGATAAGGAGCTACATTTAGAATACTACACAGCAAGGCCTTTATTGGTAACAGAATCGCCCATAGGTAAGCAACCCTCACTGTGTGCATACCCAATTAAAACTGTGTAACAATTAGGCAGACACAGTTTCAGATGATGGGAAATAAGCCAAGCCATGTAGACTGTGTTCTCAACCACCTGTAAAAGGAGAGAGCAAGTTTGGGTAGGCTGGAGGGAGAAACCATGACTGCTCACACGTGACCCTTGCCAGCAGGTCCTTGTGCAATACGTGGGGCAGGCAGATAAGGTCATGCAACCCAGGCAAGGGGACACAATCACCACAAGACAGAACAAGATCTTGTTTCAGGTGCCCTAAGTGAGGAGCATGTTCCATCAGAGACAAAGATAACTTCTAACAGCCCACGGTGCACTTATCCAAAGGCCAGACCAGCCCTGTGGGGCCTGGTGCCTGAGGGCAGATAGGAGCTCTTTTTGCAACACGGGCCCTTCCTCATCCTCTCCCTGCTCTGCCCCCGGGCGTGAGAAGACAACAGGAGAGAGCACCACACATTAGGCTCTGCATCAAGAGTCCTCCCAAGGTCCTGCTTGCTGCAGATGCTGATGTACCACACAGAAACTGGGGTCCTAGAGGTAGAGCAAGGGGAGCTTGAGAATTCCAAGACTTTGAATCAATCTCTGGGTCTGAAAAACACTTTTTTTTCAGAGATCTAACTGTAAGAATGCTCTGAGAGGACCAACCCTCGGCCTAGAGAGAAACAGGGTCCTTTGAGATGAGCGACAATCTGGAAGTTTCCTAAAAGGCACATAGACCTATGAGACAGGAGGGACCCTGGAATCACCTGATTTTGCACCTTTAGTATTTTACATTTTTCTGTTTAACCAACAGGGGCCCTATGACAGAGATAAAAAGCCCACCATCCTGCCCCCCAACCCCAAAGGCAAGGGCTTATTAATCAGACATCCACTACCTCACCCACCCTCTGTTGTATGGACATAAAACATCAGGGGCCTCCAGGCTTCTCTTGCTGGCTCCGTACACTCCTCTGGGGAGGCCCACCTGTCCCTATGGCTTCAGCACCACAGGAAGGAGTCCCCTAAATGCTCTCGAGCCAGGATGTTCTCTCTGGCTCTAGACCAACATACATCCGCCTACCATCAGGAAACCTCACCGACCCTCAGCTCAGCATCTCCAAACAGAAAGTCATCACCTGCCCCCAAGGCAGCTTCTTTCCGGCACCCTGTGTGTGTGACGTGGCACTGCCAACTGCTGTCACCCAATCTTGGAGTGTTTCCTATGCCTTTCTCCCTGCCCCTTCCCCTCCTGGCAGCCACTTGTCTCAGGGTCCTGCTGCAACCTGCACACCCCCCCACCCCCAGCACCTTTTTCTGTGCTGGGCCTACATCTCATAGTCTAGGTAGACTTCAGTGGCCCTTGACAGTTCCAACTTGGCTCAGGCCTTCACCCCTCAATGTGCCTACCGCTGCCCAGTCACCCATGGTCTGGGTGATCTGGTCAGTACCCACAAAGCTGAGATCTGTCGGGGGCTTCCCAGGGCTCTCAGGGTAAAATTCAAACCTGGGCCTGGAACTCAAGCCCCCTTCCCCACCTGCCACCAGCCTCGCTCTTGCTGACTGCCAGAGTTTCCCAAGGCGCTTCCTGCAACGGCATCGTGCAGGGTAGCCGTGCCTTCCTTCCTTTGCACGCACAGGCAAGGTCCCTCTGCCCGGAAGGCTCTTTCTCTCACGTGGTCTTGCCACATCTATTCCTCCTTCAAAATTTAGCTCAAGCCCTTCTCAGGAGTCCCTACCGAAGGCCCACGGAAGGTTCTTGCTTGCTTCCTACAGCAAGCTGTCCACCTCTCAAGGCAGGCGGTGCCACAGCGCACTGTGAGCTAAGGGCAGAGGCTCCTGCAGCTCTGCAGCCACATGACACCTGTGCTGGGCCTCCGTGTGCGAAATCAAGCAGGATTTCGATAAACTTGTGTTGAAAGCATAATGAAAGTCACTGAATAAAGAATTTAAGTGGATTCTTAATAAAATGCCTGAGGTTGTTTTTTTTCCCTTTGATATTACTTTGATATTATCTCCACTTGGAAAGTGACACTTGAAACAGCCACTGAAATTGCTGCCTTGCGTTGAAAAGGGCTTCTTTCTTCCATGAACAGAGTTGTCATAACAGGAAAGGTATGCTTCAACAGGTAAAACATTGAACAGGGTAAACGTTAAGTGCTTTTTTATAACCTGCCTCATTGTTCTTATGTACTTAAATCTGAAACCAACTAAAAGCGGACACTTAAATACATCTTCTGAGGTTGGCTCAGTCTGTAACTAGAATTAGAAGCAACACCGTGTGCCCAAGGTCACTGAGCCTGCTGGACAGTCCTGGCAGGTGCGGTGAGGCCCACCTGCAGGTGAACTTGCAGACTCGGGAGGTGAATTTTATTACTGTTATGAAAAGCCTGCGCAGACGACGCCTACGTTCCCTGAAGGTCACCCTTCACCCACATGAAAACCACTGCACTAGCTTGAGCACTTTGGTTCATTCCAGCGGTCATTAAGACAGCACCCCTTGGCTACTCCAGGCCAGGCAGAGGGGAGCAAAGATGGACAGGACGTGCCTCTCTCCCTGCTCCCAGGTAGACAAGCTTCTAAACAGATCACATGCTACCCGATAAGTACTTCACATAAAGGCTTTATCTGACGGTTGAGAAGATTAGTTGAGGACCAACCTTCAGAACAAAAGCAATTGCATGTGGAGGTTACACGACTGGCCAGGGATAACTGCAAAACCTTCGTGAGATTTCTTGATCGCTTTTTATCTGGGTTTGTTTCTTGCTGCCTGTATCCCTTTCAATGACCAAAACCTGCATCCTTGTCTCCAGGACAATTAAGCAAACAATTACAGGTGTCTGCTATGTGCCAGGGATAGACAGTGAAGATGGACCACTCGCCTTCAAATGGAGGAAACAGCTACATCTGTGCAATAATGGGTTTGGAGTTTTGTTTGTTTTTCAATCGCTGGGAAGTCCCCCGCTGGCTCCTAGCAAACACACACGATGAACACCACCTTCGAGTGCCCCTATTGGCCCTGAAAGGCAGACAGACACCTGACCAGGGATAGGAACCTGGGGAACACTGGAACACCAGCATCTCGGGCATGCTGGTCACTTGGCCCACCGCTATCCTCACAGCCTCCCTGTGCCCCCCTACAGCCCAGGGGTCTCTCAGGCAACCTCTGCCCTTTAATGCCAGCTCCATGGGTGGTGATCCAGGAGACCCACAGTGCCTGCTCCTGTGCTGAGTGAGGTCATCAATGAAAACCTGGGGCCGGGCACCCAGCACCCCCCACCAAGGAAAACCAGGACCCGGCGCAGCCCGTCCCCGACCTCCAGCTGTGCTTGCTCAAGGCTTGGAAAGCACGGAGCGGGCCCGGGGCCCTGCGGAAATGCTTCCTGCTGCCGGCGGGGCCTGGAGGACGGCTGCCCCGGCTCAGCACACGGGCTCAGCACACGCCGGGCGCTCCGAGGCTGATCACAGGCACCGGGGCGGCGGGGGGCGGCCGTGTCACCCCGGGAGGGACGCGGTGGCGGGTCGTCAAGCGCAGGACGTTATCAGAGAAGCGGCTGCAATTTCGAGCCCAGAAGAGGATTTCCTACCCCGCAGAGCCGGAAAGTGCCCCGAGAGCAGTGACACGGGAGCAGCTCCTTCCGTCGCTTGGCCCGGGGCCAGCCGCCGCTCGGGGTGCCGGCCCTGTCCTGGGTGGGCTCCCGCCGCGGGCTCGCCCCGCCCGGCGCTCGGTCCCGGTCCCGGGGGGGGGGGCGGGGGGCCGGGAGGGCGGACGGGCTCCGGACCCCCGCCCCGACCCCTGCGCCCCCGCGTCCCCCTCCCTCCGCGCGCGCCCGCCGCGGGGACAGCCGGCGATCCGGCCCCGCTCCCGGCCGTCACGCCCCCGCCCGCCGCGCCCGCCGCGCCCGCCGCGCACCCACCTCCGCCCGCCGCGCCGCTCCTCCTCAGCTCGCCGTGCGACCGAGCGCGGGCCCGTCTGCGCACGCGCACACTTGGCCCCGCCCCCGCCGAGCACGCGCCGCCGGCCGCCCACCCCGGCGCCCACGGGTCCCGGCCGCGGCGGGCTCTGAGCATGCGCGCTGGCGCCCCGCCGCGGGGCCGCGGGAGCTTGCGTCCGCCGGAGTCGGTCCCTGCGCGGAGGGGCGCGCGCCGAGCGGGCGGGGGATGCCTCCGGAGCCGCGGGGGCTGCCAGCCAGAGTCGCCCCCCCCTCCGCCGGGTCACGCGTGGACCTAGGAACGCGCGCCCGCGTGGACACAACGTCCGGTCCCGAGCGGGCGGAGACGGGGCGCGAGGGGCTGCTCCGGGCAGGTTCCGAGCGGAGTTGCCCTGGAGGCCGAGGCCGACAGCGGCAGCCGGACGGAGACCAGGCAGGGCCACAGCAGGCCGAGACAGAGGCCGAGCACAGGCAGAGACACAGCGGGGACGGGGACTCGGGCGCCCAGGCGGCAGTCAGGGCGGGCAGCGGGGACAGCGGGACAGACGGGGACGCGGCCGCGCTCCGCACCGGGGACGAGCCACAGCGCCCTCTGGGGGACCCGGCGGGGGTCCACGGTGACAGCACCCTCCCGAGATCGCAGTCTGTGAGGGTTGACGCCCCCGCGGCCCTTGGGGTGTTTTCAGACCTTAGGTGGGTCCAGGAATCACAAGGGGGTTCATATCTGTTGGGAGAGGGCCACAGTGCCTTTTAGGAAGGTGCGAACGCTCTCTGAGGGGTCACGACCTCACAGGCATGGCCCTTCGGGTGCAGCAGAGCCTCCAAGTGGTGTTGGGCCCCACGGGGACCATCGCAATGCCCCTCGGAGGGGGAAGATCATGAAAAACGGGATGACAGTGAGTCCCGGGAGCCCCGGGCAGCTCTTCGGGGCCATCGCATCCCTCTGTGTCAGGGCGGGGTGTCCCGCGTGCATCACACCCCTCTCAGGTACGGGCGCGAGGCAGCGAGGCAGTCGCTGGGCAGGGTAGGGGAGGGCCCCGGAGACGACGCGCGCGACGCCAGCAGAGCCTCCTTCGCAGGTGGACGCACTGGGTGAACGTGCGCCTCAGCGTGGAAGCAGCGCCCCGCCCGCGCTTCGGGCTCAGGCCGTCCCGCAGCGCCCCCGCCGCTCACGCCGCTGCAGCCTCCGCAGGCGCCGCGTCCACGCGTCGCGCCAGGGCAGCACCAGACTCCCGCGCGCGGCGCTGAGCCCGGGCCCCCGGCCCCCGACCTCGGTCCCCGGCCCGCCCCCCAGCAGCAGGTAGCGGCGCCCCGGTAGTAGGCGCGGGCAGCCGCAGGCCGCGTCCCGCGCCGGCACCCACAGCGCGCTGCTCCCTCGCCTCGCGCGCTCCTCGCCGCTCCGGAACACTGCAAGCACAGCCACCGGGAAGCGCGTCCACGAGCCGCGCGCCTCGCCGCGCGCGCCCACCGCCACCTGCACCGCTGCGGGGAGGAGGGCCAGAGGGGGCGGGGTCAGGCGGGGCGGGCCCGGGCCGCGCGGAGGAGCCCCGCACGCCCGCGGCGTGGGGAGGGGGCACCGATGGGACACTCAACGCTGGGCCGGGGTGGTCACGGAGAGGCCACCGGGGCTGACGGGGGTGGGGTGGGGGGGGTGGCGGGAGGCCCAGGGAGGGAGGGGAGAGGTGAGAGGGCGAGGGCGGGAGGCCTACCGTAGTCCTTCCTGCAGAACTTCTTCAAGCTGATGCGGTAACTGCCGCGGGCTGGTTTGCAGTGCGAGTCGCAGTCTGGAGGGGGTGCGAGGCTAGCACGGATCCCTACCTCCTCCCCCCACCCTCTCCTCCTCCCCCCCTCCTTGAACCCGTAGCCTTCCCCCACAGTCATGTCAGATCTAGGACCTTGTTGTGTGTCCACTCACCCTGGGGCTCCACGGGGCTACTCTCCTCAGTGGGTCCAGGGACAGGAGTCTCTGCGGGCAGGGTGAGAGAGCGGCCTGCGTTTGAGGGGGAGAATTTGCAGGGCTCAGGAGACAAGCAGGGAGCAGCAGGGAGCAGGTGTGGTCTCAGCTGAGGTGGCCTAAGGAGGGCAGGGTCACTCACTAACGCAGGGGGCCACCGGAGAACGGCTCTGCTGGAAGCCAGGGGCACAGCGATTGCAGGTAAGACCAGTGACGCCATCCTTGCAGGGACACTGGCCTGTGGTCTGGTTGCAGGTTTTGCCAGCAGCACCAACAGGGTGACAGTCACATGCTGAAGACAGAGATAGGATGGTTAGAGCCCATCTGGGGATGCGGGAATCCACGGGAGGAGGTTGTGCAGGTAGCTGGTGGCAGGCTCACCCCTGCAAGCACGGCGGTCACTCAGGGCACGGCCAGGGTCTCGATAGAAGCCCTCCTGGCAGTAGTGGCAGTGGCGGCCAGCGGTATTGTGCCGGCAGTTGAGACAGACGCCGCCACTGCGACGGCCGGACAGTCGGTACAGCTCCATGTTGAAGCGGCAGCGGCGGGCATGGCCATTGCAGGAGCAAGCTGCAGGAAGGGATGGGTCAGGGGCAGGCTGGCCTGGTCCAAGATCCCCAGGCCACCCTCCAAGGCCTCACCAAGGCAGGCGTGGGCTTCCCGGGCCGTGGCCCGCTGCCATGGCCTATCGCAGTAGAAGGGCTTGCAGCGGCCGCAGTCGGGGCCCTCCGTGCCGTGCTGGCAGTCGCAGATGAGGTGGCCCTGGGTGTCCAGCAGGCACCTTGAGGCATGCCCATTGCACTTGCAGCGCCCGCCCACCTGGAGCTCAGTAGCTGAGTAAGAGTAAGGGCCCGTGGCTATGGAGTCCCTGCTGTCTCCCAGCACGGCAGGCCTCGTAAGTACTACTTGAATGTCCGTGGCCGTCACCCAGTCTTGGAGCACTGGGCTGCTGTCCAGATCCAGGCCTGGCGGGCTTCCGTCCTGCACACTGAAGGCCAGAAGGCCACCACCATCGGGCTGGACCTGGGGCTCAGGGAAGCACAGAGCTTCAGGCCCTGGGCCAGCTGGGCCATCCGCTGGGGCGGGCGGGCGGCCATAGTCCAGGCCGCAGCGGGAGGAGAAGAAGCCCAGTGGGGCCCAGCTGCGCCCATGGTCCTGTGACTTGAGCAGCGCCACCGAGGCAGGGGGCGCGGAGCAGAAGCGCAAGCTCACGAACACCAGCTCGAAAGCCTTGCCCAGGGGCACTGTGAGGGTCACGTTGTGGGGCGCCTGCGTCAGTGCCTCCGATCGCCAGCACACAGGGTTTGTGGTGCTCCCCGCGGAGGTCAGGAGGGCAGCGGGGTGTGCCCGCCTCGGGTCGGAGGCATCACAGGCCCGCGTGGCCGGCCTCCCGCACGTGCTGGACGCCAGGACCTCGCGGCCCAAGGCGGCGTTCACTAGGCCTGGCACGCAGCCGCGGGGCGCGCCCCCGTCGTCATGGCAGGGGTCGGCGGGCGCCGCCGGCCCCAGGCTCAGCGCGGCGGAGAGCGTGCCCGCCGTCAGCAGCAGCCGCCAGGGCCAGCCGGGCATGGCCGGAGCCGCGGAGAACCCGCCAGCCCGCTGGGCCCCACGCCGCTGCCCTCGGGGAGACAGGGCCCGGATCCGGGGCTCTGCCCGCTGGCCCGCAACGCTGGCGATCCCCGCGGCCCCAGCCCGGGCCCAGAGGTGGGAGCAGCCGCGGGCACGCCCCGGGCCGAGCGCCACGGCGGGGATGCCGGCGCGTCCTCCCGCTGGGCCTGGAGCGATGACAGGAGTCGCCCCCGCTCCCGGCGCCTCCGCCAGCGGAGGCCCCACCCGTTGCCCGCCGCTGCACTCACCCACCGAGGGCCGGGTCGAGCAGGTCTCCCGGCCTCCCGGGAAGGGCCGAGTGCGGGCGGGGCCTGGGGCGCCCCGGCCACCGCCTCCTCCCGGCTGCAGCGAGGGCGGGCAAGCCGTGCCAGGAGGGGGTGGGGGGCGCAGTAGGCGCAAGCCTGGGCTCAGCCAGGGGCGGGGCTGCTCGGGCCGCGAAGGAGGGAGGGGAGGGGAGGGGGCCTCGTCGGCAAAGCCGGAATCAGAAGCAGATTCAGACACTGGCTGGGCCAGCGGGGGAGGGGGCTGGGAGGCCCGAGAGGCGGGGGAGGGGCCGGGGAGCCAGGAATGCGCCGGCGGGAGGGGTCTGGAGGGGGCGGCTCAGCCACGCAGCCCGCGGGGGACCACCCAGCAGGGTCCCCGGCCTGCATCCAGGCCCTGACTGCTCCTGGGGCTGTGCCACGTGCTGGGCGGGGGGCGGCGGCCTCCTTCCTGAGGCCCATCTGGCAGCCTGGGCCCTGCATCTGAAGGCTGGTGCCCTGATGCTCCCCTGGGTCCCTACAGGGAGCACTCTCGGCTGTAGCAGCCAAGCAGAGCTGGTGGTTATGGGATGTCCCCAAAGCAGTGGTCTGCTCTAGTAGGAAAAAAAACCTGCGGTTGGGACCAGGTCTGATTTTGAATCCAAGCTGCTCCAATTTCTGGCTCTGTAGTTCAGGCTCCTTAACCTGAGATTTAGTTTTTTCATCGGGGCTGTTATTCAGCCTTGCTTAGCCACTGGGGGGGGGGTTTGATGAGCCGCAAAGGTATTGGATGCAGCCAAAGGCTCAACAGGCTTGAGTGCCTGATGTTCCGGAAGGATGCATCCTCCCCTTCTGACTGGAGTTCACCTAAGAAATGAAATTGGCATATCCCACCCAGATCCGGCTAAACCCTTGTCCCAAAGCATCTCTGGGTCTCTATCTATAGTTGCATCACCAAGATGGGCCCAGCTCCCAGAGTTGGCAGGGAGGAAGTGGAAGCCGGGGTGGGAGAGTGGGGAACCCACTAATTAACAGGGCCTCGTGGGGTTCAGGGTCTTGGTCAGCAGTCGAGGACCCCGGAAGAGGGTAGAGAGTGGAGTTTGGCCCATGAGGAGGGCCTGGTCACAGATGGCTCAGTGTCAGAACTCCTGAACCTGGTCCACATACCAGCAAGTTTGGGTATGGAAACTGAGGCAGGAACCCAGCTGGGCAGTGAGAGTGACCCATCCAAGAGAGATCAGAACTGCTCCGGAGAGACCACTTTCCCACAACTGTTAGGTCCTTGATGGAGGGGGCCAAGCATGCCAGGAAAGGTCAGCTGGATGCAGAGGGGGCAGGGGACAGGGGAACACGTCTGACCTAGAAGAAGTTCTGAGGCCTGAAATTTCAGATGGGAGGCTGACCCTAGGCTAGGCCCTGCAGCTGATGGAGGTGCCACGTGGGTGTGTCTGTAGGCAGAGCTGCCACTTACAGCTGCAAGGACCCACGAGAAGTTAGAGAGAAGCAGAATCTTCTTGCTGTTCTAGAGAGGAGGGACAGGAGGACACTGGAGCCTCCCAGGGGAAAGCAAAGGAGAAGAGGACGGAGCAGCGAGGACAGGGTGATGGGGCATCTGAAGTGACTAGCCCCTTCTGGTCATGCCCCTTCTGATGTAGGGGTTGGGGGTAGAGAGGCAGATGAGATCATGGGAGACTTGGGAAGAATTGAACCAAAAGGGCTGCTGGCCTCTTGCCCTTGACCTTTGGCAGCAGCAGGGAGTCTGTGAGTCCCTTCCACCCCACAGAGCAGGTGCCACGGCACCTAAACTCAACTTGGAGATAAAAAAAAAAAATGTGCCTGTTACAACGATAGCTGTGCACGACTGAGAGAACTGACAGGGAGAAAATTCTGCTCCAGAACAAATCAAGCTTGGACTGGCACCTTCCCAGCCACCTTCTTCTAGGTCCTTCTGGTTATCAGCCTCACAACCAGCCTTGGATGAGCACAGCCCTGGCTGCAACTGATCCTCCTGGGGCCGACTAGCTGGCCATGAGGAGAGGTGCCCAGGCCCAACACAAGTGTTCCGAAGAGCCTGAGCCAAAGCCTCCAGGGAGCCCCTAGCTGTCGGGGTTTCAAACTCCTGTCGGGAGGGAAGAAAGGAAATTGGGGAGCAGCCTCCCCTCCAATCCTGCATCAGACTTGCAGGCTTTGTCTCCCTCCTCGGGAGTGCGGGCTAAGGTCTGCAGAACATCTGGTGGTTTCTGGTGTGGGTGGAAGGAGGCCCCCAGGGCTCAGCATGCTGTGAGTGTTCATCTGGGGTCATCGTCGTCGTTGTCATCATCATTGTTGTCGTCGTCGTTGTCATCGTCGTTGTCATCATCGTGGTCAGTGTTGGCAAGCAGAGCGCTCCAGGCCCAGAGGGCAGTAGTTTCACGGGCTCCCCAGAGAGGAGGCTGCAAGCAGCCCTGCCTCTTCTCCAGAATGGCCCCTGCACGCAGTCTCTTCTGGTCCCTAGGATGGCCCTGGCAGATGGCCCGAGAGAGCTGGGGAGGGACTTCTCCCCAGCCCGCAGTCCGGGCTCATTGCTCCTGTGGACTGTGCCACTTGTCCCCAGCCTCTGGGGCCTCTCACACCTCTCTGCAGCTGGTGATCCTGCCCCTTCCTGGCACCTTAGAGGAGACTCCACCTCCCTGCCCCCACATGCACCTTCTCTGGCCACGGCCATCCCCCCACCCCACCCCCACCCCCATCCCCATCCCCAGAGTGACAGCTGCTGGCTCTGGGGCACGTAGGGAGCCAATGTGGGGGTGGGGTGGGGGAGAAGGGACCCAGGGGGCCAGACAGTCCCAAGCCTCAGGCGGCCGGGGGTCTTTCCCTTAAAAGGCCAACCGATCAAACCTCCTGGCCTAGCCCAGGACCCACTGTTCTCTCCAGACATTTGCAAGCCACCACTCGTACACATTTCACACGAACATTTATTGAGCGTCTCTTCCGCTGAGAGGGGCTTCCGTCCCAGCAGGGAGCACAGACGGCTGGGGGAGGGGAGCAAGGCCCGCTGCGCCTCACCCCGGCGAGGGTGGTCCCACCGAGTCCGCGGCATTCTGCACCCCGCAGGCCCCCAGCCGCGCAGGCCCTCTCTGGGGTGGGCCGGGGTGGACCGGCTCTGCGCTGAGCGGAACGCTGCAACGCCGCGGGCGGAGTGCGGAGGGGCGAGGCCGAGGAGCAGGGGGCAATGGCTCGCCGCCCCCACCCCGGCCTCCCCGGAACGAGGAAGGGGCTGTGCGGAGAGGGGCGTCGGCGTCCCGCGCGGTGCGGGGCGAGCCCGGCCGGGGGCGAGGTCCGGAGGGGGCGCCGGGTCCGGGGCGCCGCCGGGCTCAGGCCGTCCCCGGCTCCCGCCGCCCCGCGCGCCCGGCCCGCCGCCGAGCGCCCCAGCACAGGAGGGCGGCGGCCAGTAACCCGAGGCCCGCGCGCAGCGTGGCCAGCGCCACGCCCTGCTCCAGGTCCAGGTGGGGGCCGCGCAGCGAGAAGGTGATGGCCGTGGCGGCGGCGCCGGCCAGCAGGGTCACAGCGCCGAAGGGCAGGACGCAGCGCGGCCAGGAGCCCCCCACGCCGCCGGTGGCCACGAGCACCGCGCGCAGGGCCCCGGGGGGCTCGGGGGGCGTGAGGGGCTCGGCGGGCGCCGCGGGCGGGGACTCGGGCGCGCTCATGCCGCGTACGGGGCGGCGCGCTGGTGGGTGTGGGCGCCCGCGCAGCCCCCGCTCCCGTCCTCGACCGCCACGTCACAGCGGATTGGCACGGGATGCGGTGACGCCACCGGGACGCCAGGGAGAGGAGTTCGCTGCCGCCTCCGGCTGGGCGCTGAATCAGGGTGGGCGGCGCGCCACCCCAGACCTCCGCCCGTGCATCCTCCTGCAAGGGGGCACCTCCCGGCCCAGGCGCCACAGCCCTCCACGGGATAGCACCCACCCTGGTCCTGATAGGTGCGTCCCTGAGTCAGCCACCTTCGGCGCCCATCAGGACCTGGCTGGGGATCAGGGTGGCACCCTTGACCTCTCAGGGGCAAAGGTCCAGTGAACTGCTGGGCATGAGCTCTAGAAGCAGCAGTGAATGACCAGGACCAGGGAGGGGCAGGGGCTGTCCCCCAGACTCCCCATCTCTGGGCTTTCCCTTCCCCGTTCCTGCTCTGGGCAGCGGACAGAGCCGTTGCACAGGACAGCCCCTCAGTGCAATGAAGACTCGTTTTAGGTTTCCTGCTTTGGTCTGTCATCTGGTTCCCAGCAACCCTGGGATTCCATGTTCAGGGTTTCTGGTCCGTGGGACTGTGGGAGCTTTTATAAGTAGGAGTTTCTGCTTCCGGGCCTGGAGCCACCCCAAGGCTGCTTCAGCATCACTCAGTTCATCCCCCATACCTGCAACCTCATCTGGCTCTCAGAACACCGGGCCTTCTCCAGGAGTTACCTGGTTCCTGGGTTCCCCCCACCCCTGCTGCCCAGGGCAGAAGCTGGAGTTAATTCCCTGTTGCTCATCAGTGTCTACACAAAGGGCCAATGCTCCAGCTCTGAGGACTGTGCTTGGTGGCAAAAGTGCTCACTAAGTTTATTTAAAGAACACAACAGACTCCTGGCCCTCCCTGGGGCCTACTCCTGTGTATTTTTTTTAAAGATTTTATTTATTTATTCATGAGAGACACAGAGACAGAGGCAGAGGGAGAAGCAGGCTCCATGCAAGGAGCCCGATGTGGGAATCAATCCCGGACCCCAGGATCACACCCTGAGCCAAAGGCATACACTCAACCACTGAGCCACCCAGGAACCCCTACTCCTGGGTATTTTGTCCTCACCCCAGTCCCAGGGGTAATAGCCATTACAGCTGGTCTGATGGCTGCTCAGGAACTTCCTGAGTGTCCTCTGGAACAGGCCCCTCATGGGGAGGGCAGGCCGCGTTGGAGGGGGGGGAAGGGGGAATAAGGGAAGGGAGCCCACACCTGGAGCCTAAGGGGTGGTGTCCAGAGAGGCCCTCCCTGGGCTGTCACGTGTCCCCTGCAGGTGTTCTCAGCGCCACCTGGCTATGTCAAGGCTGTGTCCTCCTCGGAGCAGCCTCTGGGTGTGAAAAGGCAAGTGGAACCCCCATTCCAAGGATGGGGGTGGTGAGGAGCCTCCCATTGCCCAGATCCAGCTCTTAGGTCGGCTGATGGTTACATCTCTTCAATAATTTCTCCCAACAACTACTCTCAGGATGACAGTGGAGACAACACTGGGAACTGAGGCTCAAGGCCGTTAAGAATCTCGTTGGAAGTCCCACATTGGCAAATAAGTCACATTGGAAACCCAAGCCTGTGACTGGTATGAACCCAGAGGCCGTGACCCTGACCTCTAAATTCTCTTGCTTTCCACAAAGCCAGGATTTCTTCAGGGGGGGCGGCAGGAGCTGGGGAGGAGGGGATCGTGGAGAAGGTGAGGGGGTGGTGACTCAATGTTAGGGGGCCCCACTGGCCGCAGCAACAACCCAGGAGAAAGTGGTGAGCACGGTGCCAGGACAGTTGTGGTCACACACAGTGTCCGCCCACTCTGATAGGGGCTCATGGCCTTTGTGTCTCCCAGTGGGCCCAGTCTAGGTGATGGGGGGAGAGGTTTCAGGTGCGCCAGGGCCAGGGCTTGAGGGGTGTCCCCAGCGCTGCACACCTTCAGTGCCTTTTGCCCTCCCTTGAGTACAGAAGGCATACATGTATTCTCAGTAAGTATGCTTGATGTGTTGTTAGTAAGCAAAAACACAACAAACACACCAAATCCCATCTTGAATATACTTTCTGAAGTAGTTTTAATGTCACACAAGTGGCTTCTAAGTCTAAAACAAGGAAAAACAGAGGTAGCTGAGAAAAAAGCCCGCAGGCCTCTGATGTGCACGCCATGCGGAGGCCTGTCAGCTTTAGCTGCTGCAAGAAGGGCCCTGGGCTCCTCAGCAAGAGCCGGGAGGCTGTCCCCAGCCCACCTGGCGGCCCTGGTTTCCAGGGTGGCTACAGCCATCCCTGGGCCCCCAGGCCGACCAGACCTTCTCAATCCCCGTTCACCTAACAGAGAAGGGGTGGTGGTGGTCTCCCAGTGGTCTGAGGGTCAGAACAAGTGCACCCTCATGCCAGGGTCCTGTGCCTGGGAATGGGCAAGGTGAGTGGTCGCTGGCCACGGGAAGGGCTCAGCTGGCAGGTTCGTCTCGAAGGATGGTGAGGAAGCGCTCACCTCCCTCACAGAGCAGGCTATGCACGGCTCGGCAGAGCGCCAGTGGGGGCGGCCCCTGTGCCTCCGGTGTGCTCACCAGCGGGAGGAGTTCGGCCATCAGGACCTACAGGGTAACGTGGGATCAAGATCTCAGGGGGGCCCTGTGCTGGGCAGCTAGCTGGAGGCTTACAGAAGGCCCCCGTAGTGTCCAGGGAGGCCTTCAGGTGCCATGTTCCAGCCCCGGGGCCAGTGCTGTGTCAGCTGTGCACAGCCCAGAGGCTCTGTCTTCCACCTCAGCCCAAAGCCCAAGGGTCCCCTGGCACCCAGTCCCCTAGTTCTCATCCCCCTACTCTGGAAGTACCTTTTCCAGGTGGATCTGCTGCTCCAGCATGGCCACTCGCAGCCTGAGGGCCGCCAGGGTCTGCAGCTCCGCGGTGCTGGAGTACAGAAGCAGCTGCGAGCTCCAGGTAGGGTCTGTTCTTCCTTCACAGGACCCTGAGGCTCTGGGGCATCTCTCCTCAGGCCATGGCCCCAACTGCTGTCCCACCATTTCTGTGAGGACAGGAATATGTGGCCTCATGGGGTGGCAGCCAGGGACCTCCTCCTTCCCACTTGCTTTTAGGGGGTGCAAGATCTCCCTTCGCCTCCTGGATGAAGCCCTCCATAAATAACCGCCTCTTGCAAGGCAGGTCACCTGCCAGCACCTATGACTCTCACACAGCACCTTCTCAGAAATTAGATAAACAGGCAGACTATTTACAGCGCCAGGGCTGCGGCAGGAGGGGCAGTGGGGTGGGGGTGCAGTTCTGGCTGGTCCTGTGGGACAATGCCTGGGGTGACAAGGGGAAGGACCTGCCCTGAGGGGCCCTGCCATTGATGCTGCCCTTTGGCTAGAGGACCTTGACCCCTGACCAGATTTCAGCCTGGGGCGGGGGTGGGGCCGAGCCTCACCAGCACGCAGCTCCTGCAGTCTGTGGAGACACTGCCCCGTGATGGCCTGCAGCCCCTCCAGGGTAAGCAGGCAGTGGTACTCCTGCACCCAGTCAGCACAGTCTACGCAAAAGTCAGGGAGGGCGAGCCAGGTCCATGCCAGTCCTGAAGGCCCCCCACCCCCAAAACACACACCAGGGCCCACTGACCTGCCAAGAGCTCTTCCTCCATTCGCTGTCTCAGCAGCGAGCAGGCCTTCCATAGGAGCCCCACCTCCGCCTCCACCTCTGCAGCACTGAGCCCAGAGCCAGGCCAGCCTGACTGGACACGGGTCAGGGAAAGTCCTCTGTTGCCAGGCTCTCCCATTTCCCCTCCCGCCAAGGACAGGACCCCAGAGTGGCTGTGGCTCTTCCTGGAGTTGCTTCTTAAACTCATCAGACTTAGAGCCAGAACCCCCCACCCTCACACACACACCCTGGGGGGTCCCAAAAGCCCAGCAAGAATACAGCCATCTTCATTTTCTGGAGGAACTGGGTTTTGGCGTTGGTAGCAGCATCCACGGAGTCACTGGTCTGCGTAGAGCTGAGCTGGGTCCACAGGCTGGAATGCACACACAGGCACCCGGGGACCAGAGAGGGACGTGGTTACTCCACCCAGCAGGGCCTCGGGAGGCAGGGAAAGGCCAAGGCAGGGGCCCATCAGGGGCGTCTGGCTCTGCTGAATGCCAGGAGGGACCTCCTAAGGTTTTAGGGAGCTGAGAGGACAGTGTCTGTGACAAGGGGACAGAGCTGACACACTCTGGGAACTACTAGGAGAGAATTCGAGAGAGGAGAGCAGAGGAGCCAGCAGCGACTGGTAACGGATGGCTCGGGACGATGGCCAAGAACTCTTGACGGTGCCAGCTCCGTAGCAGGCGCAGTATCGAAAAAGGCACCTCTATGAAGCTGATACCGTCATCCTCACTTCCACAGACAAGACAGACGAGGATGCAAGGTCTCAGCCTCAAAGCCCGCTGAGTCTACGGGGACCACAGCAGACTCCCTTCACGCGGAAAATGTCCCCACCCAGCCAACGAAGCAGGGAAGCCCGCTGGAAAAGTCTTACCGATGTGGCCCTGCGATGGCGGGAAGCCTCAGCCTCCCTGCTGGCCACATGTTCCTGATGTCCCGTCCACCCCCACCCAGCTAAGACTCAGCCTTACCGGGAGTTCTGGGAGGCTGCTTTCCTGTAGGCCGTGGGTAACTTCAGCAGGACCCTGTCAGCAAAGCCAGTGCTCAGAGTAGCCTCACTCTGGGGGCTCCCCCCCTCCATGTGACAGGACTTCCAGAATGGTGGTGGGAGCCAGCAGAGTCTAGCTCTGGCCTGGCAGAGAGAAGAGGACACCAGGAGCAGAGCCCAGGCCCTGCAGAGCCCACGCGGAGCCCGTGGGCCGGATGGATGAGAGGATGGGGGGCAGGACAGCCAGGGAGAAGGCGACAGGCCCTAGCAACGTTCCACTCGGCCAGCTTTGGGGCACGGATCTCCTGGGATGGCACCCTGGGGGCTCCCTTGGCCCACATCCAGCCTCAATGCCCTGCCCTCCCTGTCACCCCACATCCCAGATTCCCGCTGCTGGCCAGGGTCTGATGAGGTGGACCCTCAGGAAGGGTCTGGGAAACCTACCCTTTTTCCTTCAATGTGAAAACTTCCGGGGCCGGAGGAGCAGCCAGTGGAAGTTGGTCCCTGAGGCCTGGTCCAGGCTTGGTGGCTCGGGCTCCCTTCCCCTTGCAGGTGCGATCCCCCGCTGACAGAAGCCTGCACTCGGGGAGGCCCTCGGCAGGTACCCCGGTCTGATGGATGCACCTGAGTGGTTTTGTCTCTGAGGCTCGCCTGCCAGCCTGGCCTGAGACCCGGGATGGGGCAGAGGCTGCGGTGGACCCAGACTTCAGGCTGAGGGCCTTGTGTCTTTCTGCAGCCTTAGACACGCTTTTCCTCACCCGTACAGCTTTCTCCAGTGTCTGGGTCAGAAGCTCCAATTCCTTGAGGTCTTGAGGGCTAGGCGTGCATGCTGCAAAAGCCAAAAAACTCTTGCGGTGATCACTGCAAGAAAGTGCTGTCAGAAAACAGCAAGGGCAGCACCAAGACAGGGTGGTGGAGGCTTACCCGGAGACGGGGCCTCTTCCTGAGTTTCCGGTGCCGGGGTTGGCTCCGCAGCCGGAAGTTCGGCCGCTTCCCTGCGAAGACAGGACAGCCGTGGCAGGGCCAGGAGCGACGCTGCCAACCCCAAGGAGCCGCCCGGGACGCCAGCAGCCCCCGCTCGGAGCCTGCAGGGGAAGAGGAGCGCAGCCAGAGGGCGCCGGCCCGGCCTCCCAGCCCGGGTGGTCTCGGGGTCCGCGTACCAGGGCCGCAGCAGCCGGCGGCACGCGCGCAGACTCCGCTCCAGCCGCCGCTGTCGCTCAGCGCAGGCGTCCAGGGCATCCCGCAGCTCGGCCACCAGCCTGGGAGGGGCGCACCGGCGGCTCAGCTCCCCGGCCGCCCCGCGCCGCGCTGCCGCCCTCCCCACCGCCCGCCCCGCGACCCCCGCTCCCGCCCCGCCGCCCAGCGCGCGGCTCTCACCGGCGCGAGCAGCCCGCGGGCAGCATCAAGGCGGCCACCGCTCCTCCGGATTTGCCGCCTCCAGGAAGTCCGGTCCTTTCCGGGCTAGGGGACCGCCCCCTTCCGGCGGCGCTGACCAATCCGGAGCCGAGGACCCAGGGGCCGCCCCCCGCGCTCTGGCCCCGCCCCCCAGCGATCCGGCCTCCCGGGCCCCGCCTCCGCTGCACTCGGGGCGCGGAGGGTCCTGCGGTGGTGCACGGGCTTCTGGTTTGGAAACCTGGGAGGATGGTGGCACCTGGGATGGCTTGCGGCTGACTTGTCCTTGAAGGCGCCCTGAAGCGGGCCGAGCTGCCCTGCGGACCCCCGGCCTACCACCGGGCAAGGTACCTCCGAAGTCACCGTCGCTAGAGGTGAGGATGTTGTGTGTGCTGGGGGCGGAGCAAGGAAGGAGGGCGTGCTCGTTTTTTATTTTATTTATTCATGAGAGACACAGAGCGCGACAGAGACACAGGCAGAGAGAGAAGCAGGCTCCACGCAGGGAGCCCGACGTGGGACTCGATCCCAGGATCACGCCCCGGGCTGAAGGCGGCGCTATACCCCGAGCCACCCAGGCTGCCCGGCGTGTTCGTTTTTGCACATACTGGCAAGGTGATGGTATTCAGGGGTGGCATCAGGTAGGCACCTGAGCAGAGGCACGTGTAAGTCCCAGAGTCTGGAGACCGGGGACTGTGACCTGAGAACAATGGGTCAGGCAAGATGGTCCAAGCTGGGGCAGGTGTGTATAGACAGGGACTGGACGGGTGTCAGAAGGAGAGCTGGAGCCCAGGGAGGTGGAGGGATCACAGAGCCAGGTGTCACAGCAGCAATGGGATGCTGTCCCAGGAGGGTCACAAGATGGGGATGGGAGCGTTACTCGGCACAGCTGGGGGTGGGGGTGGTGTGGTGACAGATGCTGGGGCGGGGCAGGGCGGGGGGAAAGAGTGATGAAGGCAGCAGGGCCTCACTTAACTGCAGGTAATAAGTAGGATCATAAACCCTGCAGGGGCTGAGAAGTCTCAGGGGGAGCCTCAGGGGTGACACGCTGGGGCTGGGGGAGGTGGTTTAAAAATGGCGAGGTGTTGGGACACCTGGGTGGCTCAGTGGTTGAGCGTCTGCCTTTGGCTCAGGGTGTGATCCCTGGGTCCTGGGATTGAGTCCTGCATCAGGCTTCCTGCAGGGAGCGAGCCTGCCTGTCTCATGAATAAATAAAATCCAAAAAATAATAAAAATGGGAGAGGTGTCCGTTTCATAGCAGAAGGAGAGCTGGGGGCCCAAGCTGCCTGGGACTGTTCAGGGTAGGGGCCTGGGGCTTAGGCTCCTGCCCGTGCCCTGTCAGGGTAGGCTGACAGCATTCCTGTCTAAAACTAGATTCTCTGGAGGGAGGAGGGAACAGGAAGAGGCATTGACAGCACAGGTAGGTGGCATTAGGTCCCCACTGGAATGGTCTTGGGTGTAGGCCGGGAGAGGGTGGTTTAAACTCCATCCGGAGTTGGGCTTTTGACCAGGGGCCACAGACAAGGAGGCGGGCAGTTCAGACATGCACGTCACGCAGCTGCCACTGCCCTCATCACATTTAATCCCCACAACACCCCTGTGAGGTAGGTACTATAGCCCCAGCTTACAGGTGAGGCTAGTGAGGCTCACACATGCCCAGGGGCCCACAGGGACAGGAGAGGTTTGTCCCAACCATGCCCCAAGCAGAAGGGGTCAGAATGCTCTTACAGTAGCTGGGCAGCTCCCGCAGAGCACCCACGCACATGTACGCACAAGCACACAGAAGAGCCGTCACTGAGTCAGTATCCCTTTGGTCCATTCCTGGCCTGGTGCAGTGGTTGTTCCTGATGTGTTGAGAAGAAACACAAGCTATCGCTGCCAGGCACACGTCTCAGTGGTTAGGGTCCGTCTTGAGCAGATCCCTCCGCTGTTTTGGCTGCAGCACCCAGGAGGTGGGAGGCATGGGGGAGCTTCAGGAACCTACAGTAGGTCCACCTCCCCCAACAGGTGGGGACAGGCCCTTTGAATCTCCCTCTTCTGCACTGTGGTCACCTCAGCTGTTACTGAGGACATTTAATTTTCTCCTATGGGGCCTCTCTGGGAAGCATCAGGATAGCACGGAGGGATCTGAATCACACGTTCTTTTAAGTTGAGCCTAAATAAAGTTGAGTCGCTATTTAAAAATTTAATGCCTTCTATCTTTAATTTTTCTTTTGTTTCCATCTCAGAAGAATGAAGGATGGAAATAAACACAGGAAAAGAAATGGCCTAGAAATTCAGTGCAAAGAGAGGTGTTCATACAGACACCACCTGCTGGGGGCAGAGCAAATTTCTAGAAGGAGCTGAGTGCGGTGGGCAGGGAGCTCAGGGCCAAGACGTCAAGCCCTCCCCACTGGGGGTCTCATGTCATCCACAACAGGGTGCAGGGGCCGGGCTCCCTCAGGAAGGGAGCCGAGGTGGTCTGCTGTGCTCAGAGCTGTCAGCACCCCCGGAACCTAGACCAGATAGATGCTGGGAGGGGAGCTGTGCCAGGCCACCTGGTCACACGTGTGCCCCACTGAGGAAGCTGTCGGCTCCTGGGACAGGGTTCCCTGGGGCTGGGAGATCAGGACGTGGGCTCAAGCTCCCCAGAGAGAGCAGGACACAGAGACGGGCTTCACAGGGTGTGGCATGATTGCTTCGAGGCTGTTTTCCAAAGGGAAGAATCTGAGTTTTTGTTCTGATTTAGACATTCTGACGGCTCACATGGGACTACCCTGGAGAAAGAAACTTAGTGTCCCGTGTTCTGTGCACTCCCTGTGTGAGAGCCACTGGGGGTGCAGGTGGCGTCCATCCCCAGCACCCCACGGCTCACTAGTGCAGCGGCAGCCTCCCTCCGCAGGCGATCCCACGGCGAGTGTGGGCACACTCGGCCTCAGCAAGCCTGGCTCACGTCCCCCTCTTCCTCTTCCTCGCTGTGGGTGCAGAGGCTTTTCCTCTTCACCTGGGGAACGCTGCTCTCCAGAGGGCCTGGAGAGCGACACTGTAAACATGACTTCTTGGCATGATGGTGGCAAAACTGTGTGTTCAAGTCGCTTCCTGGGGATGGCACTGAGGTAGATTGGGGAGGGCCCCCCGAGACGCCGTCCACTGAGTTTGTGGGACTCGCGCTGCTGATGGAGGAGTACCCTGAGGTCACGCTGTCCCTGCCTGGCTTCCTCGTGCCGCAGAGCTGAGGCTCGGGCTCTGGGGTGGGAGGCATCTGGGGGCCTGGTACCCAGGTGCGTGGGTCCTGATGTCCCCTGTCCTCTGGGCAGGCCTCCTCGTCACTTGATTCCTGGCAGCAGTGCTGTTCTGGGCTCAGATAGACCACGGTGACATCGAGGATGCCGCTGGGGGCTGTCACTGTGGGAGACATGGGGTGAGGGATCCAGCCACTGTGAGCACTGGGATGCCCCCCTGCCCAGTCAGGGCCCCCAGTGGCCCAGGGTCCAGCTCTTGGCCAGGACAGGCGTGGCTCTCGGCCACATGTCCTGGACCTCGCTGGACAGTCCCCTGTACTGCTCTTTGGGTAAGAAATAAGAGAGTGACACTGAATGTGACTTGGAGCACAGAAAGACAACCTAGTCATCTATAATCTATTTACTCCCCAGGTAGACACAGAAGCAAGCAATCACAAGGTTGACAGAAACTGCTTGAACTGGGCCTCCTGTGTGGTTAGCCGCCCAAGAACACAGGGACAGAGCCTCCCATGGGCAGCCCTGGGGGGAGGGGGTACACAGCCCAAAAGGGCAGTGAGCGGCACATCTCACAGAATGTTCTAGAAAGTTCTCGTGCATTCCAGAATAGGCCTCTTCCACTTCCCTGCCCTGGTAAGGCCCTTCCATAGGCCTGGCTGGGGCTGGACATGGGTCTTATCTGTCCCGCCCCTGTGGGCTGCGGGCACTCCCACCCTGGCCCCCATCCCCACTCTGGTATTCTAGGGGCTCTGGTCTTCTCATGCCTGCTTATGTGTGGGGCCCCTGATCCTCTAGGGGGCATGTGGACGGCCTCCAGGCCGTGGTACTCACCATCACCATCCTTCTCGCCCTCGCTTTCCTGGTCACCCTCGTAGCCAGAGCAGTAGTCCAAGCTCCAGTCCAGAAAGCTGCCCAATAGCATCTCCTCCTGGCTGGACAGCTCGGCAGTGGGCGTGGTGACAAAACTGCCCCTGTCCTCCTGGAGGCTGTTCTCCCGCTTCCTGCGAGGTGGGAGAGCCAGGAGTCCGGTCATGGGCAGCGGGGTGGGAGGCTCAGCCTGGTCCTCTGCACCTGCCCGGCCTGCTGGGGGTGCTGTGCACAGGGCCGACCCAGCTGCCCAGTGGCCTGCCCTCAGGAAGCTCCCGGCACGGGTCCTGGACGGGGGGCCAGCAGCACGGGAGAGGCTGCCCACCTGGACTTGGCAAGGGCAGCGAGAGTTCCTCGGGTGGGTAAGGTGGGGAGGGCAAGTCACTCTAGGTGGTAAAGCCAGGGTGCTGAGAGAGGGGTCAGGTGTGGGATATGCTCAGGAGACGAGAGAGGAGACGAGAGAGGAGACGAGAGAGGAGACGAGAGAGGAGACGAGAGAGGAGACGAGGGCAGCCAGGGAAGCATGGAGAGCAAGAATCAGGCAGCAGGGGTAGGGCTGGGAGTGACTGACACTGTGGAGTGTGGCCAGCAAGTGACCGAGGCGCCACAGGACCAGAGCCTGCTGGGCTCAGTCTGTGTTCAAGGCCACCCTCCCTCACCGGGCATAGGTTAAAGTGAGACAGACAGCTGCGCTAGGGAGGACAGGGCAGTCGACAGTGGAGATCGGGCCCTGGAACCAAGGCCTGGATTCAATCCCACTTCATTCTTTGTGGGACCGGCTGCTTCTCCCTACTATATCTTAGGAACCCCTCAGACAGCTGCAGGAGTCACCAGGGAACCCAGGCCCAGCACGCAGGGGTCAATGGACACAGGGACACAGGGCTCACTCACCGCTTGGTTCTCCTTCCCGACGGAGAGCTGAGGAAGGCATGAATGTCCCCCGTGTTGAGGAAAGACGCGGGCTCTGGGCTGCCCTGCTTCACCCCCAGAGCTGCGCACAGCTGGCCGTAGCTCAGCACCTGGAAGGAAAGCAGGGTCAGCGGGAGGGACGGGGCCTGGAGGGGCGAGCCTCTGGGAGCGGGCAGGGGCGCGGGCACCTCTTCCTGGCTGATCTCCTCGTACCGCTTGTCCTCAAATCGCTGCTTCACGGCAGTCAGAGACACTTGCCTGTAGTCCTTGGGGGCGTCATCGTGGAAGCTGCAAACACAGGGACACGTGAGGGATGGCGGGGGCACGTGCAGGGCTCCGAGCAGGAGGCATCGGCACCCTCAGCCCAAGACACTCCACTTTAGCCTCCACTCAGTGAAGCAAGAGGAGACGCTATGTCTTCAAAAACAGCCTAGCGATGGGAGGTCAGGTGGGGCGCCCCGTGGCTCCACTCCCAGGCGTATCCCCAAGAGGAACGTGAACACGCGGCCACCCAGAAAGTTGTGCACGGATGTTCACAACAGCCAAAAGGTGGCAAGAGCCCTGCTGTCCACAATGCGCACGTGAGCGAGCACGATGCGGCCTACCCACGTAGTGAAGTGGGATTCTGGTGGAATCACTATGTGGGTGACAGGCTGGTCACAAAAGGCCACCTGATGAAGGACTCCACCTCTATGAAGTGTCCAGAACAGGCAAATATGCAGAGATGGAAAGCAGGGGAGTGGCAGCCAGGGGCTAGAGGGATGGGAGCATGGGTGACCACGAGTACAGGGTTTCTTCTGAGGGTGGCGCAAGGTTCTAAAACTGACCGTAGCAATAGCTGCACAGCTCTGAGTGTGAATTGTATGCCTAAAAAAGTTTAGCTGGTAAACAAATGTTTCTAATTATCTGACTTAAAAATAAAAAGAAACTCTGGGGGCGGGGGCGGGGGAACAGCCTATGACAACTTTTGGTAGCCAGTACCAGGAGGGCTGCTTGCACCCTTTGAGTGAGCGGTCAGCCACACACACGCTGACCCATCGGCCTTTGCCCGAGCTCCCTGTCTGCTGCGAGTAGGCACAAGAGCAAACAGAGTTGGCCACAGCACACGCCAGCCCCAGGACGCGCTGCCAGGCTCACCACGGCTGGAGCAGGACAGGGCGCGGCCAGCAACAGCGCAGGGGCCCGAGAAGGGGCTGCTCCCAGGGGTCTGGGCCCCACAGGGGAGTTCTGATCTCTTCCTGGAAGGTGTACAAAGAAGGGACTCCTCAGATGCAGTAATCTGGGGAGCCGCTGGGGGAATGAGCACTCGGGAGCACAGGCCTCCAGAGTCGGTGGGACGTGGGGAAGAACAGTGGAAACAGCTGGCCCCGGGGCTGAGGGACATCCACCAGGCAGCAAATGGCATCTATGAGGAGGAGGAATGGCCCAGGGAAGAGGGTCCAGACTGGACAAGCCGCGGGGGGCTGGGGGTCCTGGGGCTCAAGTCGGATACCTTGGCAATCCTGCCAGCGTTGGCAGACGGGCCGAAAGCCAGGAGTTCCCTGACCTTCACACGGGGGCAGAGGACAGAGAGCACGGCCTGGCAGACGCCCCATGGGCAGGCACGCGTCAGGAGCGGGCACCAGAGCAAATGGACGAGGAGCGGGGCCGCGGCATGAAGCATCGCAGCCGCCAGCTGCTGGGCGAGGGGACAACTGGCCCCACACTACAACTACCACCACCCAGGCAGCCAGCTTCCACGTTTCTATTACCGTTTGCTGCCTGTGGAATGAGCTTTGGGTGGGGAGCAGCTGCCACGCGTGTCGAATGTCAAAAATGTGTGAAAGGTGCAACGTGGCCTGGCGTTTCTAAATGTCGACAGTGAGACACAAAGCACGCTGCTGGGAGGCCTGCATGTGGCTGATAGGCCTGACGTGCATGTGAGCTCCCCCGAGGGACATGGGATGGAGCCCCCATGGCAGCTGGGGGGAACTTACTTCTTTGGACGGACTCACCACTTTTGATGAAGGCTCAGGACACAGGGTATGAGGTCTTCAGAGGAGAACCCAGTCAGGTCCCACAACCTTGTGGTCCAGGGCTGTGCTGGGGAGGAAAGCAGGGGTGTCGGGGCTGTTCTGATGCCCCTTTGCACCCCATGGCCCCCACGAATCTGCTGCGGAGTTTCCTGGAGCTCAGGTTTAAACACACCCCATCTAGGAAGCCTGCATGCTCACGGTCAACAGTGTAAGAAATCACTAGAACCATCTCTTAACCTCATCCCTACAAAAGGGCTTTTAGTTCATTCTGGTTTCTCCTCATCCAGGAGCTGGGCATGCTTCTCTCTCTCCCTGCCTTGCATGTGAGAATCACTTCCCATCTCCTGACTTCGGGAATCCCCAGTCCCTGGCTCAGCCCCTGTGGAGAGGCTGGCGGAAGCGCAGGCTCCTTACTCTGCCCATGTGTTAGCCTTGCAAGCAGCAGGGCGGCCGCGGCCAGACGGGCTGGAGCATAGACAGCCAGGCTGGTGTGCAGCAGGGACAGCTCGCACAGGAAGCTGCAGAGGTGCTGGGTTCTCGGTGCCACAGGGACCAGCGTCAGCAGGACGTCCTTGTAGTCGACCACAGTGGGGACCTGGACGGGATGGGGAGGTGGACATGAGGTCTTGGCATGTAGAGGGTTCACCTGCCCGCTCAACAGGGAGGCTGGTCCTTGGCCAGCAGGCACAGTGTCTGGTCCAGAAAATGTTCACACCGGCACCAGGTTTTGCAGTGACCAGATGCAGCCTTGGTCTCAGGCTCTCTGGGTCCAGGAGGACTTTCCAGAACAGGAAAGCTCAACATTCCTGCTGTCCCCTCCCATGATTTCAACTTTGATTTATTTGTTAAGATTTTTTAAAAAAATATTTTATTTATTCATGAAAGACACAGAGATAGAGAGGCAGAGACATAAGCAGAGGGAGAAGCAGGCTCCATGCAGGAAGCCCGATGTGGGGCTCGATCCTGGGTCTCCAGGATCACACCCTGGGCCTAAGGCAGATGCTCAACTGCTAAGCCACCCGGGCATCTCCCTATTTGTTAAGATTTTTAAACAAATTTTTAGTTATTCATAGGAGACAAACAGAGAGAAGCAGAGACATAGACAGAGGGAGAAGCAGGCTCCCTGAAGGGACCCCAATGCAGGACTTGATCCCAGGACCCAGAATCACAACCTGAGCCAAAGGCAGGTGCTCAACCACTGAGCCACCCAGGTGCCCCTCGACTGACTTAGAAGGAAAAAGCAAATGGCCACTTACTCGAATCTTCCCTTCCAGGGCCGAGATGATCTCTCCCATCATCCTCACCAGGTCCTCATATTTGTACGTGTTGTCTGTGAGCCAAACAGCTTCTCGGATCGTCAGGATCTCTTTGCTGATGAACCTAGAACATTAACGGAGTCTGAGCATGGAGTCAGCTTTCCCTGGAGACAGCGATCATTTTAGGCCCCAGTGATGGGAGGCATTGGCAGGGGGGCAAAGAGTGGATGGGGCTGCCTGCAGCCCCTGAGAGGAACTGAAGAGCTTATGTGACCCTGTCCCAAGGGTCTGCAAAGGAAGTGGGACTGGTGCCAGCAGTGGGAGTGACCAGGCTCCAGGCACACGGAGGTTTCTGCAAAAGGCACCCACAAATAACGTGATTGGTCAATCCTCTTAGGGGGCTGAGCATCCTACCAGCTTCTATGGAGCACACATGAACAAGAGCTTAAACCCGGGAGGCAAGAGAGCCAGCAGAGCTGGAGGTTGCCTGAAGGTCTGTGTTCAGCACGGGGTATGGCCACAGGAATCCTGACCGTCCCTTAGGCAGACAGCCACCCTGTTCTCTGCAACCCAGCAGACCCGACTAGCAGGGAACACGCTGGCCCAGTGGCCTGCGGGCAAGCGAGCAGGGCTAAGGCTGTGGCGGCTCTGTCCCAGGGACGCTCGTGCTGCCCCATCTGCTGTCCGCTTGACAGAGAGAAGATGGGAGATGGCGGGGTGGGGGGTGGGGGGCGCGAAGCATGAGGCAGGAGTGGGCCCAATGGGCCCGGGTGTTGGAGCTCTCAGGCAGAGGGTCGTGACAGGTGCTGCTCCGAGGGGAGGTGGGGCATCTCTGCCTCTAGGATCTTTAGAAGGCATCTCAGTGCTAGCCAGCTGGCAGTCCGGTAGCTCAGTTTCTGACTGTGAGGACGTTAACTATGCTCCTCAGAGGGGAGGAGGAGAGGCCTGTTCCACCACCTCTAGTGGATGCAGGGTCCCCTGAGCACACCTGAGGGGCTGGTCGGCACGTGGCAGCCTGCCTGCAGCCCCAAGCCCACACTGGTCTCCCACAGACCATACTTCCCAGTTCCCAGCACGGCCATGTGGCTGAGCTGGCTGCAAAGGTGGATATGGTGGCCTCAGGGGTCACCGGGGTAGGGCTTTCCATGAATTCATGACATAGAAAAACCACCCCAACAACATAAGCCTGGCCCCCCACCTCTGGGCTACAAGCAGAGGATCAATGTGTCTGGGTTCACAGCACTGGGTGTGGCAAGCCTGTCCCTCACCCTCAAGGCCGGTCTGTGAACACTGCCCAGGGGGAGTGGCAGGTCACGCAGGGATGTCCGGCTTGGGAAAACAAGGACACACAAGATGCTTCCAAAGGCAAAACTGAGGCAGACAGGTACTGGTTAAGAGAGAGTAGATTTAGGTAAAACATAAGATGGTTCCATGTGAAAAGTCAGAGATGCCCGGGGTGCCAGCAGCTGTGTGGGAAGGAGGTGCCCTGTCTTTGCGGTTGGAGTGGGGTCTTTTGGGAGCTGGCTGGGGCATGAGACCCACTAACTGCGGGTCTCTAATGACATAGGCTCAGCAAGTCAACTGCTGAGAAGTGGTCTTTCCAAGATCTCAGGAGGACCCCAGAGGGCAGCCCACTGGGCCCCTCCCAGATATGTCACCCTCAGAAGTTGGGGTGGAGGGACCCAGCCTGAGCCTGACCAAGCAAGGCCATGTTCTGGGTTCCCCAAATGCCGGGATGAGCGGCTGCCCACTCGCCAAGGGTCCGTTCTGCCGTCCTCACATAGGGAGAGCTACCCCGCTTGCACACATTCAGACCCCCATCTGATCTGATGAGGGGGGACACCGAAGGCTGTTTACCAATAAGCCAGCCTGTGAGCTTGGGCAGGACCAGCTGCCGCGGGTCACCTCGCAGACCCTGCTGCCCAGGGGCCCCTTACCGGGTGCAAATGACCATGCAGGCGATGCCCAGCAGCTGGAGCCTGTACCGGGGCACTAGCCTCCTCCGCAGGTACCGGTCCACGCACTCCACAGTCAGGTGAAGGCACAGGCTTGTGAAGTCCTTCATGGTGGCAACTTCTACCAGCCAGTCGATGAGGATGTACCTGCAGGAAAAGCGTCATGCCTGGAAACGAGGGTGACCGTCCCACTCCTGCCCGGCCCATCTGTCCTGAGGGAGGGAGTGGGTCATCCACAGCATGGCTGATTTACCCAGGAACTGGTCTCCGCCAGAGGTGCCGGGCCCAGTGGAGTGGCCGACCTTGCCCTGGGAGGAGGCTGAGCTCACATGTCTGTGGACCCTACCTTCTCCCATATGGACTGTCAGGTACAGGATGAGCCCAGACACAGGAAGGGCAAGGTGGGGCCACCCTGTAGGGCCCAGGACTGGAGAACAGCCACTTGAAGGTGGCAAGACCTTTGGCCCTGCTGCAAACCTGTATCCTCCCAGAGAAGCAGCTCATCCACAGGGGTCATTTATCTCGACCCTTGGCGGCAGAGCAAAGAGTCGGAACTGAGCTAACAGAGGACTCATCAAGCGGGGCACTGCCCCGATGGAGCAGATAACGTGGGTCCCTGCTCAACAGGGCTAAACCCGGGACTGGGGCCACAGACATCACATTGCAGTGCCAGGTGCCACAGCAAGGATGCCCAAGTTTGGTAGACACCTCTTTGAACAAAGGAGAGGAGACCCCTGTCTTCAAGCAGAGGACAGATGAGAGACCAGAAGCAAGGGAGAGAGGAAAAAAATGCTGCTGGGTTCTGGGCAAATGTTCCAGGTGCCAGGTGGAAGCATCTATCAAAGGCAGAGGGAAGGAGGGAAAGGCGGGCCAGGGTGGTGGAGCTTGCAGGGGCAGGAATGGGGCTGGGGGTGGGGGGACAGAACGGGAATAAGACAAAGCCTGTGTTTCCGCCCAGGAGCAGGAAGATGTGTGAGCGTCAGGTGTCTGAGGTAAAACCAGCCGATACTGGGAACAGAAGAGGAAGCTCCCCCAACCAGGTATAGCGATCTTAATGGCTTGACTTGTAAAAACCAACCAACCAACCAGGGCGCCTGGGGGGGGGGGGTGGTATCCTCCATTCGGTTAAGAATCTGCCTTCAGGGGAATCCCTGGGTGGCTCGGTAGGTTAGCACCTGCCTTTGGCCCAGGGACCGATCCTGGGGTCTCGGGATTGAGTCTCACATCGGGCTCCCAGATCATGATCCTGGGTTCCTGGGATCAGAGTCCTGTGTCAGGCTCCCTACTCAGTGGTGGGGGTGGGGTAGGGAATAGGGTCCTGCTTCTCCCTCGGCCCCCTCTGGCCCTCCTTCCATTCCTGCTCTTTCTCTCAAATAAATAGAATCTTTAAAAAAAAGCCCAACCGGGATCCCTGGGTGGCGCAGCGGTTTGGCGCCTGCCTTTGGCCCAGGGCGTGATCCTGGAGACCCGGGATCGAATCCCACGTCGGGCTCCCGGTGCATGGAGCCTGCTTCTCCCTCTGCCTATGTCTCTGCCTCTCTCTCTCTCTCTCTCTCTCTGTGACTATCATAAACAAATAAAAGAAAAAAAATTAAAAAAAAAAGCCCAACCCTTCAAAATGGCTAAATCATAATCAACATAATCGTCACACGTCAAACATAACTCAGTTTAAGAAATAAAATGTGGCTGTTACCCGAAATAGAGGAAAATGGAAAGAGGTTCAACTCAAAGACTGAAGTGATGTTAATATTTCAATAAAATCCTATTACTTCTTGAAAAGCAGAAAACGTCCCAAAACAGAACAACGGTTCCAAAAAAGGGAAGAGTGAGAGGGGCAAGGTGTTCTCAGGATCCACCTTCTCACAGGAAGGGGATAAGTGGGAGAGAGGGGACTATGGCCACGGGCACCGGCCCAGGATTCAAACGGACAATGGCCTGATGATGTTTGATGTGGGAATAAAGGATGATGCTTCCCTGCACTGTGTGTGTGAGATCAAGCCTCTCTGGGGAAAGCATGATCCTCTTTTTTGTTTTTTTTAAAGGTTTTTATTTATTCATGAGACACACACAGAGGCAGAGACACAGACAGAGGGAGAAGCAGGCTCCCTCTGGGGAGCACGATGTGGGACTCGATCCCAGGACCCTGGGATCACAGCATCAGCAGAAAGCAGAGGCTCAACCACTGAGCCACCCAGGAGCCCCGGCATGATCTTTTTAAACACAAACGTCTACTGAGGCTTTGCCATGAGCGCTGCAGTATAGCCAGAGCCTGCCCCTTACAAATATAAAGCACATCTTAAATTAATTAATTTTTTTAGAGAGGAGAGGGGAGGGGCAGAGGGAGAGGGAGAGAGAGAATCTTAACCTCTGTGGTCAGCACAGAGCCTGACATGGGGCTCAGGCTCACGACCTGAACTGAAATCAGGAGTTAGACGCTCAACCGACTGAGCCACCCCGGTGCCCCTCCAAAGCATATTTGAAATCTTGTGGAAGCTTATAAAATTATTTACATTTTCCACTTTACTTTCTATTTCTAGTGTATCCTGTGACGGAGTGGGATGCAGGAAGGGACAGGGCACACAGGGCAGGAGGCCATGCCAAGGGCACAGCTCCCCGCTGCGGGCGCACTTGGTGGCCTCGGACCCTGGTGCAGCACATCGGTGCTCATACGAGGAGCCATAACGAGGAGGTGGGGTTCTGGCTTCTGAAACTGGCAGTACGAATCCCATCATCTTAGAAAGATCCTTAAAATGGCTGGACACGTTCCAAGGGTTAAAGAGGAAAACTGGAGCACGGATGCTCATGGGGACATTTTCTCTTCAGAGCCGTGATAGCAGGGCCATCACATCACTGCCTTTAGGAAACGTACACACATACGGGGGTCCCAGCATGGCTGCTAACCCAGGGCACCCAGTGGTGGCGGCTTAGACGGAAACAGGGCAGGGAGCACCCTACCCCCCGGGCCCGGTGCCACCCTGCCTCCTCCCACCCTCCCGAGCAGATGCTCGCCTGGAGGACCTCACCTCATCGTGTCACTGAGGCCCTTCTGCACAGAGAAGACCTGCTGCTTGCCGACGGCACGGGACGTCTGGAAGAGCTGACGCACCACGGCATCGGAGGCCTTCGCTTCCAGGCCCAGCTGGCTTCCGTGTGCACAGGCTTTGGCTAAAGACAGCTGCGGACAGACACGCACGTGAGCACAAAGCCGCGGGCTGCGGGGGGCAACACGTGTGGGTAAAGGGGGTGCTTACGCCTTCTCAGCCTTGTGGAAACAGCACGGTTCACATTTTAACTACTCATCTTGAAATAAATACATCACATGGAAATGAACTTTAAAAAGGGACAAAACATGTACAGTGGAGTCAGCATAGCCAAGTGGCCAAAACTGGTTGGAGGTTCAGATGACCTGCCTTTAAAACCTGAGTCTGGGGATCCCTGGGTGGCGCAGTGGTTTGGCGCCTGCCTTTGGCCCAGGGCACGATCCTGGAGACCCGGGATTGAATCCCACATCGGGCTCCCGGTGCATGGAGCCTGCTTCTCCCTCTGCCTATGTCTCTGCCTCTCTCTCTCTCTCTCTCTATCATAAATAAATAAAAATTAAAATAAATAAATAAAACCTGAGTCTGTGTGAACACCACAGGCAAACTCGGGGGGGGGGGGGGGCGGGCAGAAAAAAAAAAAAAACCGCTGTGTGCCTCAGTTTCCCTTCTCGTGAGGGGCTTAACGGCATCTGCCCAGGTAGCTAGGTGCGACGGTTTACTGAGCTGTGCCTGCCACTTTGCCCAGGCCCTGGCACCTCTGGGCCCTCTGATGGTAACTAGCAACCATTTCTAGATACTTCCTCCCAGATGTTTCTATGCATTGTAACTCTGTCTACACATTCCTGACCATGGCTACATACATTTTATTTTCTCCCTGCTCACCCAAGACAACGTGGTTCCTTATGATACAAACACCTGTAAGCATGTTTCACCTGTTCTTCCTCCCAGAGTTTGATTTGTTTGATCACTTTGTGGAACATCTCTGTGCAGCCACGTCAGTACTCATGTGGTCAAGCCACAGGGGCGGCCCTGCTAAGGCTTCTGCAAGGGCCACGGATATTGATACAAGCTAAGAGAATGCTGCTTTATCACATCTCTCCCAGCAAACACTGCCTTGTGAAGAATGCGTATTTTCAGAAGTTAACAGCTATCCAGGCTCAGGCACAGAAAAAAGAAACAATATACATGTTACTTGCTAAGAGATGGGCCCCTGGGAACTGGCGGGACAGCTGCTGCTCTGAGCTTTGACCAGTTGTTTCTATTTCCTCTTTTCCAGGAGCACACGGAGACCCTTGGAACACTTACTGGAATGTTACTATTCTCATGTCTCCTTGGAGCTTCTGAGGGAACTGCACTGTTCGCAGTTCTGTCTCTCTAAGCTCGCTGACTGCCCTGGACATAAACGTTACTGTGTTGTGACAGTCAGGCTGGGCCACCTCCCGCTCTGTGGTTTCTTCCCTCACTTTTAGGGCAGATAACTCTCAAACACGCCCTTGGTGGGGCGACAAGAGTGAGTTTGCACCTGCCTGGCAAAGAGGGGCTGCCTTTGTCTTTTTTTTTTTTTTTTTTTTGCCTTTGTCTTAAACAATGATTCTTTATAGCTGCCACAGGACAGCGTCCAGAGACCACTGCCAGCAAATGCCTTGTGCCCTGGTTCTAACGCTGGGTGACCTGCTGAGCCGGTCAAATGACGAGAGCCAGGAAATGTTCCACACACCCATGTGCTCCCAGGTGCCCCAGCTACCGGCACCCTCAGGGAGCAACAGGAGGGCTAACAGCAATGTGGTGCATGGGCAGCCGGGCTGGCTTTGGGCAGGGGGCCTGGAGGCGCCAGGGTAAAGGGCAGAGATGAAGCACCCCCAGGCCGCCCTCCCTGCACACCCCACAGCTACACTCCTGTAAGCTCTGGCGCCAGCCCTGAGCCACTGCTACTGCCTATGAGTGGGATCTTGCCACCATGGTCCCCACGGGAAGAGGTAGAAGGAGAAAGGCCAGCTCCTGCCTTACCTGTGCTTCCCAGCAGCCTTTGGCAGCGTAGTCTCGGAGTTTCCGGAAGCTGTAGAGGCATCGCCCAGGATCTGACATCTGTCAGTGCAAGAGAGTCATCATGCTTTTATATAGTTGTGTCTCTGGAAAAACTCAGAACCAACCCATCAATTCTTAAATGTTCCTCCCAACATCCCCAGGGGGTCCACAGCTCAGCCTTCTTCCCAGCCCCTTACATCCAAATGACGGAGGTTGCTGGGGGCAGCCATTGGGAACGGCTCCTGCACAGAGGCTCCTGGGGCTCCAGGAGCAGCACAAGGGTCTCCCATATGGACGGAACCTTGCCAAAGGGCCCATTTGGAGATGGCACCTCTGGCCAACACAAATCCTCTTCTCCCCAGACCCCGGCCCACTCACGTCCGTCCTCCTGTCTCGTTCCCAGAGGAGGTATGAGCTGACCAGACATCCCTGATTAGCAGACTCTTCAAACAGGTCCTGGGCCTGCTGCTTCCGCTCTTCATCCTACAACAGACCCCAGACAGTGGCTTCTTTCACCCCGCTTTCTGCAGAACACCAGACTCTACTGGCCACTACCGTCTCTCCTCGGACCTCTTGGAATCACATTCGTGGGCTTTTCTCCTGACAGAGTTAACTAAGTCGGGAGTGGAGGGATGCCTGGGTGGTTCAGTGGCTAAGCGTCTGCCTTCAGCCCAGGGGGTGATCCTGGAGTCCCAGGATGGAGTCGCACATTGGGTTCCCTGCATGGAGCCTGCTTCTCCCTCTGCCTGTGTCTCTGCCTCTCTATGTCTCTCATGAATAAATAAAATCTTTGGGGGGGGTGCAATAAATAAATCAAGAGTGGAAACGACTTAAGATGTGTGCTTTGACCAGCACCAGGACAGCGAGCTTACGAGCTCTGCCCTCACAGGCTCCTTTCCTCCCGCATGAGGTTTGTGTCTGGCTGGGCCCTCCACACTGGCCCTCCCAGGTGGGATGTGGAGGTTTCCTCACAGGTGGAGCCTGCCTTTACACCCTGCACAACAGGAGGGGTACTGCTTCCCACTTACTCCCTGGTCCATGGTGTCTGGAATGGCCAGAAAGGTAGGTAGCACAGAAACAGAGTCCTGTGTTGCATGGTGGCAGGCCCACTGGACCCAGGGCGATGGACTCACCTCGAAGAGACTGAGCACTCTCCCCAAGCAGTGTAGCAGAGATGCTCTGTGAGTCTAGACGATAAGGGGGGTAGGGAGTGTGATCATCAGCAGAAAGGAAGCTTCCAGCCCATCCCCCTCCCCCATCCATGTGTTCTTGAGGCCCCCACCTGGCCCCAACCCCATACCGAGAGGCGCTTCCTGATTCCAGGCTTCCAGGAGCCTGGGTCCTGTGTTCTCAGCTGTCAAGGGTTTTCAGCCCAGCCCCTCTTATGATTCCCTGGGGAGCCCCAGCTCTGAGCCTTCCCCACCTGCTGACTCATCTCCAGATGCCCCCACACCCACACTCTTGACTTTCTGCACCTCCACGTTCCTCAAGCGCCTGGCCTTACACGGTCCAGTGTCTCCTCACCCTATGGGGCTCGGACCGTCCAGCATGCCAGCCTCCCGTGTGTCCCTCGCCAGGGCTTGCTCCCTGTAGCTGACACTCTGCCCTGAGGCTCTCGTGAACCACGGCCTTGCAGCAGCTTCCAGACACCGACCACGGAGGGCGGATGAAGAGCCAGATGAAGGGTGTGGCACCCACATTGAGTCGTTCAGCGAGGCTGAAGAAGCGAGAGGCTTTCAGGCCATTCACCTCTGCACGGGCTTCATCAGACACAGACACTGTGGAGAACGTAAGCCTGAGTTGGGTCCAAAGGACAGGTGCACAAAATTCCCCACAGGCTTTTGTGAAAGTCTACAACCTCACACAGTAAGAAGTTGTTAGCGTTTAATGAGAGCAGAGCCCTTCAAGACAGGGCTCCTCCCCCTTCTTTCCTACCTTGTGAATCACATGTCCCTGCCAGGTCCTCCCAGCAGCCTAAGCTGGGAAGGTCTGGGAAGGTGCCCCCCTGGAGGCGGCACACACGCCCCCACCCCCCTCCTGCTGGGAGCTATAGCCTGAACCCCTGCTAGTGGGTACAGTGTTTCTTTCTGGGCCAATGTTCCAGATGTGAATGGTGGTGATGGCTGCACAGCTCTGAACATACTAAAAACTGCCTGACTGTACACTCTGGACCGCTGAGCCGCAGGGCTCGTGAATTCTGTCTAGGAACCACTGTGTGACAGAGAAGCCCACTCTCTGGAGCCTGCAGGAGGACTGCTCACCATCTCTACTGGTCCCCACAATCCTGCCAACCAGATAGGAGCAGGAGCTTTCTCAGCAAGACACCAGATCTTTTAGAAACAGAAAACTAGCAGCCATCCCCAGTCTTTGTGCTTTTGGGGAGCTGGGACTGGACACACGCGGCCTGGTTCTGTGTGCTAAGCAAAGAGGCTGGTGCCGGGAGAGAAGGCCATGCAGCTTCTTTCAGGGACCACCTGGTCCTTGGGGGTGAAGGAGCTCAGGCACCAGGCTGGCTCTGACCTGCCTTCCCCTGGAGCCGTGGCTACTGCGTCATTAATACCCTGTAGAATCAGGCACCCTTTGACTGCTGTCCCAGTCAGCACAGATGAACTGTGGCCAAGGAAGGAGAGGGCCCAGCACCTACACACAACCTGCGGGGTCCAGTGGACAAGGGGAGAGGCATATGGCCGGACAAGCAAGAATAAGGACTGAATGGCTCCCACTGGGAAGGGCTCATGCCTGTTCTACGTGCTCAGCACCCAGTGGGGCAAGGCCAGCCCAGCCCCGCAAGGACTTACGGCCTTCATTGTAGAGGTAGGCTATGCCCAGCTTCACGGCAGCTTCAAAATTTCCCTTTTCCGCAGCCCTAGACAGTTAAAAACACAGCGTCACCTGATGTTGTCTGACACAGCACTTGAAGCTAAAACACTTGTTTTTTAACTGAGGATTTTTTAAATGTAACACAGTCATATACCCCTCAACCGTGACACCTGAACCTTAATGATGTGCCAAGCCAAAGAAGTCAGCCACAAAAGGTCACACACATGTGGTATGATTCCACTTACATGAAATGTCCACAAGAGGTAAATCCACACACAGGAGGGCAGATTTAGGGGTTGCCAGGGGCTGGGAAAATTGCAGGGAAAATAGGGAGTGGACACCGAGGTCGACCTCTACTAGTTCTGGCTTCACTGTGGGGTAGTGAGGATGTTCTAAAGTTAGTGGTGATGGTTGCACAACTCTGAATCTATGAAAAACCAGTGAGTTGCACACTTTAAGAGGATGAATGGTATATAGTACGTCGCTTATGTCTCAGGCAGCCTGTCTGGAACCACTGGCACACTGGGGCCCACAGGCCTAGGGGCTCACTCCTACTCCATCTCTCCCCCTGGGTCCCAACCCCGGCAGGAATTGGGATCAGCCACGGACTAAAATGCAAGAGGAGTTAAATCATATACTTTTGACCAAAAAAAAGAGGGAGGGCTGAGTAAAATTTCCACATGCAGGTGACTTGCATTTGAGTCACGCAGATTAGTCCCAGCCCAAGTGAGACCCTTCAGAAGCATGACAGTGACTAATGAGTCAGGCTGTGCTGGTGGCATGCATGGCAGTGACTGTGCTGCATGTGACTCTACAGGTGACGCTGCCAGCCCTCAGTCACTCCCTGGGGGGTGAGGAAAAGTGTTCCCAGGTCAAG
Source organism: Canis lupus dingo (assembly GCF_003254725.2). Classification (NCBI taxonomy): domain Eukaryota; kingdom Metazoa; phylum Chordata; class Mammalia; order Carnivora; family Canidae; genus Canis; species Canis lupus. Next base: position 38,471,573 of record NC_064248.1, read on the forward strand.
TGCTGGGACGCAGGCTGGCACACTGGGGAACTGTGTGCCCTCAGGTGCACAGATACCTTTCAAAGAGCTTCAGGTTCCTTGGGGAAGGCCACAGTTCCTGGAAGCTGGCACATGCCCACACGCTGGCGTGGTTGTCCACCAGATACTTGAGGTGAGAGTGTACCTGTGGAACAAGGGAAGTGGGGTGGGGGCAGAGATTATCAAGGGACCCCCCAGAAGCCCCGCTCCTGGAGATCTTGACCATGGGACAGACAGATGACAACTCCCCACCCCAGTGGGAAAGAACCCGTGTATCAAAGTAATAGCTGTTTTGAATACACGGAAGGAGCAAATTTCTCTGTGGCTCTCAAGGCAAGGCCAATGGTCCTGGAAGGGAGAATGAGCATCTATGCGGAGAAAGGGGTGGTGACACTCGTCAGGGCATATACCTCCTAGGATTAGGGAAATGGATCTAACAGGAGCAAGTGTAACAGAAATTTGTTTTGTGCTCCTATCCCTGGGGCCTTGCTAGTGGGAACACAGCTGGAGCCTGGAGAACAGCAGAGAATTCAGGAAAAGACCAAAAAAATTAACACCACATTGGGCAGAGGCAGGAAGTGCCCCAGCTGGGAGCCCTGAGCACAGGTGAGCATTTCATGTGCTGAAGTTCCCATCGCCATTAAAAACTCAGCATCTGGGGATCCCTGGGTGGCGCAGCGGTTTGGCGCCTGCCTTTGGCCCAGGGCGCGATCCTGGAGACCCGGGATCAAACCCCACGTCGGGCTCCCGGCGCATGGAGCCTGCTTCTCCCTCTGCCTATGTCTCTGCCTCTCTCTCTCTGTGACTATCATAGATAAATAAAAATTAAAAAAAAAAAAACAAACTCAGCATCTGTGGATATTATGACCACGGTGGAAGCAGGTTTGGGAGGTTCCCATTGGGTGTTTTTCCACTGATTTGCTGTGCATGCCCTTGAGTAAGTCAGCAGGAGGCGAGTTTCTGCAAACTAACCTCCCAGGGTCCCTTTCAAGGCTCAACATCACAGGTGATTGTCCTCCAGAATATGTTTTTGTTCTTTCTTAATACTATGTTATTTCTTAAGAGGTGAACATTTCACTGCCACTGTAGGCTACTTTCTCTGTGAGAACAAACATTGCAACAAAGCGATTCAAAACATATTGCACTGTTTCAGCTTAGCTATTTTCCTGCAGATTGCAACAACCTCAGATGTCTATTACCATCCTCGTCCTTATAGCCTCTGCCCTCTTCTGTAGCCAAGATTTTGTTCTGACATCTAAGAACACGGAGCCCAGAGCCCTGAGCCCTGATGGTGTAAACCACCTGTGAGGTCAACAAGCTAGGGCTGGCGCTATTTTTCTCCTCCGGCAACTTACAGCTCGGACAGCGAGGATGTCCCCAACAGAAAGCCATTTCAGGATGTGAAAGAGCACATCTTCAGGGAGACTCAGGATGGTCAGGTTCCGGGGTCTCCTCCTTATTCTTCGCTTTGTAGGGTAACAGAAGCACTTGGCGCACCGACAGTGGATCACTGAGGAAGAAGAGCAGAGCAGAGCGGTCCAGGGGCGTGTTGGGAAGGAGCCAGGCTGAGGTGCAAAGTTGTCTCTGAAGACCCCCGAACGGTCCCCGTACCCTACCCCCAACGAACCCGCCTCATTTCCAGGTCCGAACAAAGGTTAGAGAGAGGAGGAGGGCTTCGCCAATTCCGGCAGGCACCGTCGTTCATTCAAACTCCTCAAGGGCTTAGGGGAAGCAGCAAGTACTCAGGGAGCCCGGCCACTGGGGACGGCGGTTCCGCTCGGGCCCGGGCCTCCGCGCTGGTCCGGCGCCGGGACCGCCCCGAGGGAGCCCCTCGCCCCGCTCGCCCCCTGCTCCCGCCCGCCCGCCCGCGGGACCTGCAGGCCTTCCTGCCCCGACCGGCTGTGCCCCGGGGTCGCCCACGGCAATTAACGGGCCGCGCGGGGCACCTGGAGGTCCCGCCGCGCTGTCCTCGTCCCCCGCGCCGGGCGGCCCCCCGAGCCCGTCCACACCCGCGGCGCCGGGCATTTAAACCACGCGCCGGGCGGGCGCCCCCGGACCGCCCCCACGCCGGGCCCAGGGGCCCGAGCCGCCCCGCTTGGCGCCCGCCGGCCCCGCGCCCCGCGCTCACCGCCACCGCTCCCCATCGCCGCCGCCGCCGCCGCCCGCGCCCCCGGCCGCCGTCAGCCCCGCGCGCCCCGCGCAGGCGCAAACCCGCCCCGCCGCCCGCCCGAGTTTTCAAATGCGCCGGGCCCTCCCATTGGCCGGCCGCGGGGGGAGCGCGCCCCAGAGCCGCCGGGTCCCGGCCGCCGCCCCGCCCACCCGCTGCTCCGGGCGCTCGCCATTGGCCACGCCGGGACGCGAATTCGAACGCCGGCGGCTGATTGGTGGGGCCCGCGCGGCCGCCCCGCCTCCCCGGCCAGGGCGGTAGTGGGGCGGGGCGCCCGGGGAGCGTGCGGGGCCGGGCCGGCGGGGGCGTGTGCGCGCGTGGGCCCGGCGATTCCGCCGCGCGCCCCGGAGCCTGGCGCTCACCCCGAGGCCGCGCGCGCAGCCGACCGTGGACCGGGGCGCGGGACCCTCAGGGACGCGAACCTGGCTCGCCGTGCCTCCGCAGGACGTGCCCGCCGGCCCCCCGGCTGCCGCCAGCCACACGGAGCACGGCGTCCCTTGGGCCGGCACGACCCCACGGGGGAAGCGCCGGGCAGAGGAGGCCGCGGCGCTTTTCCCGGAGACGCTCTGCTCACTCCCCCCCTGCGCGCCCCGGGTCTGCCCCCCTCCCCTCCCCTCCCCTCCGCGTCCCCGTCCCCGTCCCGGTCCCCGCTGGGCGGCCGCGCACCTAAGTGCGAGGCGCTAGTCTGCAGCGGGGGACACAGAAGCAAACGGTCACACACGGTGTCGGAGGGTCCCCATGTCCCAGAGCCCGGGGGCCAGGCCCGGCAGTCGGGGTTGAGGAGGGAGGGGCAAGGCGGTGCGCACAGGAAGCCCGGGCGGCCCCTGGTGCACCCGGGAGCCCGCGGAGAACCCACGGTGGACCCTCCAGGTGTCTCGTCCTTCCTGGCGCCTTTGGTTACTGTGTCGGCCTTGTTACTGTGTCGTCCTCCTCCCCTGCACCCTTGTGACTTTGTTGCTGGTCTCCCTCTGGGCAGGGGCTCACCCTTCCAGCCTAGACTATGGTAGGCCTTCAAAGGGTCATAAACCCTGGTCCCCACACCCACTCGCCCCCCGGGAGCCCAGAGCGGCCTCCCTCAGTTGTCCTCTCTCTTGTCATTTATGTCCCCATCATTTTATTTATTCAGAGGTCAAGTTTTCTTATTTTTCCAGAAAACCAGTGCTGTTTCCTTGACCATGCTGTGCGCTCTCACCTGCATACGTTGCCCTGGCAGGAAGAGCCCTGGGGGCCCCGTGGGGTGACTAGCCACTGCCAGAGGCTGAGAAGAGTACATTTACCACGGGGCACCCATGCAGCGGGATGGGAGAACTCATTGGGAAGGTCTTGATTGTTGAGGGTCAGGGATGTTCCTGGCTGGAAGAAGGTGGCCATTGAAGATATGGGGTGGGGGGGCGGGGGGCGGCGAATGAGAAAGTTTCAAGGACAGCAGGGACAGAGGCTGGGGGATAGTGAAGCCTCTGAGAGCCAGAGCAATCCCACCATTCAGAGGAGAGGAGAACCAGATGCTCTGCAGAGGATGGAGAAACCTCGGGTGGAACACGAGGTGGAACAGTGCTGTCAAGTTGGGTGAGTGGTGATGGGAGGTAGAAGTTTGGTCAAAGACAGTAGATACCACTCCTCCAGAGCTTGGCTGAGAAGAGGGGGAGAGACCTAGCTGCAGAGGAAGAGCCGAGAGGGCTTTTTAGAAGGGACTGGTGGGACCATGTTGGAGAAAGGCCCTGTGACAGGCACGTCTCAGAGGAGCGTGCTTGTGACAAAGGCGCATGGTCCCATCCGTCTGGGCGCGTAGGCTGGCCTTGCGGCTCTCAGGCCTGGGCTCAGTGGCTCTCACACCTGAGCTGCCTCAGAAGTACTTGTCAACATGGGGTCCCTACAACACAGATTGCTGGGCCTCACCCCACATAGTTCTGATTCAGTGGGTCTAGGGTGGGGCCCGAGAATCTGAATTTCTAGCAAGATTCTGGATGATTCACAAGCTGCTGCTCAGGAACCCCACTTTGAGAACCTCTACCTCAGTTGAATCGTGGCGCCACTACCTGTCAGCTGTTGAAAGTTGATGAATATCTCTAAGTTTTAGGTTATTCATCTGAATAATACTTCATGGGTTGATGCAACCATCACATGCAGGCTCACTCCTGATATTTGTAGAGACCAGGGCAGAGAACGAGTGGAACCTCACAAATCCAAATATTGAAACACTGAAAAATTGAAACTTAGGTAGCAAACTCGTCAACCTATTCCCTTGCCTTTAGAAGGTATAGCATCATGACAATCGCAGTCAGCCCCAGGCCGCTGCACTGTGAGAGGACATGACCGATGTTCCTCTGAGGCTGCTTTCACAGCCAGGTCTAGAGGCCATGGGGCCACCCAGATGGGACCCAGGGGATCCTTTTCCACTGACATGGAACTAGGTTCTCTACCAGGCCTCTAAGGTGAGGGGCCCCAATCTGGCAGGGAGTCACCTCGGTCCTGAGTTGAGCTCACTGGGTCTACAAGCTGCTTTTGTACTCCTTGAAGCTGTGGCAAGCTGTGTACTCTTTATTTTTGTGAGTAAACTGAGGGAAGTGGTGAGGGAGGAAGAGAGGGAGGCTGGGAGGCAGGAGGGGAGGGAGGCTGGGACAGAGGAGGGGAGGCAGGTGGAGAGGGAGGCTGGGAGGGAAGTTGGGAGGAAGAGGGAGGCTGGGAGGCAGGAGGGGAGGGAGGCTGGGAGGGAGGAGGGTAGGGAGGAAGGAAGGGAGAGACAAGTGGAGAGGGAGGCTGGAAGGGAGGCTGGGAGGCAGGTGGAGAGGGAGGCTGGGAGGGAAGTTGGGAGGAAGAGGGAGGGGGTGAGGTTGATGAATCCTCTGCTGGCTTGTGCTTGTTTTCTTCTTTGGTGACAGGTATAGAGCCGGTGAAGCTCAGGAAAATGTCCTCCAGGGAGACTTGGTTCACAGAGTAGTCGTCCAGCATGAACTTCGTCTTAGCTTGCTCCAGAATGCCAAACACCTGTTGGGAAGAAGGGAGGCCCCTGTGGACGATGGGCATGACAGGGGGAAGAGGAGGCAGCAGAGAGTGGAAAGAGGGAAGGTCTTGGGGTGTGATGAAGCCCCCAGAAGACCCATCTCTTTCAGCTGCCCCCAGAGCACCTTCCAAGGAGTCAGTCCTAGGGAAGTTGGCTGCCTGAGGTCTCAGGGAAAGGCACCGGCCGGGAACAGTACCAGGGGGCAGAGGCCCCACTGGATCTTGAGCTTGTTGTAGGACCCTGGGACTGTGGCGTCCCCTCTCCGGACCCGCTTCCCTCTCTGTGAAGTGAGGGGGCAGGAGGAGTTGATCTCAGAGGCCCCTTCCTGCTTACACATCCTTATATTTTATGAAATCAGGGTGAGCGTTACCATGGGGATGGGAAGAGGAAATGCACCAGCTTAGAATGCAGCTTCCACGCAGAATAGAGAGCAAGTCACCCCAGAAAGCTGGTGACATCACAGGTTTGCTTCCTCTGAGACTCAGGTATACGCTCACCTTGGCCCAGCTGAGGTCAGCCCCGGGCAGGTGGTAATGGACCATCCCCTGGTGCTCATCTTCCAGGACGCTGCCTGCAGGAGGAAGACACCGCGTCCCCGTGAGGGCCAGGCTGGAGGGCCCGGGACCTTGGAATCACGGCCCTCCTCCCTGGGGCAACGACAACGTGGCACCTGGCAGGGATGAGGCCCCGATGCCCTCCCTCGGCAGCAGCCAGCGGCACTCACCCGGGAAGGTCAGGTTCACAAACGCCTTGAACTCCTCTAGCGCCTCCTGCTGCCCGTCGCTCCGGATCTTGGCCCGCAGAGAGTAGCCGCTGCCAAACTTGCTCTTGAGGTGCTGTGGGCTGCCCAGGCACTTGAACTGCCCCTCCACCATGATGGCCAGCCGGGTGCACAAGGCCTCACATTCCTCCATGCTGGGGAGGGGAGCAGAGGCCTGACACAGGGCCGGGCCTGCCGGGGCCTGCCCACTGCGTTGGAGGCTCGCGCAGAGGGGGCCGGTGCGGCGGCCAGATCAAACGGTTCCTGACTCCCACGTGTAGAGGGTGGCCCCCGTGGCTAGGCTGGGGCCTTTGCTCACAGCGTCTGCACCCGTGGCGGCCAGGGCTTCTGCCCACCTGGCCCCACCCAGCCAGCCGTTGTCCCGGCTCTTACCACTGACCCCCAGAGACCCCGGCTCTACCTGTGGGAGGTGATGACGATGGCCTTGCCCGACTCGCGGGCCCGTGAGATAATGCTCCAGAGCAGGCGCCGGGCCATGGGGTCCATGCCGGTGGATGGCTCGTCCAGGAAGATGACCGAAGGCTCCCCAAGCAGGGCAATGCCAGTGCTCAGCTTACGCTTGTTGCCGCCACTGGGAGCAGAGTGGGCAAGGTTGGGGTGAGTGGCAATCAACAATCAGCAGTAGCCCAGCCTCCCACTACAGACACACAGCGCCTCTCTCTCTCTCTCTCTCTCTCTCTCTCAAGGTCCACTGCCTGCCTGTAAGGTGGCATCGTGACTTGTCTGTCTAGTGTATAAATCATGGCCCTGTGGGGGGCACTGGTCCATGAGTCTTCTTTGAGGGTCTCTATGGCCAGGTAAGGACAGAGGGCCATTTAGCCAACTTTTTTTAAACGAACACATAGCATCTACAGTGTGCATGGGGCTGTTGTAAACTTCGTAAGTGTTAACTTGTTTAATCTTCAAAAGATGCTAGGAGGGACAAACACCTGCCTGAAACCAAAGCCACCAGGGAGGGAAGAGCCAAGGACTGCCTCTGGGCCCCCCAGTCCTCTCTGACTTCCCAGTCCTGGGAGTGGGATATGGCCACCCACCTCCAAGGGGCACTGTGCACACCAAGGGGGAGGCTCGGGACTGGCTCTGCGTGGCCCTGGTGGGTAAGCTAAGGGTCGGGGTACACGTGGGTGGCCCCAGAAGACTGAGGAAGACCCCCACCCCCACCCCCGGCCTCTCAGCGGGACATCAGCAGTACAGACCCCAGACACAGCAAGAACGTGTGCTTGAAATACAAGGCTACCAAAACCCGAGGCCCTTTGCCAAGTGAAGGACGATAACACCTGGGACACCGTCTGCTTATCCTCAGCCACCGACCTGCCCCGGGCCACACAGCAGTGCCTCGGGGCAGCCCAGGCCACAGACCCTTTTGTGCTCAGGAGGTGGCCCTCCACCTGTCCTCACAGTGGCGTGGACTGCACGGCTGCCCCCGGCCCGGAGCAGACGGGCCTTGCCCTGTGCTGAGAAGGGTGAGAGTGTATCTCACCGGTGGAGGGGAAGGCCTCACCTGTACGTCCTCACCAGCATGTTTGCGAAAGTGTACATGAGTAAGTCATCGAGGACCTGTTCCACGCAGGCACTGATGTGGCGCTCGGGGATGCCCCGGATCCGGGCAAACATGACTAGCGTCTCCCGGCCGGTCATGTAGTTGAGCAGGGTGTCAAGCTGGGGGCAGTAGCCCACCGACTGGCGTACCTGGGGTTGGAACGCAGCCCAAGAAGGAGGCACGTCAGAAGCCGAGCCGTGGGCTGCATTGGGGCCTGGACAGCTGTGCTGGCATCGCCCCGGCCCAGGCTCCTGCTCTGCCCTGCATAGACCCACATTTTCCTTGTGGACAGATGTGCGCCGCATGGGGGGAGGGGAGCAGCAGTGGCGCTAGGGAGCCTGGGGGCAGCACTGGCTGGTGGCGTCTGCGTGCGGCACACGCCAGGCTCTCCCCTCCCCGCCTGCCTGGCTCAGTGCCTGGCACCTCCCTGCCTCTCCTCACCGTAGGAGCGTCTGGTCAGTAGAAGATGCTCTATTTTTTTCCCCTTTAAAAATATTTCCTATTAGGGACTCCTGAGTGGCTCAGTGGTTGAGCTTCTGCCTTTGGCTCAGGGCATGACCCTGGGATCCAGGATTGAGTCCCGCATCAGGCTCCCTGCATGGAGCCTGCTTCTCCCTCTGCCTGTGTCTCCGCTTCTCTCTCTCTCTCTGTGTCTCTCATGAATAAATAAAATCTTTAAAAAAATATTTCCTGTTAGACATATGACCCGTAAGTAGGTTTTCTCTGTAGAACACTCATGTGAAGGCTGCTGGAATCGTGGTTGGGGTGGTGCGCACCTCCAGACTGTACGCACATGTGTGCTCCCCGCTGAGGACCAGTTGTATACTGTTTATGCCAAAACCATATCATCCTGTAACCACCACTGTGCAAAATTACTTTCCTAACTCAACAGTGTGTCTTAAAGATCTTTCTCAGTCAAGAAACGCAGCTCTAGTCCAACTGAGTTTAACTGCTACTTAGCCATCTGGGGAAGGCTTCTAGATTTTATTTACATATAAAAAAACAACAACACAGGTACGTGTGAGTGATTTCCAAGTTGTCGCCTTTTTACACTTGCAGCAGACTGCCCAGGCCAAGGAGTCCCCTGGAGTAGATGACGAGAGGGGTAGCATTCCGTTTTGGAGAAATAACCAATGCTCTTCTTCCCATCCGCTTCCCCAGTGAGGGGAGGGACCGCTGCGGGTGCCCCCGGCTGGGGGTCGCAAGGCTCTGACCAGCGCAGGCCAGGAAACCGCCCGGGTGGAGAGAATCAGGGCGGGAGGTGCCAGGAATGTCACACAACCAAGGGTGGGGCTTCCCCTGAAGACACCTGCCACCAGGCTGGAGCTACGTGCCGGCAGGAGAAGCAGACGTGAATGAAGATGCTTCAGATGTCTCACTATGCTCGTTTCTGGTAGGTTGCCCTCATCGGCTGATTATAACCTGGTGTTTCTTCTATTTCTTTTTTTTTTTTTTTTTTTTTTATTTATGACAGTCACAGAGAGAGAGAGAGAGGCAGAGACACAGGCAGAGAGAGAAGCAGGCTCCATGCACCGGGAGCCCGACGTGGGATTCGATCCCGGGTCTCCAGGATCGCACCCTAGGCCAAAGGCAGGCGCCAAACCGCTGCGCCACCCAGGGATCCCCTTTCTTCTATTTCTAATTCACTAAAAATTGTTTAGAATTGTGAGTGGGATGGAGTTTTTTCTTTGATTTTGTTTTTAAAGGTTTTATTTATTTGAAAGAGAGGGTGGGGAGGAGCAGAGGGAGAGGGAGGAGCAGACTCCCTGCTAATCAGGGAGCCTGACAACGTGGGGCTCGATCCCACGACCCCAGGATTATGATCTGAGCCAAAATCAAGAGTCGGACGCCCGATTGACTGAGCCACCCAGGCACCCCTGTTCCTTGCCTTTTGTAGCAGCTTAATTGAGACACAAGCCGTGTAGTTCACCCATTCACCACATTCACTCATCAAATATGCACAATTCAGTGCTTTTTAGTACATGTAGGGGGGGTGCATTTATCATCACAGTCAAGTTTAGGATATTTCATCTGCTCCAAAGAAACCCCTGTATCCATTAGCACTCACGCCCTATTGCTTTGAATACCCGGGACCCCTGGCAACCACTAATATACTTCTTGTCTATACGTTTGCTTGTTCTGGACATTTCACATAAAGTGAATCATATAGTATATGGCTCTTAAAACTTAAAAAAATATATTTATTTATTTTAGAGAGCAAGAAAGTGAGAGGGGGCAGGGCAGGGGCAGAGAGAATCCCAAGCAGATTCTCTGCTGAGTGACAGGGGGCTGGATCCCAGGATCCTGAGACCATTACCTGAGCCATAGGCAGATGCTTCACCGACTGAGCCACTCAGACACCCCTAAAATAAATTTAAAAACAATTTTTACAAGGGGCATCTGGATGGCTCAGTCCATGAAGCATCTGACTCTTGATTTCGGCTCAAGTCATGATCTCAGGGTCCTGGACTCCAGCCCCCTGTCGCTCAGTGGGGAGTCTGCTTGTCCCTCTCCCTCTGCCCCTCCCCGTTTGCATTCTCTCTCTCTCTCAAATAAATAAAATCTTTAAAAAATTTATTTAATTCATCTCTATCCAACATGGGGCTGGAGCTCACGACCCCAAGATCAAGAGGCTATACACAGCCCTCGGACTGAGCCAGCCAGGTGCCCCTAATACGTGGGCTTTGGTTGCCGGCGTCTCTTGCTGAGCATGTGTGTCCCAGGTCCATCTGCATCGTAGCACCTGTCAGAGTTCCATCCCTTGACATGGCTGAATGTTATCCCTTCCTGTGGATGGACCACATTTTGCGTATCCATTCGTCCACTGACGGACCCTGGATTGTTTCCACCTCTGGGCTGTTGGGATCCTGCTGCTGTCGACATGCACGTACAGGTGGCTGTGTAGACATAGGCTTTCATTTCTCCTGGACACATACCTGTGAGTGGACTTGCTGGGAGTATGGGGACTTTATGTTTCACCTTAGGAGTATCTTCCTGATAATCTCTGCACTGAGGTCTTCCGTCTGCTTATACTGAACAAACTCACTGATGGATCTGATTTCTGTGCACCAGCTTATTCAGGGCTGCATGTCCCATGCGCTCCGGGCTTCTCTTTCTGCTTGGCTGCTTGTCCTTGTTGATTGTTGTTCTTGTTCTCCTTCTGTCCCCCCGGACTGGCTTATAATCCCCTCATTCTTGCGGCTGTTCCCCTGGACTCTAAAGCGTGTGTCCTTGCTGTAGCGCTGGGCCCTATTTTTTTTCTTTTAAGATTTTATTTATTTATTTATTTATTTATTTATTTATTATAGACATAGAGAGAGAGAGAGGCAGAGACACAGGCAGAGGGAGAAGCAGGCTCCATGCAGGGAGGCCAATGTGGGACTTGATCCCAGGATCCCGGGATCATGAACTGAGCCAAAGACAGATGCTCAACCACCGAGCCACCCAGGCATCCCTATTTTCTGGAAGCTTTATTGTAATGTTCCTAGAGATTTCTTTCTTGTAATTTCTCCTGCTTTGGGGCTGATAGGGATTTATTTATTTGTATCTCGATGTCTTTCATAAGTTTTAGAAGATCACATTCATTTTTCAAAATCTGCTTTACCTTCTCTGTCTTTTCCTTCTGAGACTTCAATTACATGTCTGTTAAAGCTTCTTCACCAGATCCCCTATATCAAATTGTCATATATTGCCGCGTAACGAGTTACCCCAAAACTTAGCCATGGTTTGTTTATTTTGTGGTTTCTGTGGGTCAGCTGGTGGATCCGGGGACAGCTTGCCTGGGTGGTCCTGGGCAGGCTCTGTCATGAGGTGGTTCTCAGCACCCCCACCAGGCCCCCGTCCCTGGAAGCCTAGAGGATCCACTGCCGAGCTCACTCATGTCATGGTGGGCAGGCCTCAGGACTCCCACGCTGCTCTGTGTTGCATGGGTCCCTCCACAGGCCGCGAGAGCACCATCAGGACGGGGCAGTTAGCCTCCCACACAGTGAGAGATGTATGGGAGAGGGTGTACCCCACAGAGAAGCTGCAGCGTCTCCTGTAACCCAGTCTCAGAAATGACCTACCATGTCTTTGACAGGATTTTGCTGACCGTGTGGACCAGCCCTGGTCCAGCATGGGAGGGGCTGGTTGGGAGTGCAAGCGCCAGGTTGGGGACCCCTCAGGCTGTCTTAAAGCTCTTACCTTCTCTTGGGTAGCTTCTGCCTTTTTGACTCTCCAGGCTTCTCTCTAACTTATTTTTTTGAAGAGGGTCTTTGTCTTTTATGCACATGTACCTGGTTATTTATTTATTTTTGTATATCAAGCGTTGCCTTTGCAAAATTGCTTGTAGAAATCATTTGAAGCCAAAGATGGTATTATTTTTTTCCCCAGAGGTTTATATTGGCTCCCACCAAGTGCCTGGGAGCTTTGGTGGCTTAGGGTCCCATCAGCCCCATTTCAGGGATTGACACGAGTCCAAGCCATTTTGTGGTCCTTGGAGGAGCTTGTCTACATGTGGCTCGTCCCTGTGCCTCGAGCCCAGCCCTTTGGCGTCACCACTCCAAGAAAGGATGTGCTCACCCTGAACTCCTGCCTGTCGTTTCAGCATCAGGAGCAATCCTGGGCTCCCAGACACCCTGACTGGATGTGGTCGCCTCCCTGAGCCTCTCCCCATCGTCGCTCCTGGCTCGGGAGTCTTCATTGTCTTCTCAGAAGGCTCCCTAGAGATGTTTTTAAAATTTGGTCCTGTTGTTATAGTTCTTGCAAGGAAGCAGGTCAGAGTCACATAATTTGCCATTACCAGTCTTACCCATAATCTGTGTAATAGCAAAACAGTTAAAATGAGTGGTAAACGTCGCACGGCCTGGAGAGGCCTACGGTGGCTGTGGCTGCTCGCCCAGCTGTGGGTCCCTGAAGGGGCTAAAGATTCAGAACAGGCTGAGGGAGGTTCTGCTCTCCCTCTGAACATGATTTCACTTGCGGACATTGAAGCTGGTTTGATAAACTTGTCGGCGACACGATGGCTTATGCTGTGAAGAGGACACCTTCCATCGTGCCACAGCGGCTTGGTCTCTCCCTGCACCTTTCACTGGCTCCACCAGGTGCCGACTGCCACCGTCACTGCCACCTCCCTGCACGACCAGGGCCCGCTGGTCATTAGAGCTCCTGACTCCAGGGGCACCTGCTGGGCGTTCATGGAATTGGTGCCGGCAGTCGCGGTCCCCAAGGAGAAGCTCAGGTGTGAGGAGGGGGACGTCTGAGCAAGGCCGTCTAGGAGGCCCGCGGACACCTGTCTGGTGCACAGGACTGGGGTCGACCTGCGGAGTGGCTACGTGGCTTCCTCGGCAAGCAGGGGACGGGCTGCGGGGGGCAGAGTGACAAGCGGGGCCAGGCGGGGCGGCCCGTGGAGACACAGAGGTGGTGCTGCGGCCCCGAGGAATGCCACGGCCTCACGGGCAGGCGAAGAAGACCTGCGGCGGGCACATGGACCCCAAGGGTCTTGGTGGGACGAGCTGGAGCGCAGGAGGAGGCTGCAGCTCCCGGGGGGGGGGGGGGCGGGGGGGGGGAGAGGAGGGTTGGGGGTCAGTGCAGGCCACAGGGAAGGCAAGTCCCACGGCTCGGGAGCCTCGGCCTGGGCGCCGCCGGAGGGAGATGATGGGTGGGGAGCTTGGGGAAGAGGTCCGGATGGGCGTGGGGCTGGGAGTCACGCGTCAACCTGACCGGCAGGTGCACCCGCCCTGCGTCTCCCCTCCCCTGCCCCCCTCCCCGTGTGTTTCCGCACCCCCTCCTGCCAACACAGCTGCGCCTTCCTGGGTGCCACCTCCTTGTCCTGGGTCACACCCTACCTCCCTGATGTGAGAGCGGATGCTGAGCCCTCGGAGAAAGGCGTCCCCAGAGGTGATGGGCTCGTCCCCAGTCAGCATTTTGAAGATGGACGTCTTCCCGGCTCCGTTGAGGCCAAGAAGGCCAAAGCACTCCCCTGCTTGCACGGTGAAGGACACCTTGTTCACGGCCAGCAGGGGCACCTTGGTGGCATAGACCTGAGAGACCCGAGGCAGAAGGCGTGCACTGAGGAGGCCGCGGTCGGCAACCCGGGGCCACCCTGTGCCTGGCGCCCCGTCCCAGGTCAGGTACCAGCCGGCCCCGGGGCTCAGAGGAGCCGGGTGAGGCTCTCTTCCCCTCCCGGCAGGGCTGGGAGGCTTGCTCTCTCGCTCCCGTCCCCGCAAACAGAGACCTGGGTCCCCAGGATGAGCCCCTTCCCTTCTGTCCTGGAGGCTAACGAGAGCCCTTTGATGTTGGCCTGACTGGTTGGTGGGTGGGTGGGTTGGTTGGTTTTAACAACCAGTGACTCTAGGAAAGCAAAGAATAGGAACAAACATCCTGGATGTTTGAAGGGTCTCTCAATAAAATTCTGGTGCGAGCTCTGGGGCCGACTCCCCAGGCTTGATTTGAGCTATCAGAGCCCCCCCACGATGAAGTCCCCCGAAAACTGCCTTCTAGACCCCAGAGAGGGTCAGCCAGCCGTGTCTAACGCCGAGGCTTCCTGGCCCTCCCCCACGGCCTGCTGGGGACCCCCAGGGTCGCTATGGAGGCCCAGGCCCTAACCCCTGCCTTGCGGCACTTTGAAGGCCCACAAGCCGGGATGTGCCCCCTTGGCAGAGGAAGGCTCCCTGGGGCGTCGGGCGGGAGAGCTGACCAGCAGCACCGGGCCCTCTGGCGGCTGCGTCCTGTGGAAGGGCCACCAGGGCAGTGGCCTTCGCTTCTCGAGGCCCTACTCACTTTACCTTTGACACTTCGTGAAGAACCAGTGGGTTTTCCTGACGCAACTTTTTCAAATACGTAGCCACCGTTGTTGCCTCCTGTCCCACGTCCTGCTCTAGGGGCTTGGAAGGTGCGTCTGGCGATGTTACCTGCTCTCCGGAGACGGTGCGGGGTGTGACCAGTGCTTTGTGAGTCAGGGGGCAGGGGCCGAGGGGTGCACACCGCCGCCCCTCTCTCGGGGACCCCCGGGATGTGGTTGCCCTGGAAACGTCTCGCGGTGTTGGCTTTGGGGGAAAATTAAAAGACTTGAAGCCTGGGGATATCGAGGCAAAACAAATTAACCTTCTCCAGAATTTCCTTGGGGGGCTTTCGCCTCTGGGAGGTGTGCAGCCTGGGAGCTGTCGGAGCAGACCCTCCGACGGGCTCCTGGCCGAGTCGGGGGAAGAGGTGTTGCGGAAAGGGGACTGGTTTTGGGAAGTCCAAGGTCTTGTCCCTACTCAGCTGACCATGGTCACGGGGGCCCCCCAGTCCTCTTCCTCCCTGTCCCCCGGCGTGGGCCCTGGGGGCGGATTAGACGGTGTCCAGGCTCCCCCGGATGCTGACCATCAAGGCTGCTCCCGAGCAGAGGGCCAGCCCGTCAAGCTGAGAGTTACACACCGACCCACTCACCAGTTCTCGCTTCTTGTTGCAGGTGGAAAACCTGGCTTTCAGCTCCCGCAAGATGTTGGTTTCAATGAGGAAGAGGAAGATGAGATAGACGGAGCCCAGGATGGCCAGGGCCGTCAGGTACTTCCCCATCCCGAGGGACTCCCAGGCATAGATGCTCTCCTGGACCGTGAATCCCTCTGCTAACAGGGAAGAAGCACATGTTGCCAGTCCTTGGCTGGCTTCCCAGCCTTGCCTCACCTCGTGGGTCGAGTGGCTGAATTCCTACTGGGACAGACCCCTTGAAATGACACGTGAGGGTCATCAGTGCTGATGTCCCGGCAGGTGGTAAACTTGAACCGTATTTTGTTCTTCTTGTTACCACCCATGTTCCCTACAAGTGATGCAGTAAAGTCAAAGTCCCCACCCTGTCCATATGACAGTTGCTCAAAATGCAAGATATTCCTATGTTTGGCTCTTTGATCATTTGTCAGCCACTGCAGCCTCAACCAACTGGTCATGTCAAAACATCCAGGAGCCTCTGATCCCCACTTTGTAATCTGATCTACCTTAACATTTCCCTTTATTTTTGTTTTAAAGATTTTTATTTATTTGACAGAGACAGAAAGTGCAAACAGGGGAGCAGCAGGCAGAGGGAGACGGAGCAGCAGCCTCCCCCGCTGAGCAGGGAGCCCGACGGCAGGACTCGATCCCAAGAGATCAAGACCTGAGCTGAAGGCAGACGAGTCACTGGGTGAGCCCTCCAGGAGCCCCCACATTTTCCCTTTAAATACATGTAGTAAAAAATTATATCATAAATACACACTCATTGGAGAAAAGGGACAAGTATGAGGGAGAAGAGAAAGGTACTCCCTGGGGTGCCTGGGTGGCTCAGTGGTTGAGCATCTGCCTTTGGCTCAGGTCATGATCCTGAGGTCCCAGGATCCAGTCCTGCATTGGACTCCCATCAGGGAGCCTGCTTTTCCCTTCATCTGTGTCTCTGCCTCTCTCTGTGTCTCTCGTGAATAAATAAATAAAATCTTAAAAAAAAAAAAAAAGATACTCCCCTGCCCCCAAACTATTGTTACGGTTTGTGTGTAATCCTTTACCCTTCTGAGACACAAGCTTTTAAGATATAATCGGAATGATACTCTGCATTATTTTCTCCAACTCACTAGTTTCATTCAATAATATATAACAGACGGTATCAGGACATAGAGATCACAATAATAAAGAGCTCTGGCAAAGGTAAATACACAGACAATTATAAAAATTAGTGTTATTGTGAGTTGGGTTCACAACTCCACTTGCAGTTTTCCACATGATTGAAGAAACTGATGCATAAACACAATCATTAATCTACATTTCTGGATAAACAATATGCAACAATTGGAGGCGCGTGGGGAAGGGACTGTATAGGAGCAGTTTCTGTGTGATTGAAGTCACGCTGATATAAATTCCAATTAGAATGTTGTAACTTGAGGGTGTTAATGCAATTCCCATGGTAACCACAAAGAAAATAGCCCAAGAATATGCACAGAAGGAGATGAGAAGGCAATTAGGAAATCTCTTATGAGGTCCCTAGAGAGGAGGAATTCACAGTCACAAGAAGTGAGGTGGTGGGTGCCAAGGCCTGGGCACGGGGAGGTGGTGTTTCATTGGGACAATTTTGGTTTTGCAGGATGAGAAAAGTTCTGGAGATAGCAGTACTGCAGTGTGAGTGTGCCCCATGCCGCTGCATTGTAGACTCAAGAATGGTTAAAATGGTAAACTTCATATACATTTTAACATAATTTAAAAAATGAATACTTTAGGGGCTCCTGGGGGGTGGGGCTCAGTCAGTTGAGCATCCGACTTTTGGTTTCAGCTCAGGTCATGATCTTGGGGTTGTGGGACCAAGTCCTGAATCAGGCTCCAGGCTCAGTGAGGAGTCTGCTTGAGATTCTCTCCCTCTGTGCCTCCGCCTGCTCATTCTCTTTCTCAAAAAAAAAAAAAAAAAAAAAAAAGAAAGAAAAGAAAAAGAAAAAAAAAGAATGATTTTAAAAGGTATTGGAAAGAAATTGGAACCCTCACATGTCCCTGGCAAAGGGTAAAATGGTGCAACCATTGTGGAAAGCAGTTTGGTGGTTTGTCGAGAAGCTAACCACAAATTTGTTCCTAGGTATATACTTCAGAAAACTGAAAACACACTCACCCAAAAGCTCGTACATGAACGTTCGCAGCAGTATTCATAACTAAGGCAGTGGAAACAACCCATCTGTCCATCACGTGATGAACAGATAAATTGTGGTCTGTCCACATGCTGGAATATGATTCAGCCATGAAAAGGGAACAAAGCTCTGACACCTGTTACCACATAGATGAACCTCAAATGCATTATTCTGAGAGTGGTCAGACACAAAGGACCACATATCATGTGCTTCCTTTGCTGTGAAACGCCCAGAACAGGCAAGTTCACAGACATAGAGAGCAAGGTTAATGGTTGCCAGGAGCCCGGGGTTGGGGGTGTGTGGGGGAAAGGCTGTGAATGGATGGTGTTCCTTTCTTAGGGTGATGGGAACATTCTGGACTTGAATCATGGTGATCCTTTTTTTTTTTAAAAGGGTTTTATTTATTTATTCATGAGAGCCACAGAGAGAGAGGCAGAGACATAGGTGGGACTCCGTCCCAGGACCCCGAGACCATGACCTGAGCCAAAGGTAGACAAGACGCTCAACCACTGAGCCACCCAGGTGCCCCGGATCACAGCAATCCTTGTACAACCTTGTGGACATGCCCAAACCTGCTGCATCGTATCCTGTGAAAGGGCGAATTTCCATTTGCAATACTCACAAATTTCATTACACTCATACTGGCTCAGGTTCTTGATTTTGCATAACTTCTGCATTCCGTGGTTGTAGTATAGGTTGAATAAAGCCATTCCCAAGCAGTGGCCAGGAAGCAATAGGAACGTATGGTCCAGGGAGTCTGACACTGTTGTGTAGCCGAGCTCTGTGAAGGGGGTAGAAAATACTAACTCACTTGCAGGAAGAAAGGGGCTCATCTGCTCGGCACATGTCACACTCCCAGGTCCCAGACCAGAGACCTGGCTCCCCTTTGGCAATCATGCAACCTCCACACCGTAAACAGTTTTCTTTGGCAATGCTTCTTAGCCTGTCATTTCACTTCTATTGCAAGCATTCATGCAGAAAAATGCCAAAGAGCTTTGTTTGGGAAAACCAGCAAGAGCGTGGCTGCTGCATGGAGTGCATGTGCAGAAGGGGTGAGGGTCTGGTGGGCCGGCTGCGGGGTGTCCTTGTACAGGAGGTAAGGACACAGTCCCCGCCTTGAGAGTTTGTGGAGACAAAGCCATCATTTGCAGATGCTCGATGCTACCGTGTGCCTGGCCACGAGAATCAACCAAAGTGCTCTAAGACACTAAAGTCAGTTTATTGGCTGGTCGTGAACTAAATACACAGAAACTGGGGCCTCTTAGAAAATAAGAGAAGCCAATTTTTAGATTCATGTTATATTACAAGGTGAAGAAATGCCAAACAAGGGTATGAAGAAATTGAAGCATATATATTTAAAATATTTTATTTTTTATTTTTTTTTATTTTTTTTTTAATTTCCTTTTATTGGCATTGTTGTCTTTTTTTTTTTTTTATGATAGTCCCACAGAGAGAGAGAGAGAGAGAGAGGCAGAGACATAGGCAGAGGGAGAAGCAGGCTCCATGCACCGGGAGCCCGACGTGGGATTCGATCCCGGGTCTCCAGGATCACGCCCTGGGCCAAAGGCAGGCGCTAAACCGCTGCGCCACCCAGGGATCCCTATATTTAAAATATTTTAAATGTTTATTCACAACAAATAAACACAAATGCTCTGCAAAAGAAAATTCTGCCAATAAGCTGATCACAAGAGGATGAACTCATCGTGTGCAGCACGGGGCACAGGCCAGTGATAGACCCATGCGTCTAGCTCGCTGACATCCCGGAGCCTCAGCCACGACACGGGCTGCTGTCTGCGTCCTTCACACGCCCCAGCGCATCCTCACCTACAGAAAGGAGAAACTGAGGCGTGGGGATTGGAGCTCTAACTTGGGACATTGTGACAACTCACACTGCTGTCTCCAAAGCCATGGGTAATTCAGGGGAGGGAGCCCGTGGACACATGACTCACAGGTCCCACGGGGAGAGGCTGAACCACTTAGACAAGAGGAACTCTGCTCTCAGGACTTGGATGTAGATTCTTGCCAGCAGGGCCCCTGTGGTTTCTGAGGAGTTGAACTTGGGATATGAGGTCTCCTGGGCCAGGACTCCAAACGGTGGCTGCAGAGACTCGGCGCACCCAGGGGGCACGAAGCAGTTTGGGCGGCACTCCACAGGCTCGCTGAAATGTGCGCCCCCAGGCCCGAGGGCCGTGGCCCTGGTGACCAGGCCTTGCGCCGCGCCTGGGACCGCAGGAAGGCCGCAGATCCAACTGGGAAGGAGGCACAGTGGGTCGTGCCCCACTGATTTGCTCTCTGTAGAATTTTAAATTTGGAAATCTAGTCTGGAGGCTGAGGAGGAGGGGACAGGGGACAGATACCCGCCAGCACAGCAGCCTTGCCGCTCCTCCGTGGGGTGGAGGGAAAGGCTGAGCAGACGGCATTCGTGAGCTGGGCCTAGTACCGAGCGGTCAGCCTGGCGGGGTCCCCGGACCCTTCCCCCCAGATTCCCCAAACCGGAATCGGAGAGCATGTCCAGAAGCTGTACATCCAGATATTTATGGCTCCTTCTTTCTCTCTGGATCCTACATCCTACCCCAAAGCTGCCCAAAGGCCAGGAAGAGGGCGTGAGCCCTCTATTCTCCGCTGCAGCCCGGACGGGACCCACTCCTCTCTGGCCCCAGCTTGCTTTGTTGCTCTGCTCCTTCCCTTTGCTGGCCCACAACTTTCCATTGACGTTCCAAGGAGGAGACGCAGTGGGTCTGGTTTCCCCTGGCACGGCTGAACTTGCCTTGGTTCTGTCCTTGCACAAGACAGGCCGCGGAATTGCACCTTGGACTTGGCCTCTGGGAAGCGTCTGGGTTTAAGGCCTGGATCTTCTCCCTTCAGCTTCAGACGTCCGACGGATGCCTCAGTCTTGAGTTGGTCTGTTTGCAACTCTGGGAGATCTTCTTGTTGGGTTCAAGTCCACGTTCTCTTTGGGCAGCGCTTGTCAGTGGAGGGGCCACCATCCTGGACCCTCTCCCCACACCTGCTCCTGGATCCTCTCCCTGCACCTGGGCCTGGGCCCTCTCTCCACACCAGCACCTGGGCCTGGGCCTGGACCCTCTCCCCACACCTGCACCTGCACCTGGACCCTCTCCCCACACCTGCACTTGGGCCTGGCCCCTCTCCCTGCATCTGCCTTAGCCCCTCTTGTCTTTTTGCTTCACCTTCTGGGAGGTCTACGAGCTCATCTTCCAACCCTTCTGCTAAGTGGTTATATCGGCAGTCAGCTCTTTCTTGCTCTCAGTTTTTTTTTCCTTGTAGAATTCTCTGGTTTCATAGATGCTGTCTTTTCCAAAATGGTTGTTTTGTGTCCTGCATTTCCCTGTGTTTCATTTTTGGTGGTGTGCTGTGCTGTCTCTTCCATGGTTGCCGTCCTCAAGTGTTCAGTGGGGCCCCTGCCTGCCTATCCACAGAAACAAAAGAGGCACTGGGAGGACACTGCTAACTTTGTGTAGGGGCAGGTGACATTTGGGGCAAGCAGGCCGGGGAGCAGTTGGAATGTGCAGGTCTCTGCTCACAGCAGCTTCAGTTCATCAAGAGGACGGGTCTCTGCCTCCCGGCGAGCCTGCCCGTGCATTCTGTGCTTCCTGATGGGGACGTGGGGACAGGAACAGGCACAGACTGTTTTCAGCCTCACCTTCTCCCCAAGCTTCTGGGTCCCAAGTGTCTCCAGGATTCAGTGGCGCTAAATTAGGTCCGTGCTCAGCCATTTCCCCTTCCAAATGCACTTCAGATGCCTCTTCATCGGGAATTCATACACTTTTATTTCCTTTTCTATCATTTTAGTAGAGTCTCAGAAAAAAGGGAGCACCGATTTAGCTTTATATCCTTGACTCTGTACTGCCATTGGTGACAGCATCCTGATGAGGCCCTAGTGCAAGTGCTTAGGGGCCAAAGTGTCCTATCGGTGTCCTTTCTCAGGGGGTAGGAATGGAGTGCACAAAGGAACCGGCACGCTTTCCCCCAGACCAGAGCTCCTTGCCTCGTCCCAGTCTCCTTCCCTATGACTTTTAAAGGAGATGGTGCCGCCTTCTAGGCGGGAGAGGGGTCTCGGTCCTTGTTGCTGCCTAGAAGGGGACAGAAGAAATGGGTCCCAGAAAGGTCATAGGACCCAGAGATCATGTCCACAGACCCATGCTCCCTGGCTTGGTCATTTTCTCTGGGGTGGGGTTGGTGGCAGAGGAGAAGAGGAAGGGAGGAATCCTTAGGTACTTTCTGGAGACTAGGGCAGCGCTGCTCAGAGTGATTCCTTGGACTGCCCACGTTGGGATCAATGGGGGTGTGTCTTGAAATGCTGACCCATGAATCTCAGATGCTCGGTGCAGCCGAGGACTGCAGGGTTGGGGTTCTCTTAGGATGTGCTTTTGCTAACCCCTTCCCTCGTCTGCAGCACGCTGTTGTTCTGTTCCACTCATAAAGTCAAGATGGTGTTGCTTTTCTGATCTGCTCAGATGAAGATAATCCCAATCCCAAAACTTCCCAGGTGGTATGCATGGGAACTAGCAAGGGTGCCATGCAATGCAGCCCGTTAGACCAGTAAAGCATGCGCTGTCAAGGTGGCTAAGAATCCATGCACGGCTAGTCTTCTAAGAGACAGAATGGCTCCAATAGATGAAGGCGGAGGGAGCTATTCACATATTCTTAGGTAGAGACACCACCAACAAAAACCCAAAAGTCAATTTCAAGGAGGTGGTCATCACCCAAGTAAATGGGGAAGAGAATCACGGAGCTGGATCCAACCCAGATGCCGAGAGAAGATGCAGCCCACATGGGAAGATGTCAGTGTGAAGGTGTACGGTATGAATGACAGCTCGCTCTCCCGTTACTTTGACCTGAACTGCACACTCCCTCACAGCCCTCCCCCAACCTTGGCTTATTGATCTACTTAATACCTTTTTTTAAATTGAGGAATAATGTATTTCAATGAGATGCATGATTGTAAGTGGACAATTTAATGAATTTTGACAAATATTGATGCCCACATGACCAACACCTCACTCAAGATGCAGAGTATTTCCAGGAGGTTCCTGGGGGGATATGTCTCTGTTTTGTCAACTCCCCTCCCCCAAACTCCGAGGCCACTGCTTTCCTGACTCTGTCGTCAGGATTTGTCAGGTCAGTGGGGTCAGATATTGTTCACACTGCCGCATGTGTGCACCAGGCACTTTGCTCCCTTTCTGTTGCTGAGCATAATCCACTGGATGAACATAACCACCACATCTCTCCGTTCTCCTAGAGATGTGTGTTTTGGGACATGGTTTGGGGCTCTTCAGAAGACAGCTTTTGGGAACAGCCTGATTCTCGGGGGGACATCTTCTGTGGCTGTGAGTGGAAGAATGAACCCCCCGCGTGTTATGTAGATATGACGGTCCTCGTCCTCACCTTTTTCACTTGTGACTGAGACGAGAATAAAGGGGCCAATGCTCAAGAAGGTGAGTATGATGATGAGCTTGATGAAAGCACTACCTTCGTACTGAAAGCAGAAGCTGGTCAGGTAGATGAAGGGGATGCTGGCCCAGCTATAGAGCATTAGCACCAAGATAACGGCCGGGATATTGTCCTTGTGTGTAAAGGCCTCTTCCTTGTAGTGCAGAAACACCACCTTGGGGAAGAGGGGAGAATTAGGAAAAGTCACTAAGACTTGATCCTGAGGACTAGAGGAAGGATACGATGGTCCCAACTTTAAAAGCTAAGATGTTAGCGGTACTGCACTGGTGTGGACTTGTCCGACCGCGCAGACAGCTGGCTCTGCCCCTAGACGTCAGCAGCACGAGGTCAGGGGCACAGTGATGGTTACAAAACACAAGCAGAGCAGAGGGGGGATGTGACGCCTCCCGCACAGAGTGCAAGGGGACCCGCAAGCTGCGCAACGCAGTCACAATCCAATAGTTGTACCCTTCGGTGCTCTGGTGAGCTGTCTCTGGGCTACGAGCTACACACCCCGGATGCACTGCCTCTGACTAGCAGGTGGCAGCGGTCACGGGGATGCCGCAGATTGGAGACCCTAGAGCAGGCTCATCTGCCCCTCATGATGTTTTGACCCGTTTCTGAGCGTCAGCGACGGACAGAGTCTCAACCCTGGGGGAGCGGCCAGCTCAGGGGCTCTTCGCAGGGCCCCTAAAGGCAAGCCCCCCATGACACGCAGGGGAGGGTCCCAGCACCACGCAGCCCTCACCAGCAGCAGCAGACTGGGGACGAGGGAGGTGATGAGGTCCCACAGCAGAGCGGAGAGCCAGAACGTGGTCACGTAGACACCGCTGGTGAGCTGGATGTGCTTGGCCCTCGTGGCTCTCTCTTTGACTGTCAGGATGGAAAAGGAGCTGGACAGGAAAGCTATTCCAAAAAGCAAGTGGATGACAAGATAGTGTCCTTTGGGGCCCCTGTGGCAGAACATGGAGAGAGAGACTCGTTTAACTGGGACTCGCAGGAGCCACCTCTACAAGAACGGTTCGTCATGCTCCTCTTGGAGCAAAGAAGAAACAGGTGGCAAGAGACTCCACGGGCAGGGGGGAGGCTTTACTAGGGGGTGGCGGTGGCACGTACTGGTACAAGATATCCTCCAGGGCCTCCACGGCCGACTGAGGTTGAGGGTGGTTGACGGCCGTGATTGAAGCCCGGGTCCCTGAGAGCAGCTTGAAGAGGACGTTGTCCACCAGCGCCAGCGCCACGGCGGGGGAGTGGTAGGCCTGGTTGTTGAACAGCGCCGTCACCGTTGTGTGGTTCCCCGAGTCCTCAAAGGAAGCGGCCACGATGTATCTGTTATCGAAGCTCTCGGGCTCCTCCTCTGCCCTTTTCAGGAGGAGGTCCTCCACCAAGGCTGCGGGACAGCAGAGCGAGCCGGAGCTCCCACCCATCCCTCGCCCCTGGGCCTCTCCTCGCCCACCCACCCCCACCTGAGGCGGGGCTCCCCTGGACACGGCTGCCACCCCGATCCCGGTGACCCCTGCACCTGCAGGGCCGCCTCCTGGCCGGGCGCCCCACTCTGGGGGCCTCTGCAAAACCCTTTGGTCGACAGAAGCAGCGGCAGGGGGGAGGTCTAGGCATCTTTCCAGCTGTCTGTTCTCTGCCACCCCCGGGGCCTTTGTCCGGCCCGGGCGCCACCACCCTTGCCTGGGCTGCGTGGACGACATGCGTGTCACGGTGCCTCAGTGACCCTCACTGGCACCGGCACCTGAGCGCCCCATCACGATCCAAGCTCTGCTCTCATCCTCAGTTCTTGCCTCTCCTAAGGACCCCCTGTTCTCATGCTTATAGATGCTGTCCTGTGGTTCGGGGCATGCTCCGCTTCTCTTCTCCGACTGAGAGTCCAGTCCTTCCCTGCGCACACCTCGGGCTCTCACCTGCAGCCACTGGGCTCCCCTCCGGGCAGAGCTATGCCCCTGTGCTCCCACAGCACTCTCATCGTCCCCGCTGTCACTTTGCACTGCAAATGTCCCCCCTTCTCCTCTGACTTCTTGGCGAGGAGCTCACTATGGGCCGTAGTAACCCTGTTGGTCACTGTGCTCCCTCAGCACACAGCACCACAGAAATACATGACCCACCTAGAATTCCGGGATCTTTAGTTCGAGAAGGGACCTGCCATCACGGCGACCATGGTAACCACGCGGCTGGCGGGACCCCACTGCAGGCCCAGCATGCAGACCCTTGGCAGCACTCATGGAGGAGGCAAGGATTATCCTGCTCCCCACTTTGCCACACCATATTCTGCATTTGATCTCTTTATCTTAAAAAGTAGATACTTGGGGCAGCTGGGTGTCTCAGTCGGTTAAGCACCCGCCTCCGGCTCAGGTCATGATCCCAGGGTCTTGGGATGGAGCCCTGCATCTCCTTCTCCCTCTGCGTGCTGTTCCCTCTGCTTGTGTGCTCTCTCTCTCTGTCTGTCTCTGTCTCTGTCATATAAATGAGTACAATCTTTTAAGGGGATCCCTGGGTGGCGCAGCGGTTTAGCGCCTGCCTTTGGCCTAGGGCGCGATCCTGGAGACCCGGGATCGAATCCCACATCGGGCTCCCGGTGTATGGAGCCTGCTTCTCCCTCTGCCTATGTCTCTGCCTCTCTCTCTCTGTGACTATCATAAATAAATAAAAAATTAAAAAAAAATACTTTAAAACTTCATTTTTAGTCAAAATAACACATGAAATATAAATTTTAAAAAGAAATAATCATACAAGACTCACAGTGCCCTGTGAGTGAGTGAGGGGCAGTGCCCTGGCATGCCCCTCACTGTCCACAGTGTCTGCTCAGCGGGGACAGCCACTCTCAAACTGTCCAGCTGGCATTTCTCCAATTGCTAAGTAGCACATTTACCTATTGGTGTCCTGTTATGGAAGCAAGGACTTTCTTCTCCTCTCCCCTACGCTACATCATAAAGTTGGTTAAATCAGTTCACAGCTGAACCAAGTGATATGTTTCCTTTTTTGTACAACCTCCCCCTGCCCCAGAGTTAATGTCCTTCCTTTTCTTCCTTTTTTAAGAGATTTATTTCTTTTTAGAGAGAGAGAGAGAGAACAGGAGTGTGCACGTGCGCCAGGGGAGAGGCAGAGGGAGAGGGAGAGAGAGAATCTCCAGCAGACTCCTTGCCCAGCGTGAAGCCCGAATCAGGCCTTGAGCTCACGACCCTGAGATCATGACCTGAGCTGAACTCAAGAGTCAGATGATCAACCTACTGGGCCACCCAGGTGCCTCATGTCCTTTCTTTTCACGTTTGTGTAGCATTCTCTACCTCTGTCACCAAACTCACGCCACAGACATGTAAATCTCTTGGGACACGTCAAACACATCAGATAATCTATGGATTTTGTTTTGGGACCTGCCACAGTCCCCAGAAAGACACAGCCTGGTTTCATTTCTAGGCATCCTCCCTTCCCTGTCATCTGGGAGGTTAAAGACATTTTTTTGACACTTCCAGTGGGCGGTTCATCTAACTTCAGGGAGCACAATGTGGCCCCGAAGGACGGGGCATCCCCACGGGGAGCAGCGTGCCCACGGCTCGCCCTGCCCCGCTGAGCCTCAGACTTACTTGGAGTCTCCAGAGGGATCTGCTCCTCCGCCACAAGCATGTCTGTAAAATATTCCAAAAGCTGAGGATTCAGCCTGGAATTGGGGGAGATATAGAATGGGACGATGGTTTGACCGTATGTTTTTAGGGTCAGTTCCAGTGGGACATCATCCAGACGCGTTTCCAAGTTGAGGAAGGCAAGGCTGAAGACGGTGATCGCCAGAGGCACCAGGACTTGCACCGTTAGCATCATCATCCAGTTGCGCCATGAGTACGTGATCTTTTTCAGAAGCATGGCATAGAACTGTTGGCAGATGAGGCTGAGCTGGAGCAGAAGAGGAGCACTCCATTAGTGTGGCCACGGAGAGGAGCTGCTGGCCGGCTGCACGGCCCCTGGCCCACACCCAGCTGCCCTCTCTCACATGGGGGCTAACATTTGGATTATGCTCAGAATTTGCCACGAGTTAAAATTCTTTCACCTAGTGACTCGACCGACAACGGCAGAAAAAGAAGTCATACGTTGGAAAGATCTAGAAGAGTTGCCTACACAGATAGCAAACGTAAGTATGATACAACTTTTTTCCTATACCTACCAGGTTATCAGAGATCTTAAGTTGGTGAGGCTATGGGAAAATACCACTGGGGGAGTTTTAATTTAGTACAATTTTTTTCAGAAAACACATTAGCTAGATGAATCCGATCGAATTTAATGTTCATATAGTCTTTTAACTCAGAATTCCACTTGTGGTGACGTATCCTACAGGTGTGCCAGTGTAAGAACGCAGGACCCGGGCACGGATCGTAAATGTGAAGCATGTGGTCCTGTGCACTGAAGACCAAGAAACACAGGTGGGCCTGGGGTGGGAGACCCTGGGGGTCAGCACCGTGGGCTCCCACTCTGCTTCTCGTCAGTGCTGCCAGAGCCTGGGTAGGGAGGAGGCCGCGACTCGTCTACCCAAAGCCTTTGTGGGAAGAGGCGAGGTGGTCTGGTTTGACTCAGGCGCTCCTAAATTCCCGGCCCCAAATACCGACAAATCCCTGAAAGTCTCTACCAAGCAACCCTGAAATTTCCCACACTGGACATGGTGGAGGCCACAGCCACCGTAAGTATTCCTCAGGAGTCACTGCTTGCACCTTGTCGGAGGTGGTACCCTGAGAAATACTTCCTGGGAAGTCTCTAGAAGCAAAGCTTGGCCTAGTGGAGCCCAGATGAACCTCTTACTGGAGGCTGGAGAGCAGCTTACTGGAGGTGGCTGGTGGAGATGACCCGGAGACCCTTTCCAGCTCAGGGGCCCCATGGATGACAGCTTCCTCTTTCTTATGCAATTCAACATAATGATACAATGGAATCAATCTCTTCCCTAACCCATGGAAACCAGTGTCACTATTTTACAGTCACACCTTGTGGATGCCCGAATCAAGACCACTTTGTAAGATGCACATCAATGTTCTTTTTTTTTTTTCAACAATAAAAGAACATTATAGGTTACCCATATATTTCATAAGGATGTTTAAAAAAATCTTCAACTCCAGGTGATGTAATGTGTGATCTGTTTCACAGCAAAAGATGAAAAAGTAAGATTAAACATGCTTTTGTGGCCAGTAGGCTCAGTACTTTTATTCTTTCTTCTTTTTGGTAAGAGGAAGGACCAAGACCTTTCCTGTAACCTCTACTGTGACCTTTTCTGATACTTCACCCATTGGGTTAATCCTGGTCAGGAAACCCTAGCATGTTGCCTTTGAACTAGAGCCGAGAATCTGGCATTGCTGAAACCTAGCAGGGCCTGCCTTTCTTTTATGCTAAAAATCTGCACATTTTTTCTCAGGCCTGTGAGAGGTTGACCTGCATTTCTTGAACAGCGTGATTCTAAGAATTGCACCAAAATCTGCCCTCTTGCTTGCATTTGAAATACTTGCTCACCCCCGTGTTCATGTGGAT
The DNA here is from genome assembly GCF_003254725.2 of Canis lupus dingo. Lineage (NCBI taxonomy): Eukaryota > Metazoa > Chordata > Mammalia > Carnivora > Canidae > Canis > Canis lupus. Next base: position 38,499,635 of record NC_064248.1, read on the forward strand.
TGGCAGGCCAGACCGTAATGAGAAGATCCTGGAGTGAAAGCGTTTAATCCTGCTGATAGGAATTCTCAGTTGGGACTGCATCGAGGAGGTCTTGAGGGCTTGGATATCTGTGCTGGTGTCTGACAACTTGTTCACCCTAAACCGAAGCCAAAACAAAGAGAAATGCAAATTTACAAATTCACAACTCACTTGGGTTTGTTTGGATTTAAAGAGTCTTCAACAGGCCCTGAGTAAATATTGAATTAACTGAATATTGAATTGACTAATGACCAAGGGCTTATCCAAAGAACTGAGGCGAAGTTAGCATGAATAGATTCAATTATTTTCCTTGAAAGATGCCATATGCAAATTAAAACAGAAATGAAATATCACTTAATATCTATCTTATGAGCAAAATCATCCATTATAGCGTGCGGCACTGCTGACCCTCTAGGCCAGGGCTGGGTAAACTGCAGCCCGGGCCAAATCTAGCCAAGGCCTTGTTTTTCTGTTTGGCTCTGAGCTCAGAATGGATTTTTGTAAATGGTTACTGGTTAGATGGTTATCTAATTACCTACATATTCTCCTTGATTATGCCCCTGAGTCTACATAGCCTAGAATGCTTACTCTCTGGCCTTGAGAGAAAAAGTTGGACGAACCCTGCTCTAGGCGAAAGGACGCTTTCATTGCTGGCAGCAGACTGTTAAGAAGGCAAGATATATATTTTTGTTCACAGTCTTTGGGTCAATTATTCTACTCCTGGGAATTTGCCACAACAAAATAGCCCAGTAAATGGTGGCTCATTTTCCGTCCAGTACAGTTGGGTAAAAGACCCTGTGTGTGTTCCCTACGGCTGTGGCACAGATTACTCCCAAATGTAGCAGCTTGAAGCAACCGTAAGGGTTTATTCTCTGTGTGTCAGGAATTCAGGAGCACCTGGCGGGTGGTGAGGCGCAGCAGGCCTGGCCAGAGCTGCAGTGGCCCGAAGGCAGGGCTGGGGCACGAGGTTCCACTTCCAAGATGGTGCCCTCACCTGGCCTGTGCACAGCTAGCTCTCCCAGGGTAGTTGTGACGAGAATGTTGGTTTTAATTAACGGGGATGATCAAGGTAAAGGTGAGATAGCAAAGACGTGTGTCAGAGCGTCACACGTTCATCCCTGAGGTGAGCAACACTGTCGTTGAGTTGAATGATACTTTTTTTTTTTTTCTAAATACTTGAAGGAGGGTAGCCTGGGAGGCTCAGCGGTTTAGCGCCGCCTTCGGCCCAGGGCCTGATCCTGGAGACCCCAGATCGAGTCCCGTGTCAGGCTCCCTGCATGGAGCCTGCTTCTCCCTCTGCCTGTGTCTCTGCCTCTCTCTCTCTCTCTCTCTCTCTCTCTCTGTGTCTCTCGTTAGTAAATAAGTAAGATCTTAAAAAAAATACTGGAAGGATATTGCCTCAAGTTTTTGTACTCTCCTTAACGAAATGACTCCAGATATAAGACACTTTTAAACTTAAGTTGCATTATTTTTTAAAGGTTTATTTATTTATTCATGTGAGACACAGAGAGAGGCAGAGACACAGGCATAGGGAGAAGCAGGCCCCACACAGGGAGCCTGACGTGGGACTCAATCCCAGGACTCCAAGAGCACGTCCTGGGCCAAAGGCAGGTGCCAAACCACTAAGCCACCCAGGGATCCCCTACTTTGCATTATTAATGTTGTCTTCATCACTTACTCAATCTAGACATTCAACAAGACAATAAATTAAACCCCAGTGAAAGGTGTTAACCAAGGTCTTCGGTGTAAATACTCTCATTGTGGTTTTGATTGCAAATCATCATCACAACGCGTCCATCACACAGATAGAAGTAGATGTGAATAACCTCAGGAGCACAGATAGTAGAGTGTAGCCAGATCATGAGGAGATGAAGCCTCAGTATTACCGTTTGTGATATTGTGATTTATAATAAGAAATATATGCTTGGTCTTCATTCTGGTCCTGGCACTGAGCTCCTAAAATGTTTACAATTTCCTAAGTGGAGGTGGCAGTTAAGGTGTGTTTTGTTGTACGAATGACTGTGGCTTTTGGAAAGCATCCGCAGATCTGGATTGGGGCCACTGGCCAGGAGAACCATCCATGTGATGGCAAAGTTGGAACTTCTAGGCCTACCTCCCAACCTCCTGGGAGGGGACAAGGGGCTGGAGACGGAGTCCGGGCACCAGCAGCCAATGATTTAATCAATCAACCTTGTGTATGTGATGAAGCCTCCATAAAAACCCAAATGGGCAGGGTTTGGAGGGCTTCCAGGTTGGTGACCCCGTGGAAATGTGGGGACAGTGGTGCCCTCAGAGATCATGGAAGGTTTGAACTCTTTCTCTGTGGACGTGTCCACCTGGATCCTGTATCCTATCCTTTATAATAAACTGGTAAATGGAAGCCAGTGTTTCTCTGAGCTCTGTGAGCCATCCTAGCAAATGAATTGAAGGGGGAGTTGTGGGAACATCCAGTTTATGGCTGGTGGGTCAAAAGCACAGGTGACCACCTGGACTTGTGACCAGGGACTAGAGTCGGGAGGATGGGGGGGCAGTCTTGCAGCCCAGAGCCCTTAACCTCTGGGATCTGATGCTATTCTCTTAGATACGTAGTGTCAGCATGGAGTTACCAGCTTGGTGGTGTGGGAAAAACCACACTCTGGAATTGGTATCACAATTGTACCACCGTTTTTACTGTGATTTATTTATAAGCTTGTGCAACTTAAGTTTTATTAATTGCTGTGTTTAACTGGCTCGCACAATTCTTGATGACTTAATGATCGGCTCTCATGAGCCAATATGAGCCAGCTCCAGCATACCTCTGGCAGGAGCCCCAATTCCTCGTTGGTTGTTGGCAAAAGCATTAGCTCCTGGCCGCATGGACTTCTCCCTAGGGCTGCCTGTGTGTCCTCACAAGACGGTAGCTGGCTTCTCCCAGACTGAGCCGAGAGAGAGAGAGAGAGAGAGAGAGAGAGAGAGAAAGGGAGCACGGGACTACAATACTTCTGTGACCTAGCCTTATTAGGCACATAGCCGATTCTGCAAAATCTTGCTGCTTATACGGGTCAGTCCTATTTACGGTGAGAGGGTGAGGCAGGAGTGGGCACCAGGGGAGCCTCACCGGAGCCGCCCTGGCCTTGTTCCCACAGACCGTGTACCCCGGAGGCCCTCCTCACCTTTGCTGAGGCTCTGCTTCTCTCCACGGTTTCTCCCTGACTTTTCTAGGCTTTCTACGTGTACATCCTTTAGCTTTTCTACACCTTGCAGGATACTAGCGACAATTATCAGAATTTGTCGTGCCTCTGGTCAGGACTTCATCTGGTACCTGAGGTGGATGTGTTGGGGAAGACAGCACATGGCACTTCACCACAATGTTTGCTTTGGCCCCATGAAATGTCATGGCATAAGGTTGTATTTTGTTTTTTAAGATTTTATTTATTTATTTGAAAGAGAGTGCATGAGAGGGGACAGAGGCAGAGGGAGAAGCAGAGTCCCCACCGAGCGGAGAGCCCGATGCGGGGCTCGATCCCAGGACCCCAGGACCCCAGGATCATGACCTGAGCCGGAGGCAGATGCTTAACCCACTGAGGTACTCAGGTGCCCTCTAAGGTTATATTTTTAATTTTTCTTCCTCATTTGGTTTCTGCTAGTATAATTTGTTTTTTCTATTAGATAACAGTGTTGTTTATTAAGACTGAATTTCAGGGGATCCCTGGGTGGCACAGCAGTTTAGCGCCTGCCTTCGACCCAGGGCGTGATCCTGGAGACCCGGGATCGAATCCCACGTCGGGCTCCCGGTGCATGGAGCCTGCTTCTCCCTCTGCCTGTGTCTCTGCCTCTCTCTCTGTTGTCTATCATGAATAAATAAATAAAATCTTAAAAAAAAAAAAAGACTGAATTTCAGGAAGGGAGGGAGGGGAGTTTCCTACAGATGGAGGTTGGCGCACACTGCCCTCCTTCAGGCATCAAACGAGACTTTTGCAGGATGCAGACTACGAGCTCCCCCGAGAGCTTCTGCACCGCGGTAGACGGCGTCTCACAGACCCCCCAGACCCACCTCCGAGTGCTCGCACTCTGCCATCATCCGCCTCATTTTCTTCCCAGTTTTATCGAGATGTAGGCGACACATGCCATCAAGTAAGGTGCCCACCATCATGCCCCCAGAGATGCATACACTGTGGAGCGACCTCCACTGTGCGTCCAGCTAACATCCACCACCTCCCAGAGTTACAATAATTTTTGCATGTGGTGAGAACTTTTAAGATTCACTCTCTTAGGGGACGCCTGGGTGGCTCAGTGGTTTAGCGTCTGCCTTGGGCCCAGGGCATGATCCTGGGGTCCTGGGATCGAGTCCCACGTTGGGCTCCCTGCATGGAGCCTGCTTCTCCCTCTGCCTGGGTCTCTGCCTCTCTTCCTCTCTGTGTCTCTCATGAATAAATAAATAAAATCTTAAAAAAAAAAAAAGACTCACTCTCTTAACAACTGTCAGATACACAATACAGTACCGTTAATGACAGTCACCGGTCCGCACATGACATCCCCAGAACTTACTCGTCTTGGAATTGGAAGTTTGTGCTTCACCTGCCCATTCCCCCACCCCCACCCCCCCGGTGACCACAGGTCTGTTCTCTTTCCAGGGGTGTGTCTTTAGACTCCACAGGTAAGTGAGTCCACACCGTATTTGTTTTTCTTCTGTCTGACTTATTCACGGAGTGTAATGCCCTCATGTCTGTGTCATTGAGAATAATAGGATTTTCCTTCTTTCTAATGACTGAGTACTATTCTTTTATGGGGCTGGTGTGTGTGTACGCTCCATGGAAGCTTTTTAATTTGATACAGTCCCACGTGTATTTTTGCTTTTGTTGCTTGTGTTAGTCTCCTCCCCTTGATTGTGAGCTGGACCTAGTGACTAACTTCTTTTTTTTTTTTTAAGTTCTAGCTTTTTCATTTAGATTTTATTTATTTATTTATCTATTTATTTATTTGAGAGATAGAGCAGAGTGAGGGACAGAGGGGGACAGAGAGGGATGAGCAGACTCCATGCCAAGTGTGAAGCCCAATGCAGGCTCAATCTCATGACCTCTAGATCATGACTTAAGCTGAAACCAGGAATTGGATGCCTAACGGAGTGCAGATAATTTTTTTTTTAAAGACACTGAAGACCTAATTGCTATACACAAAAGACTGCCCCTAACAACCGAAGAATGCATGTTCTTTCAAGAACCTAGGAAATTTTATGAAAACAGAATATAAGCTGAGCCACAGACAAGCATTTTGAAGGAAGGAGGCTCGACAGAGACATACCAGAACCAGAGTGAAATCAGGTCAGAAATCAACTCCATTAGCAAAACAGACAAGGCACAAGAAAACAAGAAAGCAAGTTTTTCAAAAATCTCCATGAATTTGGAAATTAAGAAACAGTTCTCAGTAAGCCACAGGTCAGAGCGGAAACCACAATGGAAAACTAAGCAAATTTCTCACTGACTGGTAATGAAAATACTACATACTCAAAAACTGAAATTCAGGCAAGCAAAACTCAGAGGGAAGTGTATGTCCCCATACATACACATACCTGTGTTATGCGGCTGTATGTATATGTACACGTATGTCTGTGTGGCTGCAAACCGGCAGAGTAAAGTCGAAGGACGTAGAAGGAACCGCTGGCTGTGATAAAACGCTTCCCCTAACCAGGAGAGGACATCCCTCCTCTCTGCTTCTAGTCGGCATTATGCTGCAGACCCTACTAGTGAGATGAGCCAGTTAAAGGCATAAAGACTGGAAAATTGGAAGTAAAACTGTCTTTACCTGACGGGAGGGTCATACAGAAAATACTAAGGAAGTCAACCCCAGACTGTCTGAACTAACGAGTTAAATAATGTCTCTAGACATATAACATACAAAAATGATTTCTAGATCTGCAACAAGTGATTGGAAGCTAAATTTAGAAACCCATTTCCATAGCTTCAGAAAATATGAAGTACTTCGGAGTAAGTTTAGCCAAAGACAATGCAGAACGTCTGGAAACTGCAAAACATGGCTGATAAAAATGAGAAATGACCTCCCAAATAAACGAAGCTACGTGTGATACCTATGGATTGGAAGGATGAATGTTTGAAAGATGTCCATTCTCCCTAAATTAATCTGTAGATTCAACTTAGTACCAGTCATAGTCCCTGCAGGTTAAAAAAAATACTTTATAGTTTAGACAGTTTTAGGTTTACAGCAAAACTGAGCAGAAAACAGTTCCCATCTACTCATTCTACCCCTGCTTCACTCACACACACCCCGTTCCCTCGTTTTCCCTATTGTTAACGACTTGCAATTAGTGTGGTGGATCTGTTGTAACCAATGGAGGTCCTTTTTTCAAAATAGAATCTGATGAGTTTATATTTAAATTTACATGTTAACACAAACGACCCATAATGGCCAAAACAATCTTGAAAAAAATAGACCTGAAGGAACCATCTACTACCTAACTTCTAGACGTCCCACAAAGCCACAGGAACCCCAATGGTGAGGGACTGGCATGGGACAGACAACTGTTCAGTGGAACAGAATAGGGAATGTAGAAATTGCCATACACATTCGATTGATTTTTGGTGAAGGTGTGAAAACAATTCAGTGTGGAAGGAAGTCTCTTCCCCCAAAAGGTTCCATCATGACTGGATACCCATGTGCAAGAAAATGAGCCTCAGGGACGCCTGGGTGGCTTAGTAGTTAAACATCTGCCTTCAGCTCAGGTTGTGATCCTGGGATCCAGGATCAAGTCCCACGTCGGGCTCCCCACAGGGAGCCTGCTTCTCCCCCTGCCTGTGTCTCTGCCTCTCTCTGTGTGTCTGTCACGAATAAATAAACAAAATCTTAAAAAAAAAAAACCATAATGTGTTTGGCACCTGCATAAAAACACTAATGGGTGCTGTGAGGAGCTATGGGCAGGAGGACAGTCTCATCTGAGACGTGAGAGGAAGGGATGCAGAGACAGGTGTTTATGCGCATGAGTATAAGTGACTACTGGCATTCTCGAACAACAATAATACAGGTTTGTGAAGTTGAAAAAAGAGAGAATTAAAATATACGTATATAGGGGTGGGCGCCTGGGTGGCTCAGTCGGTCTAGCGTCTGCCTTCGGCTCAGGTCATGATCTCAGGGTCCTAGGATGGAGCCCCATGTCAGGCCCCCTGCTCACTGGGGAGCCTGCTTCTCCCTCTGCCTCTGCCCCTGCCCACTCATGCTCTCTCTGTCACTTTTACTCTCGAGTAAATAAATAACATCTTTAAAAAATACAATGTATACAGGTTGGTGATGGTGAGGTGTGTGTGTGTCCCAGGGTCTCAGCATTGTCCAGGAGCGGAGTGAATATATTACTTCACTTGGCACTTTGATAAATTCCATACGTGTGTCTCAGTGTCTACGTTGACCACTAATGTGATACCGTAAGAACATGTAATCTCCAACTAGCATGAGGGAGAAAAAAAAATACAGAATGAGGAAAAATAACCGAAAAGGGGGAGAGAAAAAGCCATGTGGACTAGCAGAAAAAAAATAAAATATGAGCTTTAATGTGTCATTAATAACACTTGTAACAGCCTACTGTTCCAGGTAGCAAGCAGGTTCGGCCAGAGCAGCTGTTGCTGTCTGGGCTCGTGTGGCCTCCTGGGGGCCCCCTGAGCGCCCCGACACGAGGAAGGCCTTCCTCGAGGGCGGCTCAAAGCTTGCTAGCTCGGTCAGGCAGCCATGAGCCCGAGGCCGTGAGCCTTCCTGACCACGAGAGCCACCCGTTACTCACAGTCGCCGACGGTATCCCAGAGGACACCGTGTCGCTTGGTTTGCTTTGTCACCCCTGGAAGGGGTCGTGGATTCAGCGCTCTGCCCGGCAGTGTCCCTCTCACTGCGAGTCCTCGTGGGGGGTGGGAAGGGCCGGTGAGGGTCGGACCCGAGCCCCGCACCCGGGTTGGGCGCAGGACCCTCGGGAGCCCCCCGGCCGCCAGACCCTGGGCTGTGCGGTGTCGGCCCCCCCTTACCGGACGAACACCTCCTCCATGGTGGTGACCGCCACCCCGAAGCTGGCGACCCCCAGCTCCACCTGCCGCCGCTCCAGCTCCGTGAAGAGACGTGCGAACCTGCAAGGGAAGAGCGGTTGTCTCCCCGCGGGTGCAGGGGAACCCCCCACGGGCCCTGGCGCTCCACGGGGAGATAGCGGGGCCACGTCAAGTGCTCAAGTGCTCGGCTTTGGGGCTCCCGAGGTCAGCACTCTGCACTGGGACAGCGGGGGGATGGATTTACTCCCAAACGTTTCTGGGGCAATGACTCTCGCATAGGCCTCGTGAACGATGCAGCTTTCCGTGTGGTTTCTGGGGTGCTCCCTGAGAACCCGGAGCCACCTGAGCCCTCCCGTGTGCACGCGCTGCTGTGGCCAGGCCCGGCTGGGGGGCGATGTGGGGGGTGGGGGCTCGGCGCGCCCTGCAGACACTGCAGTGCCGAGTGGACACCGAGAGGGGCGTGCACCCAGCAGCGCCCCTCTCCTCGCACCCCCCTCTGCATGCCTTCCATTGTCTTCTAGCAGCTGAGTGGAGTGACGCTGAGCGCAGCCCCGGGCACACCCACCACCTGCCACCTGCCACCTGCCACCCGGCCTCGGCCTCGGGGAGGAGCCCGCGCTGCACGGCGCCGGGTTGATGCCCACTACTGCTTGCCCGGGCTAGTTCCCCCATGCCTCCGGGTCTCTCCCCTCCCGAACTGGGGGGGTGTTGGGGCGTCAAGTGTTCGCAGGCTCGCTCAGCTGCAGTTGCCGAAATCATGCCCGTGAGTGGTAGGCTCCAGGTGTGGGGCGATGCCGTGCTGTCACCCACCGTGGGGCAGGCCTCTCCAGCACCCCACAGGGTGCTCTCCGCCCCCTCCAGGTGACTCGTCTCCCGCCCTCACACGACCAGTGTCGTGCCTCCTGCTGCCACCGTGCCCGGCTCCTGTCCTGTGCTGCCCGGGCCCGGCAGCGGAGCGCGCGGCCTCCCCTCGTGTCCAGCTTGCCCAGCCGCGGGACGGGAGGCTCAGCAGGCCGGTGCCGCGCCGAGGTCCTCTCGTCGGGGTGGGGGTGGGGGTGTTCCACGAAGGAATACGCCGCAGTCGAGGTGTACGGTGCCTCTCTTGATCGACATTTGGACGCAGGTGATGGGTCTGGGGACCTGCAGGCTCCGCTCGGTTTCTTGCTTCCCCGAGGGCCCCGGCCTGTGGAGCCCCAGGCCCTAGAGGACTTAGCAGATGCTCCGGTCCATATCCCGGCTGCGCCCAGTCTTCCAGAAATCCCACCGCAGCCCCGACCTGGGCGCCAAGCCCTCCTGGGCCCCCACTTAAGTCCATTCGACCCGTTCCTATTTTGCTAATGACATTGTGTTTATGTTCATGTTCTGGTTGTTGGTATCACAGGCCCGCTGCCCAACCCCCCCCCCCCCCCCCCCGCCCATGACTTGGGGGCTGCTTCCTTCTCTATTTCCCGAAAGATTGAGGTTATTTCCTCAGTGACTGATGGGGACTGGAATCCTCTTTGTGGTAACGTTTGTCATTGCAAATTCAATTTCATCAGTAGATGCGTGGTTATTCAGATTCTTCTCTTTCACTGTGTGTCAGTTGGAGTAGGTTGTGTTTTTCAAGAAATCAGCCTGTTTTATCTACATTCTAAACAGTTTAGCCCATTAAGTCTCCAATTTATTTGTGGTTCTTTCTCATTATCCTGTCGTAAGTCTGTGCTGGGTGTGCATGGTGGTTTGCTCATTCCTCATGCTGTTCTTGTATTTCTTCTTTTTCTCCTTAATGGCTTAGGCGGGGGCTTAATCATTTTTATTGATATTGTAATAAACAATGTCTGGCTACTTTTTTCCCTCAATGTTTTTGTTTCTTATTCCACCATTTGTTCTCTTCATATTTATTATTTCTTTTCTTCTCTGTACTCTGCATTTAACATTCTCTCTGCTTTTTCTGCCTCCCTCAGCTGGAAACTCAGGCCACTGGCCTTGAGGCTTTCTTCTTTCCTAACAAGTGTTTTGGGGCTATATTTTTCCCTCCGGGCACCGCTCTACCAGCATCTGAACATTTTGGATCTGTTGTGTCTTCATCATTGTCAATTCTAAACTGTTTCTAATTTCTCTTTGACCCATAAGCTGTTCAAAAGTGTTCAGAAGTTGAGTTTCCAAATGTTTGTGGATTTTCTAGGCATCTTTCTGTAATCAAGTGCGAATTTATCCCTTCTGCTGCGTGTTGATGAACATGACTCATGACGGAGAGCCTACATATGAGACAAGGATGCCGGGAAGACAGCAGAGTGGAAAGGACCCAGCATCTGCCTCCCCACTGACACAGCATCTGAGCTTGCAGAATCTGCCTAATGTGCCTGGCCCGGAAAATTATAGTCAGAGCCGTTAGGCAAGAAAAAAGAAGTAAGAGGCATCCAGAGCGGAGAGGAAGAAGTGAAATTATGTGTTTGCAGATGACGTGATTTTATATGTAGAAAACTCTACAGGTGCTACAATGAAGCTGTGAGAAGTAATAAGTGAGTTCAGCAGAGTAGCAGGATAGAGAGCCAACACGCAGAAATCAGTTGCATTTCTAAATACAGTGAACAAATCTAAAAAGGAAATAACAAAAATAACCCACTTACAATAGCGCCAAACAATAAAATACTTAGGGGTTAACCCAAGGAAGTGAAAGACTTGTAGAATGAAAGCTATAAAACATTGCTGAAGGGAAGTAAAGAAGACGTAAATACACTGAAACACATCCCATGTTCATGGACTAGGAGATGTGATGTTGTTCAAATGCCAATACCGGCCAGAGCATTCAACGGATTCAGTACAGTCCCTACCCAAAAAAAGCAATGATTTTTTTTTTTTTTTTTGCAGAAATAGAAAAACCCTTCCTAAAATTCATATGGAATCTCAAGGGACCCTTAATAACCAAAACAATCTTGCAAAAGAACAAAACTAGAGAATGATACTTCCTTGATTTCAAAACTTGCTACAGGGCAGCCCCGGTGGCTCAGCGGTTTAGCGTCACCTTCAGCCCAGGGCGTGATCCTGGAGGCCTGGGATCAAGTCCCATGTCAGGCTCCCTGCATGGAGCCTGCTTCTCTCTCTGCCTCTCTCTCTGTGTGTCTCTCATGAATAAATAAACAAAATCTTGAAAAAAAAACTTGTTATGAAGCTACAGTATCCAAACAAGGTGTTATTGGCATAAGGGCAGACACATAGACTGATGGAAGACAGCAGAGAGCCCAGAAATAAGCCCTCGCACATATGGTCAAATGATTTTCAACAAAGGTGCCAAGAATTTGATGAGGGAAGGACAATCTTTTCAACCGATGTGGAAACAGGACATCCAAGTGTGAAAGCATGACATTGGACCCTACGTAACACTACATACAAAAATGAACTCAAAATAGATCAAGGACCTAAATGTAAGACCTAAAATAATACAACTCCCAGAAGAAAACATGGCACAGAAGCTCCACAACATGGGATCTGGCAATGATTTCTTGGACGTGACATCAAGGGCATAGTAACAAAAGAAAAAATAAATGGGTTGGACTTCATTCAACTTAGAAATTTTGTGCATCAGGAATTTACTATCATCAGAGTAAAAAGACAACCCACTAAATGGGAGAAAATATTTGCAGATCCTGTTATCTGATAAAGGACTAATTAATATCCAGAATATATAGAGAAGTATATAGAACAATAGAAAACAGAACAATAGAAAACAGCTTGATTCAAAAATGGGCAAAGGACATGAGGGGTGCCTGGCTGGCTCAGTCAGAGGAGCATGCACCTCTTGATCTCAGGGTTATGAGTTGAAGCCCCACGTTGAGGATAGAGATTACTTAATAAATAAAAGTTTGTGTTTTTTTTTTTAATGGGTGATAGTAGACATTGCTCCAAAGAAGACTACAAATGGAATAAGCACATGAAGAGATGCTTAGCATCACTCATCATTGGGGAGATGCAAAACAAAGTTACCTCATGCCCATTAGGTTGGTGAGTAATTTAAAAAAAGAAAAACAGAAAACAACAGGTATTGATGAGCTATGGAGAAATTGGAATTCTTATGTACTGTGGGAGGGAATGTAAAATGGTACAGCCTCTGTGGAAGACAGCATGGCAGTTCTTCAAAATTTTAAAAATAAAATTACCATATGGCTCAGCACTTTTCCTTCTGAGTAAATATATCCCAAAGAATCAAAAGCAGAGTCTTGAAGGGATACTTGCACACCCGTGTTTGTGGCAGCATTATTCAGCATTATCCACCACAGCTAAAATGTGACAGCAACCCAAGTGTCCATTAACAGATGAATGGATAAACACAATGTGGGGTGTGTGTGCACACGTGTGTGTGTTATAGACTAGTATTCAGCCTTAAAAAGGAAGGAAATCCTGCAATATGCCACAGCACTGAATCTTGAGGACATTGCACTAAGTGGTCTAAGCAAATCACAAAAGTATAAATACTGCATGATGGCAGCTGAGGGCAGCCCGTATCACGGAGCCAGAAAGTATAAGGGTGGGTGCCAGGGGCTGGGGGAGGGCAGTGGGGACTCAGTGCACTCCTGGAAGTGACCCAGTAGAGAGAGACTCTGATGGTGTGGTGAGTCCAGAAGGCGAGGTTTTGAGAAGGCAAGATGGAAGGATCTGGAGCTGGTGCAGAAGGGCGAGCCTCCACCAGGAAGAGAGGCGAGTCGTTGGCTATAAAGATGGAAGGAAGGAAGACACGTGTGACGAGAGTGAAGGGGACTTCTTGTTTGGTGGCTCCCATCTTCCTCACTAAGTTGAGCTAAGACTCCTCCCTGAGAACCACATGAGGGAGAGGAGGTGGTAGCGAGTGGCGGGAACCACTCTGAAGTCTGGAATAATTGAGGAAAATCAGGCCAGATGTTCGTCTTGGCTCAGCCACCCAATAAGAGCGTCTGTAAAGTCACATTTAAGAATTTGACTTTGGGACACCTGGGTGGCTCAGCAGTTGAGCATCTGCCTTTGGCCCAGGGTGTGATCCTGGGTCCTGGGACTGAGTGCTGCATCGGCCTCCCCGCAGGAGCCTGCTTCTCCCTCTGCCTGTGTCTCTGCTTCTTTCTCTGTGTCTCTCATGAATAAATAAAATCTTTTTATAAAAAAATAATTTGACTTTAACTTGAAGGCTGCTGGGGGCCATCGAGGGGTTTAAAGGAAGGAGGGGACATGATAAGAGCCCCGTTACTTTCGAGTGCTGCTCTGGCTAGAGTGTCCTGTCTTTCCAGGAGATAGCAGAGGCCTGGGGGTCCAGACCCCGGCAGAGTAGAGAGGCCTTGCTGATGAGAGGGGCAGCGGAGCCGGCTGTGAGCGTGCACACGGGGACTCCCGTCCTCTGGGGTCCGCACCTGTGGATGTTCTTTTTAGGAAGAATAAATGTTAATTCTTCTCCAGTGCTGGACTGCAAAACTGCATTTGGTATGTGCTGATAAATCAGATGAGAAATCTTTTCTGTGCTACAATGAGGTTTCTTCACCAAAGTCATATAATATCCAGCACCTGAAACAACATTTCAAAGACCGTGAAACCTTCTTTGGGGGCAGAGGGTGGGCTGAGTTAGCCAGCAAGCGCAACAAGCCGGGAGGGGATGGATGCCTGACCAGGGTGCTAGCTGGGTGTGGAGGTGGGGGTCAGGGAGGGCCCCCAAGGTTTTTGGACTGATGGGATCGGGGCACCTCTAAGGTTTGGGCCAAGCTCGTAGAAGAAGGGAGCTGTCTGTGCCGGGGGCAGTGGGTGCGGTGGCAGAGAGCAGGGTCCAGGGGGGGTACCGGGCTGCCTAGGGTTTGGACAAGTCCCAGAGAGCCTGTCAGCGTCCACACGGGCATGGAATAGACTCCAGGTACACGCATGTGGAGTTCAGGAAGGGGTCCAGGCTGGAGAGACACTCATTTTCCAGCACAGGAACCCAGATGAGGACACCCGGTCCGTGGGCAGAGATGGAGTGAGGCGGTGGAGGCGCATCCACGCCCCAAGCAGCAGAGACACAGGAGGGCCCGGGGTCCCAGAGACCAGGGGCAGCACTTGTGGAAACAGCCCGCACCTGCGCGAGCGCTCCACACTGGCTCGCTCCTTGAGTGTCCATTTTATAGGTGGAAGGGAAGGCAAAGGATAAAGCTCCCGGCCACACGGATGAAGAGGCCAAAACCAGCAGAGGGGACTCAGACTCGGATCTCCTGACCCCAGGTCTCAGATCTTTCCCTGTCTCCTCCTGTCCCAGCCCCTCCGCTGGCCTCAGCGTCCCCCCGGGGAAGCCAGCAGCCCCCCCGCCCAGGACAGGGCCTGTCCCCGCTGCCTGCCCACCCCGCTCACCATACTTCTGCTTGAGGAACAGCGAGGACCCGCAGCATTGCAGCTCCCCCTTGGCCATGATGGCCACGCGGTCCCCCAGCAGGTCGGCCTCGTCCATGAAGTGCGTGGTCAGCAGCACGGTGCGGTCGCTCTTGTGCTGCTGCAGGAGGTCCCAGATGGCCCTCCTGGAGATGGCGTCCATGCCCGAGGTGGGCTCGTCCAGCATCAGCACCTGGGGGCGGAGGAGCGGCCCGGCCCGGGCTAGCTACGTGGGACGCTCTGGTTCTGTGCACATGTGTCCACGCTGTGGGCATCTGGGGGTCCGCAGCCTGCCCCTGCCCGTGGAGGGCAGCCGCCCTGGGTGCCCGGCCCTGGCCCGGGGCCTCCTGCCCGCCTACCTTGGAGCCTGCTATGAGGGCGATGCCGATGGAGAGCTTGCGCTTCGTGCCCCCACTCAGGAACTTGCTCAGGGCGTCCCGCTTGTCCTCCAGCCCGAGGACGTGCAGCATCCGCTGGACTTCTTCAGGACACTTGTGGCAGGACAAGCCCTTCAGCTGCAACAGTGGGGGTGGGGAGGTCTGGAGGGGTTCCCGGTGGGGGCGGGGGCGGGGGATGGGCTGCCGGGAGCCTGGCCTTGGTGCCACCTCCTCCGTCAGTCAGTGTGCCTGCCTGGTGCCGGGCTCCCTCCCGCCTCCCTGTGGGGGCCCCTGTCTGGCGAGCATTGTGCCAGGATATACGTAAACTGGGCACAAGACTCTCACTACCTTTTGGGAAGGGGATGGACAAGAGGCGTTTGCATCTTGAACCACGTGAGTATATGTCATATTAATAGTAAGTATAGCATATTAAAGGGTCACGTATCACGACCAAGTGGGGTTACCCTGGGGGCCCGGGGCAGCTTCCACCCAGGGAAAACTCTGCATAAGTGTCGCATGATGAAGGGTGTGGCTGACCTCTGCCCCCAGTTCCTAGAAGGGCCTCTAAATCCTTGGGACGATGGGGGTGTCCTTGTTATTTGTGTCATACCCTCAGCCACACCTGAGCGGACATAACGGGTTGACTCAGGACCTGCTAGGTGCGAGGTGTGCAGAGGCTGCAGATGGAGTTCAGCCATGTGGTCCATCATTTGACCATTAGGGCCTATGTGATGAAACCCCAAGAAAACCTGGACACTGGGACACCTGGGGAGCTCAGCGATTTAGTGCCTGCCTTAGGCCCAGGGTATGACCCTGGGGTCCTGGGATCGAGTCCCACATCAGGCTCCCTACAAGGAGCCTGCTTCTCCTCCTTTTTTTTTTTTTTTTAAGATTTATTTATTTATGATAGAGAGAGAGAGAGAGAGAGAGAGAGATAAGCAGAGACACAGGAGGAGGAAGAAGCAGGCTCCATGCCGGGAGCCCGATGTGGGACTCGATCCCGGGACTCCAAGATCACGCCCTGGGCCAAAGGCAGGTGCCAAACCACTGAGCCACCCAGGTGTCCCCTCCTGCTTCTCCTTCTGCCTGTGTCTCTGCCTCTCTCTGTGTCCCTCATGAATAAACAAATAAAATCTTAAAAAAAAAAAAAAAAAAGAAAGAAAACCTGGGCACTTGCAGGTTAAGTGAGCGCCCCAGTATGCAGTCCTGTGCCAGTGGGGGCATGCATCCGGAGGACACGGGAGCTTCCTATTTGGGACTGTCCAAGACCTCACCCTGCTCATCTCTCGTTTAGGCTAGTCCTGATTTGCATCCTTCATAATCAAAGTGTGACCCTTGCCCTCTCCCCCGCCTGAATGTTTAGGGAATAGTGTCCAGAAAAAGTCTCAAGACCTTGTGAGGTTGGGTCAGGGAGCTGCAGGCTGTCTTACTGTCATCCCCAAGAACAGACGCAGAGGAGACCGAGCGTGCCATCCCCAGACTCACCCGAGCATAGAAGTAAAGATGCTCCGCTACTGTGAAGTTATCGAACAAGATATCGTGCTGGGGGCACCAGCCCATGCTTTTCCGGATCTGAGCCACATTGCAGGAAATATCATACCCGTTGATATATACCCATCCGCTGGAAGGAGCAAGGACACCTGGGAGCAAGCGGGAGGCACAGTCTAGGGTCATCGTCAGCCAGAGCACGCAGCGCTTCCAAGGCTCGACGACGTCCTCCATGTGTTTGCAAGCATGTCACGGTCAGTGACATCCAAGGAGGGTGAGCCCTGTGATGGTGAACAAGGACGTGCAGGGGCGGCGGGAGAGACCGGACGTGAGCCTCCTGCCTCTGAGGGGTGCCGGCCTGCCTCGGTGGGTACAACACACACAGGCGCGTGTCAGGCAAAGACACGGTGATAAGCGATACGAGGGCAATGTAGTTTGGGGGGACAGTATCTGGGGCATCTAACCATTCTGAACTGAGACCCAGGACTGATTCGGCTCTGATTCCCAGTAAGCCCTGGGGAATGTGGGGTGCCCGTGGGGAGGTGTGGGCCTTCACAGCCGGGCTGTCAGGGCACTCTCACCCTTTATTCCATCTCCTTAGTTTAACTCTATTTGCAACAAGATTAAAAGAAGAAAGTGTAGCGAAGCACACAAAGGACGCAGGTCCCAACCTGGACCCCCAACCCCTGTTCAGCATAGCATCGTGGATTCCTTCACGCACACGCTGACTCAAGGGTTAAAGTTTTTAGCAAAAATGGGAAAATAGAGACTCCAGGGTTTTTTGTTTTTGTTTTTGTTTTTTTAGTGTATGTGCTGCTGAAGAAGTAAGCACTAAATTCTGCTTTTTTAACTGGCTTTTCCTCCGCCAAAAAGGAAAAATTGAGGCCATTTCTTCACATCCACAAAACTGATCTAATTTGGGAAGGCTAAAAAGATTTCATTGTTATGAATACATGCCGTTTATTTATTCAACCCACACTCGTGGGTAAGTAGGGGGTTTGCAGTATTTTACAAGTCGGAACAGGTGGTATGACTTTGCCTTCTTCCCTACGCATCTCCTTACTCCAAATCAATGTAAGTAGATTCGGGGCACCTGCGCGGCTCAGTCAGTTGAGCGTTTGCCTCTTAGTTTCGGCTCAGGTCGGGATCCCAGGGTCACGAGACGGACCCCCGAGTGGGGCTCCGAGCTCAGCGGGGAGTCTGCTTGGGGCTCTGCTCCCTCTGCCGCTGCCCCTCCAGTGGGAAGAGACGTGTGGGGCCGTGTTCACAGCTCCATGACGGCGAATGAGATCTAATTCCCCAGATTGACCATAAGACCCAAAGGTTCCCTTTTCCTCGTTCGGGTCACGTGAACCACCAGGTGCTACACAGACAGCAAGAGCGTCATATTCAGACGTCAGTGAAATCTGAGGAGGGGAGATGGAAGCACATGCGGGGAGTGCGGGGGCTCTTCCTCGGGGAGGGCCACCCGGCGCACGTACCTGTGAGCATGCAGCACATGGTGGTCTTGCCGGCCCCGTTGTGTCCCAGCAGAACGGTGATCTGCCCCTGGTAAAGGTTCATGGTCAGACCTTTGACTGCCACGTGCTTACTCTTTCCCGTCTGATACACCTGCGGAAAATTCACGCGGCGGGCATGTGGTGTTCCTGAAGCATCTATGAACCACATCAAGTCGCCCTGAACTTGGATTTCCAGTCCACCCATGGGAATCCAAGGCGAATCTGGGAGGGCGCCAGGGTTTAGCTGCCTGGGGCTGCAGAGGAGCCTGACGGGGGTGCAAACCCGGGGGCTTCTCCCCGGTGCCCCAGAGGCCGGAGCTCGAGGACGAAGGGCTCAGAGCTTGGCGGGGAGTCTGCTCCCTGCTTCTAGAGCCACACTTTGCCCTGACGTGGCCCAGCAGCTGAGAATTCCCACCAGAACTGTGGGTCTGCAGACAGCAGGTGTGTGAACACAAGGGAAATCCCTGCTCGTGGAAGCCAGAGGCGAGCCTGGCTGCTGGGGCCGCTCGCGACAGACCTGGAGCCCCCGGCTGCATCGTGAGTCCCTGGGCTCCCATGTGACACCTACCCCCCAACTCACACACCCGGCGCCCACAGCCACAGGAGGGCGGCACGAAGTGTGACAAGGCTGCAGCATCCGGACACGGACACGCCTCTCCCTTGGACTCATCGCATTTGAAGATCAGAAAGTGCTAAAGGGGAAATGCTGCTCCATGGGATGCACCAGGGCACAGGGCTCACGTCCAGGCGTCCTGCCCTGGGAGCGCTTAGTCACGCGGGGCTCAGCGCGCAGCAAAGGCTCAGCCAGCGCTGGCAACAGCCAAGCCCGCCCCATCTGGAAGCCGGGCTGAGCGACTGGGTGTGGAAACCATGGGGATGGACGTCAGCCACCAAAGAGCTGAGCTCCAGGGGGTCCCCAGGCAGCAGTGCTGGCGTGGCCGGGGGCGGGGGGTGTTTCAGCCAGAATCATCTGGACCCTCCGTCCTCCCCCACTTTACTGCATGACAGGAAACAGGACGCATGATGCTAGATTCCTATTTCAAGGATCCCCTCCCAGAAGGACGCTAAGCCTCTCTCGGGAATGAATGTACCTTGTAACCACCAGGTTATTATCAGAATAAAACAAGCCTCTACACGTGATTTCTTAAATTCTTAAAAGGAGATTTGTGAGCTCCTACCTTGTAGAGCTGTCGTATTTCAATCCCTTTCGCCAAATCGGTAGGCTCTTCCTGAATGAACTTGCTTTCCGAAGCTTTGTCTGGGTCCCCCACGTCCAGCACTGACCGTGTGAGGGATGAAGACCGTCCCTGCCAGTGGGACGGCTAGACAGAAAGTCAACTACATTAAGGTGTTCGGGTGAATCGACCAGCTTCTTCGGGAACATAATACTTGGGTAAAATAAATCCTCCACCCCACCCCGCCAACCCCAACTCCCCGTGTTTCCTGGTACCAAACAGCTAATGGTGCCTGGAGAAGTCCGGCAACCTGTTCATGGACTCACTACCAATGAGCTGCATTTGAGCCCACAACTCATGGTCCTGAGGGTGGAGCGAGGACAGGACATGCCCCACACCCGGGCTCCCGGCGAGCTGGGGAAGCCATCATGTTGGCAGGCAGCCCCCTGGCCAAGGCCTGGAGAGATAGCGGGGTAGACGCTTCTCCACACTCCTGGAAGGGCCAGCGGGGCCACCTGTGCCCTTCAGACAGGACCACCTGCTTTGCAAATGGTGGGATGGGGCCGCTGGCGGGGCTGCGGGAGCACCGCATCCACAGGTGAGCTCCACTTCGTGAGGACAACATGGTCACCACGGGAGGCAGCGACTCTGAGAACTCATGGCGGGGGGCAGCCACGGGAGGCTGCACCTGCCGGCTCCCAGGGTCACACGGTCTCAGAGAGGGTCAGGACTACAACAGCCCAGAGGGGAAGGAGGCGGTGGTGTCCCGTGGGGACTTGCAGGGCCTGGTACAGGCGTGGGCACACCGGACATTGCAGACATGTTTGCAGCCTCTCTGCACGGGTGCCAGCAGGGGGCAAGGGTCGGAGGCAGACTCCTTTGTCATCGTGTTCCCTTGGCGACCACAAGCTGATGGGCTTGGAGTGAATCCGGGCTAGAGGAGCCCACTTGGATTTCCCGGGGCTGGAGGTTTCAATCAGGACACTGACACGGGTGAGGGTGTTGTGGGGCTGTACAAGGTGTCACGTGGTGTGTAGGACAGGAGCGCCGGTACTCACCATGACGAAGAAGTACCAGGGCTTGGGGATGCCGTACTCCCCCGGGAGGACGGCCTCCACATACCAGGCCACCAGGCCGTACAGGACGGAGTCCAGGACCAGCATCACCAGCACGTGGGAGAAGTTAAACTCCCCGCTCAGGCCGCCCACGTGCTTCCACCGCATGCCGGTGCCTGAGCCAAAGGAGGCACGACGTCAGCGCATGGGAGGTGCCCAGGCCACCCATGGGACTGGACTGTTGGCCTGGGCCGAACGCGAGGCGCCAGAGGGGAGAGCCACTGCCACGAGTTTCTCCCCAAGAAAAAACATTTTCAGGATCCCCGAAAGGCGGGAGGAGGAGTCTGGTCATCCAAGGGTCTTCCCCATGCCCTGCGCCCGTCGCACCGCCTCTCGCTGGCTGGTTCTCTTGAAGCGAGGTGGGTGCAGGCGCCTCTTTGCCCTGCAGGCTCTGTGTCCCCCCGGGGTACGTGCCCTCCGCGAGCATCCGTGCTGTGATCAGAGAGGGGCCCGCTTGTGATTCAGTCGTCCCTGTATCTGCAGCATCCGCCCCGGGGCGGAGGAGGGGCCCGGGACCAGTTCCGGGACGCGTAGGGAAGTGACTAACCTGTGTGATGCCAAGCGTCTAATCTGAGTGCAAGTTGACTAAGCTCGTCATTTAAAGCATCCAAGGTTCTGAGCGTGTGCTGCCACCCGGCAGGTTGGCGGGGGTGGGAACCAGTGACCACGAGAGAGGTTTGAGTGGACTTCAGGTGAGCCAGCGGATGGGCTGGTGTGTTAGTGTCACACACCCATCAGGTGTGTCAAGGGGCCCCCGGGAACCTGCACTTGCAACACCCTCTCGTGGGGGGGCAGCTGCTGCCGCTTGTGGGGGGGGGAAGGGGAGGCGACCTCTGAGCCCCTTCCTGGCATGGGATCCCGTGACCTGTGTCTCTCTGTGTACCGACCCAGGGCGTCGCCTTTCGCTGCAGCTAACAACCAGACCTCGCCCGACTGGGACGGGTTCCAAGGCCGCAGTGGCCGCCGAGCACACTTAGCTCCCGAGAGCCAGGTCCATCCCTACCCAGTGTAGTTCCGCAGGGTCCGGGTGGCAGAGGGCAGAGCTCCTTCCCCACCTGGGCAGGTGGGCGATTGCCAAGTGACCTTAGGTATTTACTGTGGATGCGTGAACTGGAGCTTTAACAGGCAAGCCACAGGAAATGTCCGGGTGACCTGCCCCCCTCCCTGCCACCAGTTGCCCCAGAAACCCCCAGCGTGCACACCCCACACCCACACCCCTGGCGGGGTGTTTGCAGGCAGCATCTGGCTGGGTCTGGCCTCTTAGCCAAGCTGGCCGCCTCCCTGCCATTGGTCAGCGCAACATTCACGTTTCGTGACGACTGCTGCTCCAGATGAAAAGCTACCGTCTTGCCAGCGTTTTACTATTTGTTCCAAACTTTTGGTTCTTTCTCTCCTCTTTTCCTCTTTTTTTCTTGCATTCATAGAGAATCTTTGCATGATTCAATTTTATTTCCACTGCTGATTTATTATTTATACATCTAGTGTTGTTGCAGGGTTTACGGTATTCGTCTTTAACCAGAGTGTGTCATCAGATGACGTTTCAGCTCCTCGTGGGTCCTATAAGGACCTTACACAGCGTCTCCCCAGCCTCCCCACCCCCACTGTCACCCCACATCTTCTGCACGAGCTCTAGATGCTATAGGTTCCTCCTGCTTCTGCTGTAGACACTCAGTCCTCTCAGAGCAAAAAAAAAAAAAAAAAAAAAAAGTCAAATAAAAACAAAACAGTACAAAAACCATGAAAAACAAAGTATTTTCCATTCCTGGTGCTCCTAAGTGCTGCGTGCAGATCCATGCTTCGGTCTGCTATTCTTTTTGCCTGAAGATCTCAGCATTTCTTGCAATGTCTCCTCCCCATCAAGTCTGTCAACTTCTGTTCCTTTGAGACAGCCTGTCTGTCGCTCACTTTCCGGCGGCTTGGCAGGGTTTGGCCCGAGCGCGTAACCGGGTCCCCGCCATTGTGTCCTGGCTTGTGTGCACCTGTGGCCCGCTGGGATTCGCTCTTCCACGGAGTGCCTACTCGAGCCCCCTGCCCCGCGCTTTACTGCAAATCCTCACATTTAACTGATATGTAGGAATTCTGTACGTACTCCGGACACGAGAGTGTTCTGTGGGTTCGAAGTGTGTCCGTCGGCCTCTGTCCTCCATTCTGTCTGTGGCATCTGAAGGTCAGATGTATCTGTCTTTGTGGTCGGTTATTTTTGGTGTCTTGCTTGATGAGGAATCTTTCTGGCCTCGAGGACGGGGTGTCCTCTTTTGTGTCGTCTCCAAAAGCTTTGTAGGGTTTCGACGCTGAAATTGATTTCCGCATGCTGTGCACTGGTTCTCCAGAACCTTCTCCAGAAGGTTCTCCAGGGGCTCTCGTGCCACCTCCTGACCCCCACTGATCCCTAGCACTACTTGGGCCTTTCTTTCCTATTCTCTCAGTCTCTTTGTCAATCTCTAGCCTGTGTTCAGGCTCCTGTGGTCACTCTGATGAAAAGTAGTTTTTAAAAAAAATTTTAATTAAAAAATAAATTTATTTATTTATTTATTTTAATTTAAAATTTTTAATTTAAAAAAACCATTTATTTAAAAATAAAATTTTTTAATTAAAAAAATTTAAAAGATATTATTTATTTATTCATGAGAGACACAGAGAGGCAGAGATACAGGCAGAGAGAGAAGCAGGCTCCATGCAGGGAGCCCGACGTGAGACTCGATCCTGGGACCCCAGGATCATACCTTGACCCAAAGGCAGATGCTCAACCGCTGAGCCACCCTGGTGCCCCAATTCCTCAGGCTTCTTGTGAGATTTTCCTCCTGCCGCCTGGGGTGCTTACTTTTACGCTGGTGCGTCTGGTTAGATTTCTTCTTATTACTCTTGTCTGGGATTTGCTGGGCCTCCTGAAATCCAGTCTGGCAACAGATGTGGGCCCCATCTCTTCAGAACCATGTCTTCTGCCCCTTTCTCTCTTTTCCTGCTGGACCTCTGCTCCTCGCTCTTCTCTGAATGTTTTCTCAACTCTCTTGCACATTTTAACATCTTTTCCATTCTCTTCGTTGCCTCCTACGTGGTTTCCTCTAACCTACTCCCAGCCCATAACCGTCCCTCAGCTGTTTCAGAGCGACTGTTAACCTATCCACTCAGTTTTTTATTTGGTTGGTTGCAGTTTGCATTTCCCAGAAGAGGTATTTCGCCCTTATTCCTGCACATATTTTCAAAGATGCCTTTTTTTTAAAGGCAAACCACATCTCCCGAGCATTATTGTTTCATAATCTGTGTTTTGATCCCAAAACAGGAGGACTTTGTGAATCTATTTTACTTTCTCCTGTTTCTGTTGGTTCTCATCCACGGTGGCTTATTTCCTTATGTTTTCAGGTGCTTTTTACTGTGCTGTGTTTTACCCTTGAGAACCCGTCTGTGGCGATTCACCACGATGGGGATGAAAGTGCATCTGCCGGGTGCCTGAGTGGGGGGCTCCCTTGTCCCAGCTCCGCCTGAAATCACATCCCTGCTCCAGGGTCCCTGGACAGGCTCCAGGGTGACCCTGGGCTGCAGCTCCTCCAGAGAACCAGCCTCTAACCGGTTCTTCGGGCAGTTTTCTCATTTGCTTTTTCTCCCATGATGCGGTTGGCACCAGGGCACCTTCCCCAAGGCCCTCTGGTCTATGGGGCCTCGGATACACATGCGAGGAGAGACTTCCCTGCTCCCCTTCCAGAAAGCCGGCACCTCCGTTGCTGGCCAGGCTGGGCCGGGCCGGGGCTGAGGGCTTCCAGCTTCATCCTGGTCCTGTCCCTCGCGGGTGGTCCACACCCAGTGACCGTGGGTGGCAGCGGCGAGGAGGCCCGGCCACTCGGCCCAGCGCTCCTCCAGTGGCCAAGGTGTCAGGGCTGCATGTAGCCCTGCCTAGCCTGGCTCCCCCTCTCCCCTAGAGGATGTCAGCAGCCGAAGCAACCCAGGTGCCTCAGCTTTCAACACACAGGCTCCATAAACATCCCTATTCATTCCCTAACACATGAGGAATCAGATACTATTTTAAATCTACTTCCCTCTGTACTTTTTTTTTTTTAAGATTTTTATTTATTTGAATTAGACCACAAGTGGTGGGGAGTGAGGGGCAGAGGGAGAAGGAGAAGCCGACGCACCACTGAGCAGAGAACTGGACCCGACGCAGGGCTCTGTCCCCAGGCCCTGGGATCATGACCTGAGCCGCAGGCAGGTGCTTAACCGACTAAGCGTCTCAGGCGCCCCTCAAAGGATTATTTGTAACGTGTGGTCTCGTCGATGCTTTGTTAAGGAAAACTACTCGGCTGCAAAACCTTCTAGTCAACTGCACACCCTTCATTATATTTTAAGCAGCCGTACCCTGTTTAGACCATCCTAACTTCACAAAGACGCTAACTGGTAGACGGTGCCTCTGACCAGGTCACTGGAAATCATCCCAGTTGCGGTAAGAGGACCCGCCAACTGGATCCGGCTTGGCGTCCTATTCCTGCCCTCTGAACCTACCCTTCCTAGTCCGGAACCAGGACTCTGGTGATAGGAGCCAACGCAGAGTCGTGAAGACGCATGAAGATGCTCGCTGCAGTGTCCGCGCCAGGCCGCCTCAGTGTCTCCGAGACGTGGGACAGCATCGCCCAGAGCGTCCACTGAGCTCAGCGGGCGTCGGCCTTCGTAGGTTAGCTGCGACCTTCCGCAGTGACTGTCGTCGGCGTTCTGAGGAATTCTTCTAACCCCAGAACGTAAGACACGTAAGTGCGCTTCCGAAGGTGGGACTTGCGAGGACAGTAGGCCAGCACCGAGGGACGGTGCCCCCGCTGACCCCGAGGTAAGTGGCCCTGCGTGATCTGTCAAGTTCCAAACGCGCTCGCTGAACTGAGCGGTGAATCTGTGTCTTTTAGATGTGTCACTATGTAGGCTTATAATTTCCTAAGTCATTAATACGCTTTAGTTTGGCTCCCGAACCAGGCCGTGAGCTGCCGGTGGGAACCGCGTCCTACAACCCACCACGCTCGCCAGACGCTGTAAGGGCTCACGATGCGGAGGGGGCTGGCGCAGGCCACTTGGGAAGGCCGTGGGCCTGGCCTGGGAGCAGGGGCAGAGCTTCCAGGCCGCTGCCCTGGGGACATGGAGGGCTCACCTCTGATCTCGAACGAGGAGATTAGCCGGACTCCTAGCGCCATGGCGATGTTGGAGAGGAGACAAAAGGCCACTTTTTGGAAGTAGGTCCTCTGGGGGTAGCTGAAAGTCAGGTACAGGTACGGAAGGTAGGTGAAGAAGAAGATGATGCCTCCGGCAGCGGTTGCTACATGAGCTGCGGGAAGACAGGACAGGAGCCCATCAGCCCTGCATGAGGGGACACAAGCCCCTTCCCGCCAGGGCCTGCCGCAAACCCTCTCCTTCCCGGACAGCGGCCCGTCACACGACCCGAGGCCAGCATAGCATCTACCAGCCTCTCAGGGACCCTTCATGTCCTCCCTGTTTTTACAGAGGAGGAAACTGAGGCTTGGCCACAGGAAATACATTGGCCCAGGTTCATGGAGCTAGTAAACCACAGGTCACGGACTCTGGGCTCTGCAGGCGCCAGCATGGTAGCTCCGGATTGGGAGCCGCGGCCAGTGGGAGATGAGCTCAGGTGTGACTTCAGGAAGTCGAGAGAGCGGGGACGTAAGATTGCATCCACCAGAGAAGGAGCCCCGTTACGCATCGGGCAGCCCTGCGCGAACCTGGCTCTGCACTACGGCTGACCTTGGGTCTTTTTTTTTTAAGATTTATTTATTTATTTATTTACTTACTTACTTACTTACTTATGATAGACACAGAGAGAGAGAGAGGCAGAGATACAGGCAGAGGGAGAAGCAGGCTCCATGAAGGGAGCCCGATGCGAGACTCGATCCCAGGACCCCAGGATCGCGCCCCGGGCCAAAGGCAGGTGCCAAACCACTGAGCCACCCAGGGATCCCCTGACCTTGGGTCTTGTCTAACTTCTCTCTGAGTTTCAGGTTCTTCTGTAACGGGTTTTAGGAATTGCTGACTTTTACTAAGCTCTTACTGTATACCAAAGACTGTTCTCAGCTCTTTACACGTAATATCCCATTTAATCCTCATAACTAAGTATAAATGCTGTGATTTTCCCATTTCACAGTTCCCATTTGGAACTTGACATTTCACAGAAGGGGAAACGGAGGCACAGTGGATTTGCTAAGGTCAGGGTCCACACAGAGATTCAAAAGCAGCCCCGTGAGGCCAGAACAAGAGCTGTCGGCCTCAGTGAGAAAGGAGAAAGGCTTCGGGTGTCGGTGGGCAGCGGGGAGGTTGGACACTGCAGCCTCAGAGAGGCGGGGGACGGTCTGACCAGGGGACGTGGGTGCATTGCAAGGTGGTAGCCAGGGGGCCTCCCCGGGGCCAGTCCACACCGGGGAGAGTTTTTCTCCAGCTAAGCTCTGCAGCTCAGGTGTTGGCATGGGGTAGGCAGGGAGCTTGTTGGGACCGGGGTGGAGGATTTACAACACGAGTTCAGTGCAGGGCTGACGGTGTGGAGGAGTCAAAGTGGGGATGGGCCACGGGCTCGGAGCCCCTGAGGAAGCCGGTGAGGCTCACGCTGATGGATGGTGACAAGGTTAGGGCCAACGGATCAGGCGTCCTGACAGCAGACAATGAATTACTGGAGGAGGCAAGTGCAAGAGGGAAGGGGTACACAGGGAGCTGTGGGGTCAGGAGTGAGGTGATTGGGGCCAAGATTCTGGTGAGTCGGTGACACCCTCCTCCTGCAAGGGGCTGAGTGTCCTGGGCAGCAAGGGAAGAGGTGTGATCTGGACTGAGAGCACCTTCCCCCTGCAGCCGTGTGGTGGGACAGGGGGGTCACAGTGGCCCTAGCAACCTTCAGGGCTCACCAGTGGGGAGTTTCCTGGGCCACCGTTATAAGTCACAGATTTTTACATCATCTGGGATTTTTACATCTTACATGTTACAACCCATTGCAAGCATTATTCTTTTTGATGCTCAAGATGCCCTGTCTTAGGTGAGCGGAAGCATCTTCAGGTTGGCTCGTTCATCCTTTAGACATCATCCCCTTGGTCTCTGGAAGCCTGCTCGCTGTGGTCCACAATGTCCAGAGCTCGTACCGAATGTTCCCTAGGTCAGACTTCAAATCAGGTGTCCCCCCACGGAGCCCTGGTTCTGCGCAGAGGCCCTCAGAGGCCACAAGGGCCACTAAGGTGTCTAGCGCTCCTGGGCTGCCACTGCTTTTAGGTCTTCTCTGGAATCATGGTGAGAAATACATTCGTAGAAGATGAGCTCATACCAATAATTCTAACTGATATTTATTATTATAGGGTTTTCCTTAACATCTTTGGCATCTTGTCTCTTATAGACTTGCTCTTGAATTCTTGGTTTCTATGTGTTTTGCTTTATCTTCGGCTGTAACTGTATCACTTTCAAAGAAATAATACCAACACTACTCCTAAATACCGAGAATACTAACACAGCTGAAGATTTCTCTGCCATTCCTTTACCCTTAAAATATCTGTCACAAGAGATATATAATTGAAATGCTGTTTTAAAGGCAGTTGAGGTAATTGTTTACTTTGTGAAGTAATTACTTTCAAGCCCCTAACTTGAAAACATTTATTTCTGTTGGTTTTCAATTCTTAGAAATTGCTTCTATAATTTCCTCCCCCCCCCCCCGCTATTTTCCCAGTTGTTTACGTGGTGTGGTGGGCAGAATGAAGGCTTCCCAGGGATGTCCTGTCCTGACTCCTGAACCCTCATGGCTTTACATAGCAGATGGACTTTGCAGAGGAGGTTAAGAATCTTGAGATGAGGAGATTATTCTGGATTGTCTGGGTGAACCCGATGTCACCACAAGCACCCTCAAAAGGGGGTAGGCGTGCCAGAGTGAGGAGAGGTGAAGGAAGGGGAGAGAGCGGTGAAGACAGAGGAAGGAGCCGTGAGCCTGGGAACGCAGGCATCGGGAAGTGTTCTCATTTTCCCCTTGTGTCTCCAGAAAGAACACAGCCCAGAGAAATGCACTTTAGACTTTGGTTGTAAGGTAATGAATATGCACTGTTTTTAACCACGAAGTATGCAGTAGATTGTTAGAGGCAACAGGAACGTAAAACGCATGTTTAGAAGTCAAAACCGTGTAAAAATTCACCTCTTAAATGATATCATTGACCTTCATTAGCATACGCTTTGCTCACATATATCTCTACCCCTCCCCCTTTAAATTGTCATTGAGACAGATTCTAACTTTACATGTCAAGTGCCCACTAACACAGATTTATATTTTTATGCTTTTGCCTTATAAATCATATAGGAAAGAGAAGAAGACTTACAAACCATAAATACAAAAACACTGGCTTAAGTTACCTTGACCAGTGGTCTGTGTTTCTTCTTATGGCCTTGAGTTGCTATCTTGTGGCTTTTCATTTTTGCCCAAATAATCCCCTTTAGCCAGGCTGCTGGTAATAAACGCTCCCCACTTCTGTTTATCTGAAAATGTCTCAATTTTGTCTCCGTTCTTTTTTTTTTAAGATTTTTAATTTATTCACGAGAGACAGAGAGAGAGAGAGAGAGAGAGAGAGAGAAGCAGAGACACAGGGAGAGGGAGAAGCAGGCTCCCTGAAGGGAGCCCGATATGGAATTTGATCCCAGGTCCCAGGGATCACGTCCCAACCCAAAAGCAGATGTTCAACCACTGAGCCATCTAGGTGCCCCTCGTCTTCATTCTTAAGGGATAGTTTTGCCAGATATAGAATTCTTGGTTGAGTTTTTTCCCCCCTCAAGATTTAAAATGCCATCTTATTACCTTCTGGACCTCATAGTTTCTGAAGAGAAATCAGCTATTAATCTTACCGAGGATCACTTATATGTGAGGAGCCTCTTCTGCTTTCAAAATGATCTTTATGGCTTTGAGTTTTGACAATTTGAATGACTCTTGGTGTGGATCTCTTTGAGTTTAACCTGCTTGGAGTTCACTGAGATTCTTTGGTTTATAGATCCATGTTTTTCATCACATTTGGGACATTTTTTTTTTTTTTTAGATTTTATTTATTTATTCATGAGGCACACAGAGAGAGGCAGAGACACAGGCAGAGGGAGAAACAGACTCCCTGCAGGAAGCCTGATGGAAGACTGGATCCCAGGACACCGGGATCCTGACCTGAGACGAAGGTAGACACTCAACCACTGAGCCACTCAGGTACCTCAGTCATTATTTCTTTGAATATTTTTCTTCATTTTTTCTTTCTTTTTTTTTTCTTATTCTGGGACTCCAGTGATGTGTATGTTAGTATGCTAGGTGTATCTCTCAGATTCTGTTCCAACCAAGAAAATCCCAGCACCATCTGGTTTCACTGGTGAATTATACCAAACATTTACAGAAGAATGAACATCAAACCCTCTCAAAGTCTAGACCAGTAAAAAATAAAGGTGAATAAAATTGTGTTAATTTTTTCCTTCATTCTATCCATGTGGTATATTACATTTACTGCTTTTCTTTTTTTAAAAGATTTTATTTATGAGAGAGAGAGCGAGAGAGAGAGAGGCAGATACACAGGCAGAGGAGAAGCAGGCTCCATGAAGGGAGCCTGAGTGGGACTCCATCCCGGGACTCCAGAATCAAGCTCTGGGCCAAAGGCAAGCGCCAAACCGCTGAGCCACCCAGGGATCCCCATACTGCTTTTTGTATGTTAAATTATTCTTGTGTTCTTGGTATAAATCCCCCCTTTAGATGGTCTGTGATCATTTAAATGTGCCATTGAATTTAGTTTGCTAATATTTTGTTGAGGATTTTTACATCTCTATTCAGAAAGAATACTGGTCTGTAATTTTATTGGTCTGATGTCTTTTCCGGCTTTGGTATTAAGGTAATCTTGGCCTACAGAATGAGTTTGAAATATCTGCATTCTTATTTTTTAGCTTTCAGTTTTATTTATTCTGGATACAAGTCTCTCATGATATATATTACTTGCAGATGTTTTCTCCCAGCCTGTGGGTTATCTTTTCACTTTCTTAATGGTATACTTTGAAGTACAAAAGTTTTTAATATTGATTTAGTCCAATTTATCAATTTTCCTTTTTATGACCTATGCTATTGGTGTCATGTCTAAGAAATCACCATCTAGCCCAGGATCACAAAGATTTTTGGCCACATTTTCTTTTAAATATTTGTGGTTTTAGCCCTTATATTTGAGTTTACAATCCACTTTGAATTTTTATGTATGATGTGATGTAGAGGTCCAACTTCATTCCTGTGTACGTAGATACCTCACTATTCCATCACCTTTTGTTGAAAAGACTATTCCTTGCCTGTTGAATTGTCTTGGTGCCTCATCAAAAATTGATTGATCATAAACTCTGAGTTGTGTGGTGTATTTTTGCTTTCACTTGAAACTCTTACCTGCTATTTGCTTTCCACTCTGGTCTTGCTTTACTGTGCTTCTGACCTCATTGGTTTTGTTTTTTGTTTCTAGCCCTCTGCTTATTTCTCATGCTTGACCACAAGTTGAGTTTTTTGGGTTTCAACCTTCAGCACCACGTTAGCCTTAGCTTTTAAGCATCCTTTGATACTCATGTTCCAAGGTCCCCACATAACTCTCTTACTTGACCCTCCCCCCCACCATGTTTGCCCCTGAACAATTGAGGGATAGTAGGGGAACTCGGTATAGAGTTTGAGTCAGGAGACAGTGTTCAGGCCTAGTCAACCTCCCAAGGAACCCACTCCCATCTTGGCAGAGTTGGTATTTGCCAGGGCCCACATATTAGAACATTAGAACATTACATTACATTGTAATGTAATTACATTACAATATATTACATTGATGTAAAATATTCATAAATGTAAGCAATAAACTGCCTGGCCTCATTTATACCATATTTTGATTTTTCCCCAAGTTCTCTAAAGCCCTTCTTCTTTTCTTCTATTTTTTTTTTAAGATTTTATTTATTTATTCATGAGAGACACAGAGAAAGAGGCAGAGACACAGGCAGAGGGAGAAGCAGGCTCCATGCAGGGAGCTCAACGTGGAACTTGATCCCGGGTCCTCAGGATCAGGCTCTGGGCTGAAGGCGGCACTAAACCAC
Source organism: Canis lupus dingo (assembly GCF_003254725.2). NCBI lineage: Eukaryota > Metazoa > Chordata > Mammalia > Carnivora > Canidae > Canis > Canis lupus. The sequence continues at coordinate 38,530,722 of NC_064248.1, forward strand.
TGAGCCACCTGGGCTGCCCAAGCCCTTTTTTTCTTTTGTCACCAACTGTTGGACCTACCCTCCACTAGTGTTTTTATCTCTACCTCTTCTATTTGAACCAGGAGTTAATTCTCCCACACTTTGACTTTGACCCCATTTCCTGTTATTTTTGTTCCTAGTAGTTCATCGATTCTCCCAATAGTTTTAGAAGTAACACCCGTCCCAACAGGACCAAGGTCCCAGGAACTTCAGTCTTACTATGGTGTCTTAGCCACCCTACCATTGTGCCCAAATTCACAGTCAAGACCTGGAAAACTATCTGAACTGATGCCTTACCCCTCATTTCCTTCCAGGTTGGGACTTGACCCCATTTGTAGCCATTTGAAATGACATTTAGACGCCAAATGAAGTATAAAAACATACATACATGGAGATGGATCCCTAAGCCTTTAACAGGGAATGGAAATAATCCATTGCTAAAGTAGCCAGAGGAGAAGTGAAAACCTGGCTTTAGAGGAGTGATCATTCATGCTGTAGGTGACTTCAATAGCAGTGCTTCCACAAACAGAAGTCATAAACACCCTCCCTGACAGAAAATTGTATCAGGACTCACCTTTTTGGAAGAATGTGCTGATCATGAATGCAAATAAAATCGTGGCAGTGGCAAAACACAGTAGAAAAACGAATATCAAGCTAGGGTCACTGTTTCTGAACACCACCACACCATGCACCTACGGAGCAGTCATAGACACATGTCGTTTTTGCATGGAGAGAATAAAGAGAAAGCATAATATACCCATATACAATGCAGAAATTTTTTAAAAACTCACAAGATTTTCCTAAATTAAACAACAGATTTTTTTTTTAAGGCAGACTTTGAGCCAGTATCCATGACCATTTACAAATGATGCTGTGTCCATGTACCTTTTTTTAAGAAACCATGAGTCCAAATTCAATTTTTGACCCAGGGTGAATCTTTTTTGCTTTAATGACAAAGTTTATCCCATTTGTCATTATCACTATTACAGATGACTATAGTCTGTCGTCTCCTCGTTTTAATACTTTCTGGGCATTCTCTTTGTTTTATGTATTTTGCCGTGTGGTCTGGATTTTCTTGCCTTCCTTATCCCAAGTGCCCCAATTTTGGTAATTTAGAAGGTAAATTTTCATATATTCACATGGTGGATTATAATTTAATCATTAAATGAAAGTTAGCAGATTGGAATGCCAGATTTCAATGACAGCATAGAAAGGAAATTTAACAAGGTAGCATGGGCCTAAGAGATCGTCCTCATCTTTTATAATAACTGTTTTCAGCCATCTGTGGAGTATAAAATTTGTAATGTTTTAGAATTTATGAAATACATCTTTTGGAATTCCACTTTCTTAATGAAATTGACCACACCCGTGTCCAGTCCTCGCAGACCTGGGAATGGAGGGAGGGCAGGGCTCTCCCGGACAGTGCAGGTCCAGCGCCTGGTCCCCCCGGAGTTCATTAAGTACTACCACGCATCCACCTGAGGCTTTCCAAGTGCTCATCACTAGCTGTGCTCTCACCATATGCCGAATCTCAGCACCACCACCCACACCTCTGCACGGCTGAGCACATCCCAAGGGCCCGGAGACATGTACCTCTATGCAGAAGAGGATGGTCATGAAAGAGATGACAATGAGGGTCGAGATGAAGAACATGATGAACCAGGCAGCCCAGTGTTGCCAGTTGTTCACTCCCATCATGCACATGTACTCCTAGGGAAAGCAGAAGAGCCATTGGGTGGAGACATCCAAGGCAGCCTCACAGGCCACCTCCATCAGACTGTACTGTGCATTCGAGAACATGGAGCAAACCAGACATGGTGGGTCAGGTGAAGCCAGGTCCCTCTTGGATACCACCAGCAGGCTATTTCTATACATAGTCATAAGAATCAATCAAAGGAAAAGAAAATTAAAGAGTGAGAAGGTAGATTGTCTACAAAGAGCAAAAGATGAGGAAAGAGAGGGTGGGCATCAGAGCGCAGAAAGTAGAGAAGCTCTCAGGATGGGCCTTGTGTTGGGCTGGGGCTCCCTGGAGAGTGCTCCTAGCTGCAGCAACAATAGAGGGAGTGACTCCTGGGGGGTCATTCCCCTCCTGTGCATTTCTCAGGGAGTCAGTCTGTAAGCATTTCTTGAATAGCTGCCACAGGCGAGCCGCACAGCAAGGACTCCTGTCGTAACAACAGATGGGGTCACCTGAATTGCAAGCAAGTCAAATGATGAAAGAATATCCCCCTTTCAACTCACCTTGGAGGCGACACCTAGGCAACCTCCTCCCTGCCTTGGCCTCATTCCCACTCTGGTTATTTTTCATGAGTGCTTCCACACTGTCCCTAGGCCTGCATCCCACGTCCGGTGAGGTTACCTTCATCTTTCTTTCTTTCTCCAGGGCAATAGAATTGATGATGATGAGCTCAATGCAGATGAAGCTGAGCATGAGCAAAAGAGGGAACTCGTTCTGAAGGATCAACAAGAACTTGTCTTGGATGTGGGCTCCATGGGGGAATCTCTTCACAAGCACTGTGAGGTCCTCAAACATCCGGGTGGTCGCATTGTGGGCATGGTGCTGCATGATGGCCTTGTCCAGGGCATGCTGTATGGCCAGGAAGCCTTCCTGGTTGTATCCTGCATGAGAACACAGTGGACATCAGGCATAAGAGACAGGAAGACTGAAGGTGCAGAACCCCCGAGGAGTCAGAGGGGTGTGGCTAATGATTCATGACAACACACAGACAGGAGTAGGACAGGCTCTCTTGTGTCCACATGCTGCCATGTAGAAGGAGCAGAGTCACAATGGACCCCCCTGTGCCTGTGATGGCATCTTTTTATCAGGAAACAGGGCAAAGATGTCCTGAGTAGATGGAAGAACAGGGGACATGCAATACAATACTCCTGCATGGTGGGGTCACCTCCTCTCTGCTACGTGCCTCACTTCAGGGAAATGGTGCCCTCTCTGCACTTCTAATCATCCGGAACGTATGAGATGGTTAGATTCAAAGCACTTGGGAGACACTGCCCCCTTCACCAACTGTGACCTGTCTCTGAGCCGTCACTGCTGTGACCCCAGAATTATGGGCATTGGATTTTGCTGCCACACCTCAAAAACAATCTTTACCGTAAGCAGCCCTTATTTTGATACGGTGTCATCGGTGGGCTAAGGTCAGCTTTTGGGAAACATAAGTTGAAGGGCCCAGACCTCTGGTTTGGGGGTCTTGTAAGAGATAATGGCCCCATCTCCAAGTGAGGGTTACTGGCCCTCCTTATGGGCAGAGCCAGGGTGGGGCATGCAGCAATGAAGTGGAGGTGACCAAGGTCTCCTGGTGGCCCAGACCTACACAGACCCCCTGATCCTCCAGGATGAAAACAAGAGGAACAAACTGTCCATAATAAAATCCTGGGAACTGGGATCCCTGGGTGGCGCAGCGGTTTAGCACCTGCCTTTGGCCCAGGGCGCGATCCTGGAGACCTGGGATCAAATCCCATGTCGGGTTCCCGGTGCATGGAGCCTGCTTCTCCCTCTGCCTATGTCTCTGCTTCTCTCTCTCTCTGTCTCTGACTATCATAAATAAATTAATCAATTAAAAAAAAACTTTAAAATCCTGGGAACCGTCACATGGTCTTGACTGCATGTAGGGGAGTTTCCTTTGCAGAATGGCTGGTATCCTTTCCAGAACCACAAAAACCATAAGCGCCTTGAATTTGCATTCCCACTTGCCAGGCTTGCAGGCCCAAAGCGTCACATCAGTTGTGTGGTCATCCTACAGTGAGGTGTGGGTTGTCAGCTTAGTTTCCTACGAGCAGGGGCATCTCCCTGAACCACCTTGAACAAAAGAGGGAGACCAAAAACTCTACAGTGCCATGGAGAGCATGTGTCCCTCAGGAGAGGATGAGTGGGTGTCCGTGCTGTCCCGCGGTAGCTCCCCTAGCCTGCAGAAAGCTAAAGGCAAATAGATATTTTTATAAGCAAACACTAGTACATACAGAAGCATACGAATCATCCTTGTTCCTGTAAAATGCTTCCGTCCTTCCTCCAAGCAGTTCAGCATCACTACAAGGCAATCAAACGCTTAACTGCTGCTTTAACTTGCCCTAGAATGAAAGCATTTTACCCAGTGACACATTTCAAAATGTAACTTGTTCAACCTCTTCTGGAACGTTGGGGACCAGGCTGCCGCACGCATGGCCACACACACGTGCCTCCTCACCAGGGAGTCCCCCATCGATCTGTCCAAAGGCCCGCGGCGCTTGGCTGGGGTTACGAGGGTAGAGGAGGGACGTGCCCCAGCCTTCCAGGGTATCGTAATAGGACGTCAGCTTCGAGGTTAAGGAGTTCCTCTGAATGCAGCTGAAGCGCAGGCGGTACTTGATCTGCGGAGGACAAAGGGAGGACAACCGCGGTCACAAGGTCCTGACACTCAGGGGGACGGGAGGGACGGATGTCCCCTCCGGAGAGCACACTGTGCTCTGCCGCGACCGTCCCGGAGGCCCCTTCAGGAAGGCAGAAATTTCTTATTTCTCCGCCGAGCAGCCACGGTTTGGACAAGTGACTTGACCTTCTTGTCTTGGTTTCCTCATCAGTAAAACGGCGATGCTGGCACAGCACCCTCCCAGCGGTACCGTAGGATCTGTCGGGTGATCCCTGGGGTGTGCCTGGCCTTCCTTGGTGCTCAGAAAGTGTTGCGGCCTGTTTAGAGACACCTCTATCCCTGGCTTCCAACACCCCACGCGAGTTCTAACAATCAGGACGCGACTGTCCGGCACAACACACCACCTGCCACATTTGAGTTCACGTGACTCGCCGTGGTGGCAGCTCCGTTCCTGGCTCTCTCCTGGGCACAGACTCTTAAAGCTCCCAAGTCAGGAACTGCTATGAATCCCGCTCTGCTGGTAAGGAAACTGAGGCCCCGAAATGCTAGTGCCCCTCCCACGGCTACACAGCCCCTAATGAAGCAGCTGGAGCGCACGGCCCTCCTACCTGGGCTGGAGGGTCCCCAGAGCAAGGCTGCCCCGGTTAGGAACCAGAGAACGGGGAGGGGCGCCCGCGTCCAGGCAGGAGGATTTGAGCCCAGGAGCGTCCGCCTGCCCCCTCCGGAAGGAAGTTGGCAGGCAGGTGACACGGTGGACGCAGGGCAACAGAGGGGCCGCTCAGGTGGCAAGACTCCCTAATGGACCCCCCCACCCAAGGCTGGGGCGCCCTTAGGCTGGCACAGGGAGGCTGTCCTTACCTCCAGCGGCAGGGGCTGCTGCCTGTCGTTGAAGCTGTGATCCAGCACGATTCCAGCCAACACGTAGAAGGCCCTGGGATCCTGGATTACGTAATTTTCAAATAAAGGCACTGAAGGGTAGCCTAGAACTGCGGAGAGAAACCCCGTCGGCGTGGGTGGGGGTTGGCGAGGGCCTGCGCGGCCGCCCTCCCCGTCCTCCCTGGGCAGGTGCTCCTGGGCACGTGCTCCTGCACGCTTCTGGCGCCCGGGCTGGGGAGGTGCGAGCCTCACTCACTGCCCCAGCCTCCTGCACACACGCAGCCCACGGGGCAGCGGCGCACAGGTCGGTGGTGGTGGCCAGAGCACCCCCCTCGGGTCCCAGGGCCCAGCTGGGCTGCCGGCGGTGGACTGGGTGCTTGGCCACGTTGGTGGGGAGCTGGCCGGTGTTTGTCTTCATGGTCACGACAACCCAATGTGCACAGACGGAGCTGCCCTGAAGACACAGATAATTGCCATGGGCACCTGCTGTCGCCTGCGGCCAGGCCGCATGCACGATCCTCTCGAAGGAACTCCTCCTCAGAAAGCGCCAGGTGCCACTCGCAGTCCCGCTTCCTCGCCGCCCCCGGGTCTCCACCCTGCTCCCCGTCCTGGAGCCAGCGTGTCCACGCGGTGGTGCTCTTCCACCGCCTGCCCCGCGGGGACCTGTGTGCTGCTCACCTCGCACACACAGCTGTCCCTGCAGGACGCGTGTCTGAGCACCTCTGTCCCCTACCGTCTGTGGCTCCGTCGCCCCCTTCCAGGAACCACTGTGGTGCGAGTGGGATGTTGGGGTCCCTCACAGCCACGACCTCGCGGCTCACACTTCCCAGCTCTTCATCCTTTTGCTTGACACTGTCATGCGCCGCCGGGACCTCGGCTCCTGGACCGCCTGCTGGCTGTCCCACGTGCCCGCCCTGTCCCTTCCCTGCAGGCCACGTCCAGGTCCCTCTTTCTGTTCCTTTTGCTGTCTCCGTGGCGTGGGAGCCCGGTTTAGTTTTGGAGTGGCGGTGTTTTCTCAAATGTTTCTGAGAACACTGATGAGAATTTTTTAATGAACTGGATTCAAAACAGATAGAGCTCGCTCGTGGTAAAAAATCCCCTATGGTGTTGGAGGCTACGTGGTGCCGAGTCACCCGCCTCCCGCAGGCCAGGCTGTCCATCGGGACACAGACTCTGTACATTTAACAAGAAAAAAAAAGGCTCTGTCTTATGCCTCTGGCCACGATGGAGTAACGGGACTGGATTCACCTTCCCACCAAAAATATTCAGAGGACTGGACAAAAAGAGAGAGAGAGAGAGAATCCGGTTCTTCAAACAATGACAGCAGGTAGCACAGCATCATAATCCAGGAGAGGAGAGGAGCCAGGAGGGGCGGCCACCAAAGCCCGTGTTGTCTGGAGGGCAGGAAGGCTGCGTGACCAGGATTTCAAGTAGCACTTACATCTGGGTGACAGGGTTAGGAGTCAATTCTTCCTTTTTTCCTACATATAGTTGATTTGTTTCCTTAGCCATACTTAGGCTTCTTTTTAAACACACACACACATTTGGTTAAATTGAGAAAAACTGCACACATACAGGACGCGGTACAAAACACAGACGTGCGCTCTGATGAGCAGTTATAAAGTTAACAGCCAAATAATTGCCTCCTGGGTCAAGAAATAAAATATTTTTACACTAGATTTTTTTTTGAGGGGGGGTGTCTGGTAGTTTCTTATTATCAATTTGCTTTCAAGAACACGTTTTTAATATTTACCCGGCATTTGTTTTTCAGCAGGACTGCTGGCGCACATAACCCGCTGGGCTGTACTAGCAGAAAGGAACAGCGCTGATCTCTTTCCCAGAGACGGGAACCATCCCAGTGTTTGCGTGGCTCTCACTGAGTTAGGTGTCACCCCTGGACGAGTCGAGGTAGCCAGGGGCCCGCCGAGCGCAGACTGGGGTAGACACTGGTTGCGCGGCCCATCCTGAGCTCGGGGAGGAGGCTACACCTCTCCGGGGGAGAACTAGGCCGTGTGCCTTATGAGGAGGGAAAGGAGAGGGCTGTCATGGTTTGCAGGGATCCTTCCTCCTATTGCCAAGGATCTGCCTGCCGACGGGCACGGCAGGAAGAGCCATGAATCGAGACGTGAGTCGGAAGTAATAAGACAGAAATAACTTCAGGACGTCTATCACAGGAAAAGATAAACTGCCTGAGGTGGGATCTCCAGGGAAGACAGAAGAGAAATATTTTCTTCTTGGTGGAGGCCACCGAGGGGTCCCCGGCAGTGGGGTGGAAGTCCAGCCCGGGCGCAAAGCCCCAGTGTTTCAGGAGCAGGAGGAGCTGCCCTCTGAGAAAGGCCCAGAGCAGGCAGGATGGCTTCTGACCCATGACGTACCGCTGCAGACCCATCTCGAATTCACCCATGCAGCTCTGGCGGCCTGCGGCCTGCGGCCTGCATGCCAGCCCCGCTCAAAGGCTTCCTCCTGAATGTTCTCGAAGAATACTGTGGTCTCTGGTCCCTACCCTCCTCCGGACACAGAGCTTCTAAATCAGATGACATGACTTGTCTTCCTCAGACTCCTCCCATGGCGGGCGGCCTTGGGAGCCTGAAAGGAAACCCAGGACTTGGACGAGGCCTTCGAGGCTCCCGTGACACTCCAGCCTCACAGGGACCACTCTTCTGGCTTCCTTCTGCTTCGTCCGAGCCTATCAGCTCACCGACCCTGTGATGTCACCCTCGGCTGGCTGCCCCCAAGTCACCCTCCCACCCTGCAGGGCTTGTCCTTCACCATCAAGGATGGTGCCTTAGGACGCCAGGCAAGCACGAACCACAAAGCAACGGTCCCCACTCATGTTGCCACTGAGGGCCTTTGAAAGAATTATCTGGGGACACCAGGGTGGCTCAGTGGTTGAGCACCTGCTTTCGGCCCAGGGCCTGGTCCTGAAGGCCCAAGATCGAGTCCTGCGTCGGGCTCCCTGCAGGGAGCCTTCTTCTCCCTCTGCCTGTGTCTCTGCCTCTCTCTGTGTCTCTCGTAAATAAATAAATAAAATCTTAAAAAAAAAAAAAGGGTTGTCTGCGTGGAGTGGCGTTCAGAGCAGGGAGAGGACAGCCCTTTCTTTTCATGTTGTCTCTTACTGTATTACTGGAATACTCTTATGAAAGCACACACTACAATTATAATAGTTTTGGAAGATGACCGCACATTTTGTGGACTCCACGTTTTGAAAAACCGTGTCTGGCTGAGTGCGTGAATTCAGCCGCCAGCCTCGTGCCCATCAGGTGGGAGGCCAGGGGTGAGCAAGGCTGCAGTGGTCTCCTGCCCTCGGGGGTCAGCAGCCCCGCGGGAACCGCCCCAAAAGCCTGGCGTGGCCACGCGGTAAAACATGAACCAAAGGCCGTGAGCACAGCCAGCGGGGCTCTGGGAGAGACAAGGCCCGGCTGAGAACCTGGACCCCGGGGGGAACCCCGCTCCCCCCATCGCAGGGAAGGTCGGCACAGTGGGGGCCCGTGGGCGTGGGGAGCCAGACCCCGCGGGCCTCGAGAGCTGCTGGCCGAGGGTGAGGGCGGGCCGGCGGCGGCGAGAAGCAGGAGGTGGGGGCTGTCGGGGCTGTGGTTGCAGCCATCGGAAAACCTGCCTCGGCGGCTCCAGACCCTGGTGGGGAATCGCCACCGCCGGCGGCCTCCGACGAAGGCCCCGACTCTCTGGAAATGCCACCCACCTTCCCGTCTTCGTGCCCCACCTTCAAACTCGACCTCAAAGGCCTTGGCCACCGCTTCCGTGACAGCCTTCAGCGTGTCACTCTGGGAAGGGACGTAGACCAGCTGGTATGTGCTCTGTGCGGCAAGGCGGAGGAAGTCGGGCAGGAGGCTGACGTTGAGGGCGAGGTAGCTCATGGGAGGCCTTTCCCTGGGCACACTGTTGAGGCGAAGGTACATGATGATCATGGAGAAGAGCAGCGGGGCCAGGACCTCCAGCATCGTCACCAGGGGCTTCCGCTTCTACAACACAACGGAAAGCGCGTGCTGATCCAAAGCACAACACAGGCGTGAGGTCCCTGCGGGCCAGGCTTCCACTTGCAAAGCCCTTTCCTTCCCCCGGCCTCCCTGCACAGCCTCCGAAAGAGAAAACAACACAGAATGAACGAGAAGCCTCTCCGTCTGACTTGTCCATGGCGGCGAGAAACCAGGAACAGGGTGCCAGCTTCGGCAGCGACAGTTTGTAGAGTTCTGGGGGGGAACCGGCCTTATTTACAGAAAGGGGTCCATTCCGAGTAAGGCTGATTTTTTTCTAGATATTATTTATTTATTCATGAGAGACACAGACACAGAGAGAGAGAGAGAGGCAGAGACACCGGCAGAGGGAGAAGCAGGCTCCATGCAGGGAGCCGAATGCAGGACTCCATCCCAGGTCTCCAGGATTATGCCCTGGGCCTAAGGCAGACGCCCAACCACTGAGCCACCCAGGCGCCCCTGATTCTTTTCTTTAAACCGTTATTAGAACCCAACGTAAAAAAAAAAAAAAAAGAACCCAACGTAACTTCAGCATTCAGTCCCTCCCCAGGAGACGCCCAGAGACCCTCCGAGCACCTCACCCACCTTCAAGATGAAATTCTTCCAAAGAAGAAGTTTTAAATTCCTGCCCAATGTCATGTTTCCAGCTGACCAGGAGGGTGAGCTCTGGCTGGGAAGCAAATGGGGCAAACGTCAGGCATCACACAAAAATGCTCCCCGTCCTAGGAGCTTCCAGAGCATCGATCCCTCCTTGTTGCTGACCCCCCCACCGGCCCCGCCAGCATTCCACTGCTGCCTCCCCCGCCGGGGACCTCCCTGGGCTGTGGGGGGTGAAGTGCACGGACACGCTGATGATCGCCTCTATACTGCCAGCGTGCACCTGCCCAGCCCACACCGCACCAGCCAGTGCATGTGGCTCCACTGCCCCAAACCCTCCCCTCAGAGCAGGAGCTGAGGACGAGGACGGGGAAGCTCTCCCTGGCTCCCCTCACTCCCACGTGTGCCCGCCCACCCCGCAGGCCTGCTTGTGACCCAGAGGGGACCGACCAGGCTTCTGCCCACAGCCCGCGCACCTCCCTGGCGCATGATCCACACGTGACGCCACCCTCTCAGTGAGGCCTTCCTTGCCACTCTAAAATTTCAGAAATGCCACCAATCATCCCTGTTCATTTTTCTTTTAACCCTTTTAAACCACCAAACAAGCTTCTTTTTTTTTTTTTTTTTTTTTTTTTTTGCGTGTATTTTGTAGTTTTACCACCAAGTCCCCAAACTCAAGAGCAGGGCCAGCCCGTGCTCACCACTCAGTAAATGCGGGTCCCCTAAATCGATGCGTTACAGGGCACCCAGCCAGTGGAGGGACGTGCTCCTGAGGAAGGACACGCTGGCGGAGCAGCAGGTTCCTTCTCCTTCAGTCTCTGCTTCCCAGGGTATCACATGCTTTAGCTTTCAGCCACCAGCACTACGAGATTTTCATCCAGAAAGATGGTTTTCTGTCGGTGAAAGAAGAACAGGTGCATTTTCCTCAGGTGAAAGACTCTCTGACACTAACCGTCACTGAAGGTACACTTTGTTATTTTTTAAAGATTTATTTATTTTAGGGGCACCTGGGCGGCTCAGTAGGCTGAGCGTCTGCCTTCGGCTCAGGTCATGATCCTGGGGTCCTGGGATCGAGTCCTGTGTTGGGCTCCCTACACAGTGGGGAGTCTGCTTCTCCCTCTCCGTCTGCCTCTGCCCCCGCTTGTGCTCTCTCACTCTCTCTCTCAAATAAAAATCAAAACCTTTAAAAATAATAATAATAAAATAGTTTTTGTTAAATTTTTATTTATGATAGGCACACAGTGAGAGAGAGAGAGGCAGAGACACAGGCAGAGGGAGAAACAGGCTCCATGCACCAGGAGCCCGACGTGGGATTCGATCCAGGGTCTCCAGGATTGCGCCCTGGGCCAAAGGCAGGCACTAAACCGCTACGCCACCCAGGGATCCCATAAAATAGTTTTTAAAACTTATTTGAGGGCAGCCCGGGTGGCTCAGTGGTTTAGTGCCACCTTCAGCCCAGGGCCTGATCCTGGAGACCCGGGATCAAGTCCCACGTTGAGCTCCCTGCATGGAGCCTGCTTCTCCCTCTGCCAGTGTCTCTGCCTCTCTCTCTGTGTGTGTCTCTCATGAATAAATAAATAAAATCTTAAAAAAAAAAAAAAAAACTTACTTGAGAGAGAGGGAGGGCACATGGAACTTTCTCCAGAATAGACCACACACTGGGTCACAAATAAGGTCTCAACCAATACCGAAAGATTGGGATTGTCCCCTGCATATTTTCAGACCATAATGCTTTGAAACTAGAACTAAATCACAAGAAGAAATTTGGAAGAAATTCAAACACGTGAAGGTTAAAGACCATCCTACTAAAAGATGAAAGGGTCAACCTGGAAATTAGAGAAGAATTAAAGATTCATGGAAACTAATCAGAATGAAGGTACAACCATTCAAAATCTTTGGGATACAGCAAAAGCAGTCCTGAGAGGGAAATACATCGCAATACAAGCATCCCTCAAAAAACTGGAAAAAAACTCAAATACACAAGCTAACCTTGCACCTAAAGGAACTGGAGAAAGAACAGCAAATAAAACCTACACCCAGCAGAAGAAGACAGTTAATAAAGATTCGAGCAGAACTCAATGAAATCGAGACCAGAAGAACTGTGGAACAGATCAACAAAACCAGGAGTTGGTCCTCTGAAAGAATTAATAAGATAGATAAACCATTAGCCAGCCTCATTAAAAACAAAAGAGAAAAGACTCAAATTAATAAAACAAGAGGGAGAGGGAGGGAGGGTGGGGCGGGGCAGGGAGAGAGGGACAAGCCTACTCTGTGCTGAGTGTGGAGCCTGATGCGGGGCTTGATCCCAGGACCCTGAAATCCCAATCTGAGCGGAAACCAAGAGTCAGACACTTAACCAAATGGGCTCCCCAGGCTCCCCTGAAGATACATTTTAAAGAGTCTAATTATGTGATGTGAATTTCACCTCCATTAAAAAAAAAAAAAAAGAGTGACTATAAGACACGTTTATATTAGCCATTGCTGCAGGCTTCTTGTCTGACAACCCCAACCACAGGTATTTATTTCCTACTCGTGGCTCTGCTGTCTCCTGGGATTGGCTGGACTCGTCTTCTAGGTTGATTATGGGCCAACGTGTGTCCCCTTCTCCACACTCTCCAACTGCTGTGTTGAAGTCCTAACCCCCAGGTCCTCAGCCTGTGGCTGTTTTTAGAGGCAGGGACTTTACAGAGGCCACGAAGGCCAAACGAGGCCGTGGCGGTGACCTGACCGTGTCCTGACAGTTTGAGGAAATGCGGGTGCCCAGAGGCAGCAGGGGTGCCGGGCACAGAGGAAAGACCACGGCGAGAGGACGAGCCCTGGGAAGCACCCCCTTTAAGCCACCTGCACGCCCAGGAGAGGGACTGAAATGGCAGGAAAAACCATCCTTGCGGGCACCTGGATCTTGCACTTTCAGCCTCCAGAACTGTGGAAAAATAAACTTATGCTGTGTAAGCCGCCCGGTGTGGCGTATTTTGTTGGGGCAGCTGGAGTGGACGGATGCAGGGCTGTTCTAAAAGTCTCCTCCGAGCTGGAGCATGTTGTTGGATGGCAAGAGGCCAACCCAAACCACATGAATGCATTTAAAGCATCTTCCCCCCACACTTGCTAACCGTTCCAACATCAAGGCAAGAGGGAAGGCAGCTGTCTCTGCTCTAGTGCGAGGCACTGTGACTCACATGGCAATGGGCATGGGCATAAAACTTAACACAAGGGAGAAAGACATAGGAGGGACATTACCCATCTGCCCAAACACCCAACATTTAGGTCTTCAGAAGCTGGTGTTAGCATTTGCCAGCCTTAACTCGTGCCATGTAGATGAGGAGGTACTTTGGCTCATTACAGGCCATCACAGATTATAAAAGAAAAACACTCAGACCATCAGAACACACGGTTTTCTCCAACCACACGTACAGCTCAATGGAATGAGACAGGACAATAGAGTAGATTGGGACGCCTGGCTGGCTCAGCTGTCTAGCATCTGCCTTTGGCTCAGGTTGTGACTCCAGGGTCCCAGGATCGAGTCCCACATGGGGCTCCCCGCATGGAGCTTGCTTCTCCCTCTGCCTGTGTCTCTGCCTCTCTCTGTGTGTCTCTCATGAATAAATAAACAAAATCTTTAAAGAGAAAAAAAAAGGAAACTAGAGTAGATGGAGGTTTTCATACTGAGCATCTTGTAGGATTTCTGATAATGCAGGTAGACTGTTCCTCCTAAGGTTTAATTCAATGTTTGTGACGTACAACAACTAGCAACTATGTGCTGAAGGCACTGTGTCCGGGCACATGCCATCATCAAAAGGTCAGTCCATAATAGGGGCGCTTGGCTGCTCCACCGGTGGAGCATGCAACTCTTGGTCTCGGGGTCTGAGTTCGAGCCCCATGCTGGATGTGGAGATAACGTAATAATTTTTTTAAAAAGACAGTAATAGAGTTCATCTTCTTGGAATTCAGCAGTTTCAAATAAACCTAGTAAAGGGTAATAACCTGCACAAAGGAAAACAGGATAGCACGCGGTAGAAAACGAGAATCAGAAGCTGCCCACGTAAGGGCAGCCAAACTGACAGATGAGACACATCCAGGAAGAGACCACAGGTACACAGTCACTTGATTTACAACAGAGCCGACAGGGCAGGACAGGGCAGCAGGGCCTTCTGACGGATGGCTCAGAGCTGGCCGGCTGTCGCCGCGGGAGACCAGGTATCCAACTCCTGCCTCCCACCGCACACAAAATACCAACTTCGGATGAAAGATCTAAATGGGAAGGGTGAAGGGAATAGGAAAGTGTATCGGTGACTTTGAGGGAGGCAGCGATTTCTTAAACACGACTCCGAGCCACTAAACATAAAGAACACTTGGGTAAACCAAACCACATCAAAATGAAAGATTTGTGTTCCACGGAAGACCCAGTGAGCAGAGCTATCTACAAGTCACCAAGAGAAAGGCAGACCCCGCGCAGCCCGGGGGGCTCAGTGGTTTAATGCTGCCTTTACCAGGGCGTGATCCTGAAGTCCTGGGATCAAGTCCCACATCGGGCTCCCTGCATGGAGCCTGCTTCTCCCTCTGCCTGTGTCTCTGCCTCCTTCCCTCTCTCTCTTTCTGTGTGTCATAAATAAATGAATAAAATCTTTTAAAAAATATTTTTAAGTCATCTCTACACACAACACGGGGCTCAAACCCACAACCCGGAGATCAAGGGTCACATGCTCTATTGACTGAGCCAGCCAGATCCCCATAAAATCTATTTTTTAAAAACTGTTTTAAGATTTTGTTATTTATTTATTCATGAAAGACAGAGAGAGAGGCAGAGACACAGGCAGAGGGAGAAGCAGGCTCCATGCAGGTAGCCCGACGTGGGACTCAATCCCGGGACTCCAGGATCATGCCCTGGGTCAAAGGCAGGCACCAAACCGCTGAGCCATCCAGGGATCCCTGATTTTTAAAAAACTGTTTTAACAAAACTGCATCAGCAGGAAAATTCATAACCCTAAGCCCCCCTTCATGATTAAATCAGAAAATTTAAAGCCCACAAAAATTAAAAATCCATTAGGAATATGTGCGATTTAAAAAAAAATTTTTTTTTAATTTATTTATGATAGTCACAGAGAGAGAGAGAGAGAGAGGCAGAGACACAGGCAGAGGGATAAGCAGGCTCCATGCACTGGGAGCCCGACGTGGGATTCGATCCCGGGTCTCCAGGATCGCGCCCTGGGCCAAAGGCAGGTGCCAAACCGCTGCGCCACCCAGGGATCCCAATATGTGCGATTTTAAAAAAATAATTTATTTACTTATTTGGGAGAGAGAGAGAGAGGGAGCGAGGGGATGGGGCAGAGAGACAGAGACTGTCAAGCTGACTCCACACTGAGCATGGAGCCTGAATCTGGGCTCCATCTCACGGTCCCGAGATCAAGACCTGAGCCGAAATCAAGAGTCAGATGCTTAACTAACTGAGCCACCCAGGTGCCCTGTGTGATTTTTTTTTTTTTTTTTTATCACACACACCACGACTGTTTAAACTAGTTCAGGGGCCTAGGTGCGCACAGTTATGCAGCTGGGCCATCTTCTTAGAGGTCATTATCATCTTTGTCACCCACTGTGAGGCATGTTAATGGCATGTGTGATGCTCTAGCTTAATGGCCCTGCCGTTGACAACAGGGAGGAGAGGCAGTACCTCCTTTCCTGATTATCTGGGAAAATAAAAGTCACCACAATCCAATACAGGAAAGCCAGATGTCATCCTATGCACGCTTTCTGTGCTGATGCACTTACACATCGTTTTTTAAATGCCACAGATTCTGGCCTGAAAAGGATCATTGGTAGAGAATGCATCACCACCTCTAGTCTGTGACAGCCTTTTCCGCAGAAAGAATGGTTTCTGTAATGTGTTCCCTGAACTCTGAATTTCTCAGAAACACAGATACTGTTTTATAGTAGAAAGTTTGGATTGGGGACACCTGGGGGGGGGGGGCGTTGTCAGCGGTTGAGCGTCTGCCTTCAGCTCAGGTTGTGGTCCCGGGGTCCTGGGATCGAGTCCCACATCGGTCTCCCTACAGGGAGCCTGCTTCTCCCTCTGCCCGTGTCTCTGTCTGTGTGTGTGTGTGTGTCTCTCATGAATAAATAAATTTTTAAAAAAAGATTCTCTCTCACTCCCTCTGCCCCTCCCCCCACTCACTTGCTCTTTCACTCTCAAATAAATAAATGAATAAATCTTAAAAAATTTAAAGACAGAGAGTGAGCAGGGTAAGGGTGGAGGGGTGGAGGGGCCGAGGGAGAATCTTAAGCAGGCTGTCTGCCCAGCCCAGGGCAGGGCTTGATCTCACAACCCTGAGATCATGACCTGAGCCAAAATCAAGAGTTGGATGCTCAACTGACTGAGCCATTCAGGTGTCCCTGGAGAGACATATTTTTGCATAGGAAGAGTCAATATGAAGATTATTAATTCTCCTAAATAAATCTGCAAATTTTACCATAAAGATTTCTTTTTTAAAAAAGATTTTATTTATTTGTTCACAAGAGACACAGAGAGAGAAGCAGAGACATAGGTAGAGGGAGAAGCGGACTCCCTGCAGGGGCCTGATGCAGGACTCAGTCTCAAGATCCCAGGATCATGCCCTGAGCTGAAGGCAGACACTCAACTGCTGAGCCACTTAGGCATCCCTATGATAAAGATTTCAACAGGATTTTAAAAAGAACCTGATTCAGAAGTCCATATAAGCACAAAAGTATGAAATCAGGCAAGAAAATTCTGAGACAGATAATAACCAGAAACTAAACAAATTTTTAAATTTGTTGTTATATAACTTCATTAATTAAAAAATATATCACCCTCGGATAGTAACAACTCAATAAAAAAAAAGACTCTATATATATACCAAAGTATACATGGCAATTTGTTATGTGATAAAGAATACCCTTCAGGGATGGCTGGGTGGCTCAGTGGTTGGGTGGCTGCCTTCGGCTCAGATCATGATCCCAGGATCTGGGATCAAGTTCTGCATCCGGTTCCCTGCGAAGAGCCTGCTTCTCCCTCTGCCTATGTCTCTGTCTCTCTCTGTGTCTCTCATGGATAAATAAATCTTAAAAAAAAAAACTTCAAAATAACTGAATATTATTAGCAACAGTACTGATGCCTATTTGTTCAACAACCTAGGTGAAACCAATTCCTTGACAGACATGAACTACCAAAACTCACTCAAAAAGAAATAGGTATGGGACACCTGGGTGGCTCAGTGGTTGAGCGTCTGCCTTCGGCTCAGGGCGTGATCCTAGAGACCCGGGATTGAGTCCCACGTCAGGGCTCCCTGCATGGAGCCTGCTTCTCCCTCTGGCTATGTCTCTGCCTCTCTCTGTCTCTCATGAATAAATAAATAAAATCTTAAAAAAAGAAAGAAAGAAAGAAAAAGAAATAGGTAGCCTGTATAGTCCCCTGTCTACTCAAGAAATTATAGGGCAGCCCGCGTGGCTCAGCGGTTTAGTGCCACCTTCAGCAGGGCATGATCCCGGAGACCCGGGATCCAGGCCCCGTTGGACTCCCTGCATGGAGCCTGCTTCTTCCTCTGCCTGTGTCTCAGCCTCTCTTTCTCTGTCTCTCATGAATGAATAAATAAAATCTTTTTTTAAAATAAAGAAATCAGGGATCCCTGGGTGGCGCAGCGGTTTGGCGCCTGCCTTTGGCCCAGGGCGCGATCCTGGAGACCCGGGATCGAATCCCACGTCAGGCTCCCGGTGCATGGAGCCTGCTTCTCCCTCTGCCTGTGTCTCTGCCTCTCTCTCTCTCTCTCTCTCTCTCTCTCTCTGTGACTATCATAAATAAATAAAAATTAAAAAAAATAATAAAATAAAAAAATCATTAAAAAAATAAAAATAAATCAATTTATAGTTACACACATTCCAAGAAAGAAAACTCTGCCTCAGATGATTTTATTGGCAAATTCTAACATTTAAGGAAGAGATAATACTAATTCTACACAATCTCTTCCACAAAATAGAAGTGGGGTACTTCCCAACTCATTTTATGAGGTCAGCATTAGCTTGATACCAAAGCCAGACAAAAACATTACAAAAAAGATATATGTTAAAAAACAATAATAAGGCAAGAAGAAAGGTGTTTCTTCTCTCAGGTGTCATGGTTTTCCCAAGGAGTCTACCAAAAAAAATCTGCAACTAATACATTAGTTTAGCAAGGTCCTCAGAGACAAAGTCAATACACAAAAATCAGTTGTATTTCTATCGAGTAGTAAGGAACACGTGGAAAACCAAAGTTTTTTCAAGGTATCATTTGTGCTAATACTGATAAAATGAACTACTTATTAATAAATCCAACAGAATATGTGCAGAATCTAGATGAAAGAACACCAATGAAAGTTTTTTTTTTTTTTTTAATGAAATAAATGGAAAGATATACCATACTCATGGACTGGAGAAGTCTGTATTAAGACATCAATTCTCCCAAACTGATTTTTAGAATCAATACAAACCCAATCCAAATCTCCATGGTATCATCAATAGGCATAAACCAACAAACGTTTTTTTTAAGATTATTTATTTATTCAGAGAGAGAGAGGCAGAGACACAAGCAGAGGGAGAAGCAGGCTCCATGCAGGGAGCCCCGACGTGGGACTCAATCACAGGTCTCCAGGATCACACTCCAGGCTGCAGGCAGCGCTAAACCGCTGCACCACCGGGACTGCCCAACCAACAGACTTTAAAATCCATATGAAATGGCAAAGGGACTAAAATAGCCAAAATCATTTTGAAAGAGGAACAAAACTGGATGACACATACTACTTCATTAATGCTACACTAGTCAAGATAATATAGTATTAGCTGAAGCATGGGCAGGCCAACTACTCAGGGGCCAAATGTAGCCCACTACAGCCCAGCCTGCAAATGAGACTGGTTTTGAATCCTTTCAGTGGTTGGAAGAACTTCCCCCAACCACTGTGACTGAGCACTGGATAGCTTTGAAGTTAGCTGTCGCAGTGCTTCTGTGTGAGACTTCTCCCACAGTACTGTCATTTTGATGACAGCCAACACTGTTTGAAGCACACGTACTGGCGGGCTGCTGTAAGCACTTCCCATGCTACCAAAAGATAAAACAAGAAGTGAAATTTCCATTCCTACACAAATTCACAGCAGGCAGGTATATCTTCCGAGCTCAGACTACAGCTCCAGCAGCATTTTCCACATCTTGGTGTATGTGCAAAGGAAATGTTCATATTTCAAAATCCATTTATTGGGGATCCCTGGGTGGCTCAGCGGTTTGGTGCCTGCTTTGGCCCAGGGGATGATCCTGGAGTCCTGGGATCGAGTCCTGCATCGGACCCCTGCATGGAGCCTGCTTCTCCCTCTGCCTGTGTCTCTGCCTCTCTCTCTCTCTCTCTCTGTGTGTGTCTCATGAATAAATAAATAAAATCTTAAAAAAAAACAAAATCCATTTATCTGTGCAATTGAGGATCTTCCACCTCACCCTCAATTTTTTGTAATTTATCTATAATGCAATGACATGCTTAAGGCAAAGTATCAAGAGAGGAATCTAACAGAATTCCATCAATGCCTTTCAAGTCATGAAGACACTCAGTTGAAATCATATTCATAGTGAGATACACAAAATCTCGTTACCCATTGACATTAACAGATTAACATTTAAAATAGGGGATCCCTGGGTGGCTCAGCGGTTTAGCGCCTGCCTTTGGCCCAGGGCGCGATCCTGGAGTCCCGGGATCGAGTTCCACGTCGGGCTCCCTGCATGGAGCCTGCTTCTCCCTCCTCCTGTGTCTCTGCCTCTCTCTCTCTCTCTCTCTCTCTCTCTCTCTCATAAATAAATAAATAAATAAATAAATAAATAAATAAATAAATCTTTAAAAAAATAATAATAAAATAAAATAAAATAAGATAAAATAAATTTGGATGGTAGGGAACACCATCTTTGAGCCCTGGCAAAGCAATATATTATCCTATAAAAAAAAAAAAGAACTCCATTGTTCTCATGAGTAGATACACATTGCAAAAGCAAAAACATTATGTTTAATTATATTAAAGTGACTAATAAAATTTTTTTTTGGAAACGAGTCTCATATAACAAGTATTTGTCTAATACCTTGAATTTTGCTTCTTGGCATGCAAAGCCTAAAACATTTGCTATCTGGCCCTTTACAGAAAAATTGTGCCATAGCCCAGACTAATAAAAGATCAAAGATACACACACAGACCAACAGAATAGAAGAGTTCAAAAACAGACCTTCACAAATATGGTCAATTTTTGACAAAGGTGCCATTCAATTAAAAAAAAAATCATTGTTTTAACAGAGGGTGGTGGGACAACTGGAATCATGTATCGGGGTAGGGTGGGGAACCACTATGACCGATACCTCAATCCATTATACAAAATCAGTTCAAAATACACCACAGACCTATGTGCAAAACCTAAAACCCTAAAACTTCTAGGGAAAAAAAGGAGAACATCCCTGTGACCTTGGATCAAGCAAAGATGCCTGAGATAGGACATGAAAAGCATAAAAGAAAAATTGGTAAGTTGGGCTTCCTTAAGATTGAAACTTCTTTCTCTGCATAAGATTAACAGGCCGAGAAAACAAGGTATAGACTGGGGAAAAATATTTGCAAATTGATTATCTGATAAAGGAGCTATATCCAGGGCATATACAACTCTCAAAATTCAACAGTAAGAAAATTAGCACCTGGGGCATCTGAGTGGCTCAGCAGTTGAGCCTCTGCCTTTGGCTCAGGTCGTGACCCGGGGGTTCTGGAATCAAGTCCCGCATTGGGCTCCCTGTGAGGAGCCTGCTTCTCCCTCTGCCCGTGTCTCTGCCTCTCTCTTGGTCTCTGATGAATACATAAATAAAATATTTTTTAAAAATTATCACCCAATTTATAAAGATGCTGCACCAAAAAGGATATATGTATGGCAAATAAGCCCATGAAAAGATGCTCAGCATCATCAGTCATTAGGAAAAGCAAATTTAAGCCACAATAAAATACCACTTCATAGCTACTAGAATGGTTGGGGGAAAATAATTTCTTTAAGTGGTGGCAAAGTTACAGAACAACTGGAACTCTTATATCCTGCAAAGCAAAACGATACAGCCATGTGGGAAAATATTTTGGCAGTTTCTTAGAGCTTCTTATAAAGCTAAACATATACTTCCATACGGTTCCATGATCTTATTCCTAAGTTTTACCCAACTAAACTGAGAATTTTTTTCAAATTCACAAAAGATTTTTTTACACAAGAACCTATATACAAATTATTATAGAAGGCTTTACTCAAAATCTAGGGATCCCTGGGTGGCGCAGCGGTTTGGCGCCTGCCTTTGGCCCAGGGCGCAATCCTGGAGACTCGGGATCGAATCCCACGTCGGGCTCCCGGTGCATGGAGCCTGCTTCTCCCTCTGCCTGTGTCTCTGCCTCTCTCTCTCTCTCTCTCTCTCTGTGTGTGTGACTATCATAAAATAAAAAAAAAATAAAAATAAATTGTTTAAAAAAAAAAAAAAAAGGAAGGCTTAACTCAAAATCTCCCCCCACCCCCACCACCACCAAAAAAACATAAAACAAAACAAAACAAAAACCAAAAACTAGGAACCGGGCCCTGGCTAAGCACCAAGCACTTTTTGAAGTATTCCATATGTTTCAATACTTCAAATCTTCACAGCTACCTACAAAGTGAGTACTATGGGTTCCCCACTTTACACAAAGTCGCTGAGGTATAAAGACGTCGCATGAGGCACTTAAGAGCCAGGATTTAATTTGAGGCTGCACGGCCCAAGGTCCACTATAATTACTATTATAGTAATTATAACGCCCCTCAATCGCTGAACAAAGGAGTGTGTTACAGCCCTTGGTCTAGAATGAAGCCTCCAATTGTTCCTATGGAAGCAATCAGAGAAGCTGTATTCTAAAATCCAGCATTAAATACCACCGACGTGGGCACAAAAAAGTCCATATATATGCATAGATAGGTACAGATGGATAGGAAGATAGAATGTGTCCCTGCAAAAGAAATAGGAGCTAACATATTGGTTCCATTTTTAAAATGCGTAGCGGGCGTGTAAGTAGATATCTATGTCAGCCAGCTTCTGCAATAACAAGGTTTACTGCCTTTCGTAGAGCTGTAGTTCAGGAGTGTCACCATGCACCTTAATTTTTCCATTGATCCTGAGAAGTGTCTGAGCTACGAGAACCCCAAAGAGTATCCCACATAACTTCTTGGCATGTTTTCACGCTGTGGGAATGTGAGTGATTTATATACCAGAGGCTGTCAGGGAGTCCAGGAGCCTGAACGCCCCGACACCTGGGCTCCAGTCTCACCTCTACTGTGTAACATTGAACAAATTATGGCCCCCATCTGGGACTTGGGGAGAGAACAACCTAGGTGGCACATCTAGGTTTAGTGGGCCTTGAGCGGCAAAGTGAATTTGAGGATCCATCAGAAGGGCCCAGCCTCCATGGCAGTGGTTTCTGAACAGGTGTCCAGAGCCTAGCATCTCCCCACAGAACGTCTTCCTTCACCAGGGGCCTTATACCCTCTCAGTTCATAATTACGATGACTGGTAATAATTACTGTGGAGGCACCCTAACAGCAAGGATCAAGAACCAAGGTGTCAATTAGTACCCTGCAGGTGTCTCTCCTGCTGCGCATGGTCCTTCTTCCCATACCCTCCTTCACCTTCCTTCTCAGGGAAATCCGACTCAGCCTGCTCTCTTCCCAGGTTTGGTCATGCAGAACCCTTTCAGGTGTAGAAAGGGCTGGAAAAAATTGCAAGGTGTAACCAGTCTAAGTTGGAAATGGCAAGGATTGGCTCTTGAAAGAAAAAAAGATTGAGTGAGGAAGACGCTGTTCAGCAGGTTCAGAGAGTCTCAGGGCAGACACCTGGGTTGAGAGGGAGGGACGGGGTGTGGTCTGGGAGCAATGATGGGGAGAGAGGGTTTTTAAGATACTGGCAGTACATTAATAATCTGCTCCTCCATCTCAGTTGTGATTGTGTCCAGTTGGGTTTTCTGTTTTTGTTTTTTGGTGTTTTGTTTGTTTTTGTCTGCTCATTACAGAGACCAGGCTATGGAACTCCCCCTGTACTTTGCGCACTACCACTTCCTTGGCATTTATGCGTTTTCTCATTTGACCCCAAAACAAAATATCTCTGTTTGGTATTATTACTAGCACTATTATCATTGATTTTAGGGATAGGAGATGGAAGCTCAGAAGGGTAAAATGACAAGCCTGAGCTAGGTAAGGGGTCAGGCCCAGATGTGAAGCCAGGTCTTCCAACTCTTTAATTCAGCAAATATTTACCAAGTGCCTCCCCTCTGCCAGACACTCTTGGACCCTGAGATGTAGCCACGAAGTAGACCAAGTGCTCTCCTCCTGGAGCCCCCCTTCTGGTGAGGGAGACAGAAGGAAGAGAAGCAGTAAAGGGTACCACCTCAGAGAGTAACAGGTAGGGAGACCCTCTATCGCTAATCCAGAAGGGTCTTGGGGTGGCTGAGACAGAAGGTTCCCAACTCAGGTCATTACTTTACGGTTCCATCGGTCGCGTCCTGGTCGCGGAGGTGCCGGAGCCAGGGCTGGTCGCAGGTGGCGCCCCAGGTGAGGCCGAGCAGCAGGTGCGCCCTGGACTGCCGCGGGGCGGGGGATTGGGGGGAGCACTGACACCGCCGAGCCGCCGAGCAGCAGGTGCGCCCCCTGGACAGCTGCGGGGTGGGGGGGGGAAGCACCCACCCCCCGGGCAGCAGGCGAGGGGCAGGTGCGCCTCTGCCGCGGAGGATCCTGAGTCGTAGGCTCCTGGCGGCGCTCAGTCGGGGCGTTGGGGACCCGAGTGGGCCAGCCCGCGGCAACTGTTGGCCTCGCGCCCAGTCCAGCCCTGCCCCTGCCACGCGACCTCAGCCCCCTCCCCCAGGTGACCCCAGCTGGGCCTCGGACCGCTGGTCCCAGGTGACACCTGCCCGGCCTCGTGACCTCTGTGCAGCAGGTGACTCTGCCCCCGCCTGGGGACACTCCCTTCCGCGGGGACCTCAGCCTGACCTGTATTCCTCTCGTCTAAGGGACCCTCCCGTCGGTGGTGACCCTGACCCTGTGAAAGGTTCAAGATAGCCAAAGTAAAACTAATGCATCACTGAAGCTGTGATCAGTAAAAATTCATTGTGCACCAAAACGACAGTCTGCGGAGCGGGAGCGCGGAAGGAGGCTTGGGGGTGTGTTGCACGGAGCTCGCGGGGGCCGCGGGCGGCTCTGCACGGCTCGATTACAATATTGCACTTCTACAACCTTGGCCAGTAGTTGACGTTTTGCTTCTCACCTCCAGAGGAGCAAGACGCGATCCGGGTCAGGTTCGCCCTCCGGCGGGGTCTGCACGAAGGAAACCCCGCCCCAGGAGCAGAGTGGCTCAGTGGGCTCGGGGACCCTCCCTCCTCCCCCCCCCCCCCCCCCCCCCCGCCAAGGCTGGTCTCCGTTTGTTTCTGATTTTCACCACCTGAAGTCACGACCTTCCTGCTAACGTGTCCCCAATCTGGTGTCACGACCCCCAGTCCTCCCCGCCCGTGTCAACTTTGCCCCATGACTCTGGACACGCCGCAGGACGGTGGGCCTCCCAGCCCGCTCCGCGGCCGTTTTCTAGAAGGTTCCTTACCCTCCCTGCAGCACCCCCAGGGCCTCCCCGACCAACCCCCGCCCCCGGCAGCCCGCGCCAGGATCCAGGGGGCCAGTCGCCCTCCCTCCGCGACACAGGGGCCCGCGCCCAAACCAGGACAGCGCTGGGCGGAATGGCTGGACAGCCCGCGCCTGCTCCAGCCGCAGCGAGGTACAGGTGGACGCCGCCCCGCCCCTCCCCTCCTTGCCCCGCCCCGCCCCTCCTCTCCCTCTCCGCCCCTCCCTCCCCTCCCCTCCTCTCCTGCCCCGCCCCTCCCTTCCCTCCCGCCCTCGCCCTGCCCGAGGTCCGGCGCCCCCTGCCGGCCGCACGGCGCGCGGGCACTGCGCAGGCTGGGGCGGGGCGGGGCGGGGCGTCGGGCGGGCCGGGCACCCGCAGGGCTGGCCCACTGCGCACGCGCGAGCCGGCCGGCGCGCCACCTGCAGGAGCCCGAGCCGCCCGCCAGCCTGCGGCGGTCGCAGGCGCCCCCTCCCCGCCCGGCGGCCCCGCCGCTGCCAGCACCGGCCGTCGTTGCCGCCGCCGCCGTGAGGCCAAGCGCAGCCGGGCCCGAGGCAGGGGACCCCGCGAGAGGGTCGGTGAGTGCCGCCGGGACCTGCCGCGCGCGCTCGCTCGCTCCCGGGACTCGCGGCTCCGGGCCGCCCCCCACCCCGCCCGGCTGCCCCCGCGGCCGCCCCCTGCCCTCCGCCCGGCCGGCGCGCCCCCGCCCCCCCGCGCGCCCCCGCGCCCCGCCCGGCAGGTGCACCTCGCGGGGCCTCCGCTTCAGGCCGCCCTGACTCAGGCTTCCCCGCGGCCCGAGCCCCTGGGCGTGGCCCCCCCCGTGGGCGGCTTCCTCCGCGGACCCGGGGTTGGACGCGCCGCGGCCCCTTTTGTGCCGAGCCGGGAGGGTGGACGCAGCCGGGGGTGGTGCAGCCCCCGGGCCGGACACTCGAGCTGGGCCGCGGGGATGCTGCTGGCTCATCCCTGGGGCAGATTCCCTGCTGGGTGGGAGTACTTCCCCACCCCGGAGCGCGCCCTGCGCCCACCCCTCATTCCCGGGAGCGGGGTCGGGGGGCCGTGGTCCAGGGTTGGGTGGGAGCTATGTGGGGGACAGGAAGGCGGGACGCCCGCAGGTGGAGAGGCCTGCAGCAGCCCCAGTCACCCCTGGGGTCTGTGGCCAGTCGGTACGTGGTGCGAATTTGCGTTGACAATGGGTATTGGCATTCACGCGCTACAGTGTAGCTTCCAGAGGGCAGGTGCTGGCTCCTGCACTAGGGCTTAGGACAGATGTGCAGCTGGTGCACATTTGGTGCACGAAGGAGGGCCCCTCCTCACTTCCTTGAATGTGGCCTGATGAAAGCCACTGCCTTACCCCGGGTTTCTGTTTGTCCACCCCTTTGCCTCATGACCCGAGGGCCCACTTACTGCCCTGACTCGGTCTGATCAGGGCTTGGGCTCCAGGCACATAACAGGCAATGGAGAAACGCTTGTTCAAAGGGTGGCCGACACCCTGTGACAGAGCAGAGAAGAGGGCAGGGTGCAGGGGAGTCAAGCTGGCTTTTTTCTCCTGAGCAACTGTGTCATTTGATTCTGAACGGTTGGGTGCTGCCTTGTGTAAACTTGAAAAGATCAAGGCTGTTTTCCTTTAGAAAGTTTACATCAAGGAAAAATAAGAAAAAGGGAAAATAGGTAAAAATGGATGCCCTAGGAATCCCCTAGCTCTTTTCTTTTAAATCCTTACAGATCTTTTTGTTGTTGTTTAATTGCACACTTGGTCATCATATCTGATTAAGAGGATGACATGGTTCCCTGTCTGGCGATTTCCCATCATCCTGACGAGACTGCTGTTTGGAAAAAGAGTGATGAGCTCAGGTGGTTTTTTAAATGACATTAGCCTTACCCAGTGCATGTACCAGTCCCATGGGAACCTGTTTTGACTTAGTCTCAACTGGGGAGGCCCAGGGAAGACTCCCCACTTGACTGTCTCTTCTCCAGCCCTGCTTCCCAAGATGACAGTAGATTCATCTGTTGTTGAGTTGGTAAAGAGGAAAGAAAACATTCTAGAACCTGGGGAGAAGGATGGGCAAGACTCTGCCCATGATGGAAAGATGAATTGGATGTGGTCCCTGCTCTTGGGGAGCTTAGGATAGAGCTAAAGAGAATGATTTATTCACAAGTAACTGAGGCATCAGACAGAATGAGGCAAGTACCACTCGAGACATCAGAAGAGCTGCTGCAGGTGTCCAGAGGTGGAGGGGTGGCTTTCAACAAGAGTGGAAGGTCTCGACCCTGGCTGCTCATTAGAATCACCCCAGAACAAGTCCCACGCCCAGGCTAGAGCCCAGCATCTTTAGGGGTGGGCCTCTGATGTCACTTTCTGTGTTAAAGCACCCCAGAATATTCCATTGTGCAGCCAAAATGAAGAACCCCTGAACTGGGGTTGTCTGTGGCTGCTTCACAGCAGGGCTGGACTGGACTGATTTTCCAAGAAGACAAAACCCCAGGAGGCCTGGACCCCCTTGGGAAAGTATAAGGCGTGTCAGTCCCTGTCCCGGGAGACTTGGGCAGCACTCGTCCCCCTGAATGGCTCAGAGATTTGGAGTCAGCAGGCACACAGGTACATTTGCAGGAGCTGAGTAATGAGCTTGCTGCAGAAGACCCATGGTTACCTCTCCCCGGGGACCCTCAGTCACCTCATTACCTCGTTTCCTACACCTACAGAGCCAGAACAGCTAGCAGGACAGCAGTGAGACCGAGGCTCCAGCAGGGGTGAAGAAAGCAGGGGGTGGCACAGATTTTTGTGGGACTCTCTCCTGATTGCTTCCCTTGGGCCACACTTTTGACTTAAAAATCTACCCCACCAGCCCCTGCCAGGAGCTTCATTGTTAACTCAGAGCCGTATATCCTAAAGAGACGGCTGCCCCAACCCGGGACAGGGTGGGTGGTGGTGTTGAGCACAAGGCCAGCAAACCAGGTCTCCGCCTGAGCCTCAGGATGCAAGGAACCACAGCCGTGAGCGCAGTGCCCTGGGGCCCCGGACAGGGACCTAGCCTTGTGGATTTCTGCCCACCTCATCCATGCAAGGGCCACCTGCATAAATACATCGTCCTCAAGCTTTTTCTGGCGTGCTGCCATGTGTACAAGATTGGGATTTGCACCCCCACATATTTATTTATTTGTAAAATAGTCATCTACCGCTGCCCTGAATGTCATGAACACAGGGACAGACACAAATACATACCTTTTAAGGGATGAGAGGCAAAGTGAACACGATGAAATTTGTTCAGCATGTTAATGCTGCCAGCTCAGTCGTAAAAACATAAGCTGATTTAATTTTTTAAAGATTTTATTTATTTATTCATGAGACACAGACAGAGAGAGAGGCAGAGACACAGGCAGAAGGAGAAGCAGGCTCCGTGCAGGGAGCCCGACTCAGGACTCCATCCTGGGACCCCAGGACCATGCCCTGGGCTGAAGGTGGCGCTAAACCGATGAGCCACCTGGGCTGCCCTGTTTTAATTTTTTTTTTAATAATCTGTATGCCCATCGTGGGGCTCCAACTCAGGACCCCAACATCAGGAGTCATGTGCTCCACCAACTGTGCTGGCCAGGCGACCCATACCATCTGCTGTTTTATAAGAAAGCCATGTTGAGCAAGTCCACTTCCCATTTATAAAGTCTTGGTGAACCCGGAGTCCTCGTTGGAAGGTCTGGTTCTGGGTTCTTTTTATTTCGGTTCCCAGTTCTGGCGGCGTCGCAGGGAAACGCCGTGAACCTCGGGAGGCCACCCAGATGGTGCTCTGAGCCCGGGACTTGCCTTTCACTCTTCACTCCTGCTCCCGTGCTGAATCGTGGGGTGGGGTGGGGTGGTACATGTTCGGGGGCTGCCGGGGCGGGCGGAGCTTCTGGCTCCGGACGCTCTTGGTGTGTGGGTGTGCGTGTGCCTGCGTGTACCCGGCACTGCCCCTGCGCTGCCCCGGGCAACCCTGGCTCTAAACATCGCTCTCCTACGTGCTCCCTTCCTAACACAGGTTACTTTGAAAAGCCACAGCTCTTATACGTTGTCGTCACCTTTTCCTTGAAGGGACAGATTTGAGTGTGTCGGCTTAAAAGAAATGAGCTAGCTGACACACCACCGCTGCAGTCAGTTGTCGTGGAGAAAGAGAAACGATCTCCAGATTTGGAACTTTTCTTGAAAGAAAATGTGTATTTCCTTCTTAAGTTCCAAGTCTCCAGGTAACCAGTGAACCTCCCTATAGCTAAGGGTAGTCATGGCCACTTCCCAGATCTCTACAAAGTATCGTAAAGCCTTGGCTATGATTTTGTTCATTCTGATTGCACACAACCATCACATCCTGAATCCATCAAGTCCAGGACATGTGCAAGGCTCAAAGTAAACCAGCAGGCGAGGGCCCACCATGTCTCAGAACTTGGCCCCCGAATCGGGGTGCGTGGCTACCGACACACAGGCCAGCAGGTGTGCCAGCATTCAGTGTCTTGAATATCCCTAAAGTCAATTTCCCCTCATTTTTAAAGAAAAATACTCATGGGACGCCTGGGTGGCTCAGTGGTTGAGCATCTGCCTTTGGCTCAGGGCGTGATCCCAGAAGTCTGGGATCGAGTCCTGCATCGGGCTCCCCACAGGGCAATCTGCTTCTCCCTCTGCCTGTGCCTCTGCCTCTGTGTCTCTCATGAGTAAATAAATATAATCTTTATTTTTTTTAATAAATAAAATCTTTAAAAAAAAAAAAAAGGAGAAAGACAAATACTGATGAGTATAGTTTCTCACCATTCCTTTCCTCTAGCAGATGGTGTCAGTCACCCCGCTAGGAGGTCAGTGGTGGGTTCACTGGTGGGGACCACGCTCTGTAAATGCACCTGCTGCATTCAGCTTATGCTCTACAATGTTTATTGGTATTTAGACTTTGCATCTGCAAAATCCACTGACATAGACATTTTCACATGTTTGCCATGCACCCCCCCGCCAAAAAAATGCCCCCTAAAAGAAGAGATCCTGTGCTGGGTGAACAAACAGAACAAAACCCCTTGGAGCAGCATACTGCCCATGTGGAGGCCCCCCACCCCGACTCCCATACTGCCTTCTTGGCACAGCATCTGAGGCCTTGGTTGGCTTCCCTTTCTGGCTCCTTCTCTGCTGCTCCCTGCCCAGGTGTTCAGAACCACCAGCTGCTCCTCGCACACACTCTTCCACTCCCTACCCCCACCCCCCAGCTACCAGGACGCTCAACACTGGCCTTCTGTGTCACCCACTCCCGAGAGCCTTCCCAGAGCCTCCCCCGCGTCGTACACACACGCACACGAACTCAGTCTTCTCCAGAAGCTCATGATGCCTTGTTTGGCTCTGGCGACAGCAGTTACAGCACATGGACACGTTTGCAGACTGAGCATCTTGGCTTGGGAGTGTTAACGATTTCCATCTCCAAACCCTCAGCGCCCCTTGCACAGCAAGCTCTGGGCAGATGTTTGTTGGAGGGATCAATGCTTTTCTTGTTTGTGTAGCGTCGAAGGCCACAGATTCTACCCACAAGCATTAATTAAGTTCCTATTTGGAGCGTACGCGCACAGACCTTTACCACGGCTCACTGTTGTGGACTCCCGCGTCGATAAGGAAGGGCTTTCCTGGCTGAGCCGGGTCCTCACCAGCCTGACCAGACGGGGAGGCCCTGTGTCCATTCCACCCCCGTGGGAAGAGGGCAGAGCTGTGCTTGTCTGCTGTCTGCGGGACATGCGGAGGCCCTGCTCTGTGGAGCTGCCTTCTCACCATGCTGCCCTCCAGGCCTGGGCAGACGTGGGCTTCCCTGGAAGGCGACGCGGTGAGCTCGGGATGTGACAGGAGCTCATGACATAGCAGGGTGTGTGCCCCATGCCTTGCACTGGGGCCCTGTCCACGTCCCCTTGCTGGTCCTGAGGCCTGCTCGGGAGTGGCCTTTCTCTAGAAGCACTATCGCGGCTCTCTTCCACATACGCTGAAATAAAAACTTATCTAGCATGGGCACATAGACAGCGGATGACATATTCAAGTCCATACTGAGAAAAACCACGGATGAAGACACGGAGCTGCCGGGCCTCCCAGCGCGCGCCGGAAAGCCCTGCCCAGGCGGCCCCTGCGCAGCCACAGGCGCGCATGAGCCGGCACGGCCCGTAACTCTCGAACTGATGAAAGTTCCTGGAAAAGCCATCAGTAGAGGAATCCTGTGTGCCATCACAAGAGCTCCCAGAAACTAGCAAGCCACAGGACGCACTCACTGTGCACCAATTCAATTGCTCACCTAAAAAAGCAAACACTGAAATACTTAACAGTTTGTGTAACGTTTAATATTTTAACAGTAAGCAAACAAACCTTTCAGTAGGAAAAAAAAAAAAAACACTTTTCCTTCCTTTCCCGGGTGTGTCCCTGGAGAAGTGGAGTGAGGCCCGTAGGGGAAGTTCTTAGCCGCTTTCTGCGGTGGGGGCGGCTTTGCAAGTGGCCCCAGCTGGAGAGTCTGCATAGGGTGGGTGGCGCGGGCGGCTCTGCGCAGCGGTCGTCGCCACTTCTGGGGCCCCTGTGCCTCAGCGTCGAGTGTTTTGAGGAACTTTTACTTCCTTTCCTTCTGTGTATTTGCTTGCACAACCAGAAGCTTTCCAGATTTTGTAATTCTGGGAATCTCCTCTAAACTCCTTTCTGCTCAAACAGAACAGATGCACGTATGGTGCTTGGCGGGGCCTGGGAAGCGGCCTGGCATGCGCGCAGCCGCCACCCGGCGCTCCGGGGAGACAGATAAATCCCTAGTAAGGTGGCAGGGCTCAAGGAACAGTTTTTCTTGATTTCTGGTGACACTGTGGGAACAATGTGTCTGATTTTATAAAGATTTTACTACTTTCAGTGTTCACCGGGTGTGTGATCAGGCCTGCGTCCCTTCCTCCTCCGTTCTTTGCCTATAAAAGAGCAGTGACAGCGGGAGCCGGGGCTGGGGGCAGGTGTTGGGTGCGAGCTCCTTGCACCGCCACATTTCCGCGTACCAGGAGGGACCGGAGACCCACCCCGCAGCGTCTGCCTCCCTGAATCCGCGTTTCCTTGTTCTCGGGTCTGCCCTGTTTGACACACTTGCCATCTGTTTTGCTCTGTTCTTTTCCTAACGTGGTGAGAGGTGTTTTTTGCTTATTTTCCAAATATCCTAGCGCCCTCCCTTTGCCCAGAGGTGCCGGGGAGTCATGCCAGCGAGTCGCGGGCCCCTCCTGATGCTCCGTGAGGCGTCCCTCACCCCACTGCACTCGAGAGGCCCGCAGGCCCCACCCCAGAGCCCTGGTCACAGAGCCGCCTCCTCCTGGCCAGTCCTGCCATAGCCCGGACGCAGGAGGGAGACCGCGGTCAGGAGCCTCTCCCGGGACCCAGGTCAGTTCGCGGGTGCTGGTCTCCGCCTGGGGCTCTCAGGGACTGGTGGGAACGTGGTCTGTCTGTCTTTCTGTGCTCCCTACTCCTCAGACCGGAGAGACAGGAGTAAGCATGGGGATGTGTCTTCTCTGGGCAAGACTTTTCCAGAAAAGGAAGTCCTCTCCTTCTCTGACCTGTGACCGTTTATATATTTCCCTCTTGGGAGAGGAAGAAGGTTTACCTCGGCTGGGCCAGGTTGTGTCCTGGGGAAGGGGGACCCACTGCCTTCCCCTCCTGGCCAAAACCACTTCTAGAAACCTTTTATAAACCACGGGCGGGATCCCCGAGTGGCTCAGCGGTTTAGTACCTGCCTTTGGCCCAGGGCGTGATCCTGGAGACCGGGGATCGAGTCCCACGTCGGGCTCCCTGCATGGGGCCTGCTTCTCCTTCTGCCTGTGTCTCTGCCTCTCTCTCTCTCTCTCTCTCTCTGTGCATCTGTCATGAATAAATAAATAAAATCTTTAAAAAAATAAACCACGGGCCCTCGTGGGTGTCATGAAACAACTGCTCTTTCATTAACTGTCCGCACTTGATTTTATGACTTTTCCCACCTTGTTAATTTTGAAAAAAGTTGCCCCTTCATAGCACTTCAGACTTTTTTAGATTTAATTTCTTCACATTTTAACCACGGGATTAATTAAAAGCATATTTTAGGTTAATTTGCAAATAACTTCTTGCAGTTGCGTTTTCTACAAGTATTTACTGAGGACCCTTTTTTGTTTTTAAGATTTTATTTATTTATTCCTGAGAGACGGAGAGGAGAGACACAGGCAGAGGGAGAAGCAGGGAGCCCGATGTGGGACTCGATCCCAGGACCCTGGGGTCACACCTTGAGTTGAAGGCAGATGCTCAACCGCTGATCCATCCAGGTGTCCCCTGAGGACCCTTGAAAGTGTGAGTTTTGAGTAACTATCATCACACAGATAGGGACAGCCAAGTGTTTTCTAAGAAAAAGCAAGAGTTTAATTTTAAAAAGAGCTTTTTTAAAGCTGGCCTTGGTAAAGAAGCCAAGAGGAGCTCTCACTCCGCGTACAGGGTCTCCGGCAGGCTCTCTGGGCCGCGCTTTTCGCGTGCGGTGGCTAAGGAAGGATGCACTGGCCACCCGAGTGTCCCAGCTCCTTGACCCGCCTGACTGGTGGCATTGGAGCCAGTTCGTGGAGAGTGTGTCACGCAGGCTTCTCCCCACGTGAAGGGCCGCGAGCATGGGGCCCCTCTCCACTCTCCCTGCGTCCTCGCCGCCGTGGGGATGGGAACCAGGAGCCTCATGTGCCCACTCGGGGTCGGGGCAGCCAGCCCCCCCTCCCCCGGCTGCATGCCCGCAGCTTCGGGAACGCGGTACTGCCGTATCCTGGGCGTGGGGTCTTCCTCCGGGTCCCCGGGTGCCGTGTCGCTGCATCTTGCGTTCAGCGGCCCCCCGGCGCCATGCGCCCGCTGTAAACATAACACTTCCACGTGACACAGGGCAGATTTTCTTTGGAGGAAAATGACCACTGTCACGTGGAGGCCATATACCAGTGCTCGTGGTTAAAGCAGGAAAAACTGGTCCCCGGGGCTCAAGGCAGGAGCGCAAGTAGCGCGTTCCACCCCCTCCTCCTCCGCCTGCAGCCGAGCCTGCCGTGGGGGGGGGGTCCCGGGTGGTCTGTTGGGGGGCCGGGGGTACGCAGAGAGGTGGCCCGTCCTCCGCACCACAGAGGACACCTGTGTGGCGCCCCCCGCGGGCGGAGTGTCGCGACAGCACGCGGCACACAGAGGGGTCACCTAGGGTGTGTCTGGTGGGAGACCAGGCCCCACCGGGCAGCCAGGAGGGGGGGACGCGGAGGGGGGCTTGCGGCTCAGCAGAGTCCTCTCTGGCCCCCAGGTGCTCCGCGGCCGCTGGCCAGTGGCCAGAAGATGGCTGTGCTCAGGCAGCTGGCGCTCCTGCTCTGGAAGAACTACACGGTGCAGGTGGGTGTGCGCAGGTGTGCTGACCGGGCTGGGGGGAAAGTGGGGGGGAGGGCCTCGCGCCCCCAGCCCACTCCTTCCCTTCCTCTCACAGAAGCGCAAAGTCCTGGTGACCGTCCTGGAGCTCTTCCTGCCCCTGCTGTTCTCCGGGATCCTCATTTGGCTCCGCTTGAAGATCCAGTCGGAAAATGTGCCCAACGCCACCATCTACCCTGGCCAGTCCATCCAGGAGCTGCCCCTGTTCTTCAGCTTCCCCCCTCCGGGCGACGCCTGGGAGCTCGCCTACATCCCGTCCCAGAGCCAGGCCGTGAAGACTATCACGGAGACGGCGCGGAGGACATTGGTCATCAACATGAGAGGTGAGGTGTCCTCCGGGTCCCCTCTCGTCCAGTGGTGGGGGACAGACCCAGATGAGCAGCCCCGGCCAGCGGCCACACTCCACATCTCCCCTCGTTGGCGGGTCACTCATTATAAAGTGGGGACCGGGCATGTGAGGCTGGAGGGGAGCCCCGGGCTCTGCAGTCACTCCCGTGATTCACAGTGGGGACAGCTCTGGAGTCACGGGCAAGGTGTATTGTGAGCGTGCTTGCCAGGGCCTCTTCTGGGACGCAGTTTTGGGAGCACCGTTCTAGAGAAAGGCATCAGGAAGCCCATTGAGGGACACTCCCAGTACGTGCACCTGTCACCTTGTCTTTGCTTCCAGACAAAAAGTATTCTCTTTTCCCACCTCCTGCCTTTGGCATGTGCCACCATGGCGTGTTGAACACAGAGTGACAAATGCCTGCAGGGGTCCTCAGCCTCACTGAGGGACTACGGGGAAGCCCCTTTATGTGGCGCAGGGTCTGGTGATAGAGAAACCACGTGACAAACTATGTTAGTGTCGACTTGCACCCTCGTGACACCCCACGTGGCCCGAGTCGGAGGCCGACCCCAGGCAGGGAGGCTACCCCAGGAGGGCTGTGGGCCAGCCCTGCCTCCAGCTCTCCCAGAAACTGCACCGCCCTGATGGCGGGGCGCCACCTGTCCTTGCGGCAGCCAATCTCTGCCCATCGCGCAAGCCTGCTGGCCTTCGAGGACGGGTGACTGCGCCCTGGAGAAACCTGGGCGTGCAGGTGACAATGCCCTGAAACAGCCAGATTCCCCAGTAGAATGGGCGGTCGGGCAACTCGCACTCCTCCCACAGCTCGAGGCTTTCCCTCGGAGAAGGACTTTGAGGACTACATCAGGTACGACAACCACTCCTCCAACGTGTTGGCTGCCGTGGTGTTCGAGCACACCTTCAACCACAGTGGGGAGCCCCTGCCGCTGGCGGTGAGGACCCTGCCCCACGAGGCCCCTCTCCCTCCCACGCAGGCCAGCACGTGAAGGCACCCTCCCCTGCCAGGAGGCAGTGTCACCGTCCGGGTCCCACCGAGGGTGCCCGGGTGTCTCTAGCCCGTGGGGCCAGCGTGGTGGGGTTAGCCTGACTGCGGCCACCGGCTGCCCCGGGCACACCCTTAGCTGCCCCACGTGCCCCGTGTACTGCTTTGAGGGTACACTTAGGTATTTAAAACACAATGAAGTCTTCCTGTGTGACAGCATGAAGCCAGGAAACCATCCAGTTCTTCTAGCATTATTTTGGGGACCCTCCACTGACCGTCAGGGACACCTCAGGTGCAGAGTTCCCAGAGGTGGACAGCGAGACGGGGCTGGTGGGAACACCCCGGGGGGGCACTGCGGGGCTCCACCCCGGGCACAGCTGCGCGCTCTGACTCCCGGGACCCCGCGGACAAAGTTGGGGGCCGGAGGGTGGGGAGGAGTTTGCTTCTCTGTCCGGATCCCTCAGAGCCGGCGGTTTGCACTTTGTTCCCGCAGGTGAGATATCACTTACGGTTCAGCTACACACGAAGAAACTACATGTGGACCCAGACAGGCTCCTTTTTCCTGAAAGAGACGGAGGGATGGCACACCACTTCCCTCTTCCCACTTTTCCCAAACCCAGGACCAAGGGAGCCCACATCCCCCGACGGCGGAGAACCCGGTGAGAAGCCGCAGCCGCGGTGCTCCCTCCCCGGCTGCTGACAGCCCACGGTCATGGGCCCCACCTTGCGTTTCTCTG
Organism: Canis lupus dingo; assembly: GCF_003254725.2. Taxonomy (NCBI): domain Eukaryota; kingdom Metazoa; phylum Chordata; class Mammalia; order Carnivora; family Canidae; genus Canis; species Canis lupus. Next base: position 38,566,664 of record NC_064248.1, read on the forward strand.
CACAGATGCACCTTTAGGGCTGTTCTGTCTTCTTCCTCGTGGAAGGGAGGAAGCATCCAGGAAAGCTGGCTCCCCGTCCACAGGGATGTGCTCCCTCCCTCCCCCAGGACACGTGCTCTCGAAGGAAACCTGTGTATTTCAGTCTTTTTTTTTTTTTTTTTAATTTTTTATTTATGATAGCCACACAGAGAGAGAGAGAGAGGCAGAGACATAGGCAGAGGGAGAAGCAGGCTCCATGCACCGGGAGCCCGACGTGGGATTCGATCCCGGGTCTCCAGGATCGCGCCCTGGGCCAAAGGCAGGCGCTAAACCGCTGCGCCACCCAGGGTTCCCTGTGTATTTCAGTCTTAAAGAGGCTTCCGTAGGTGTCGAGTGTGTGGGCCTGGCCGCCCCCTCCGTTCCCTCCCGGGCCTTCGCTCTGTACGGTCACAGGCTTCGTGAGCTCTGTGCTCCTTGTCTGGGGCAGAGCTGTGCCCATGAGGCGCCTGCAGAAGCTGGCTCTGGGCTGGCTGTGTCAGCGCGTGTGTTCGTCTGTCCCTGTGGCCTGGGCAGGTGGCTGGCACATTCGCCTCCTCCGAGGCAGGGTTGCCGTCCTGGAACGAGGCTGGGGATGAGCACGGAGTAGCTGGGACCCCTCCGTGGGTTCTCGGCGGCAGCAGGCGTCTTGGAGAACACAGGATTCTGCAGTCTGTAGGTCGCCGAGCGTGTTCAGGTTTTGGCAGAGAGACCCAGGAATGTCCCGAAATGAGGCCGCAGGCAGGCGGGCAGGCGGACAGGAGGAAGGGAGGCTATGGCCAGTGTCCAGAGGCTGTGGCTGGTGCCTGGAGCCAGCAGCAGGAGAGACCGTCCTCCTGTTTGTGGACATTTGGAAGCAACCAGAGTCAGACTAGGAGATTTCACAAACTAGAAATTTGCCCGAAAAGGAAGACACGACACCAATTTTAAAAGCAAGGAGGAGGGATTCCTGGGTGGCGCAGCAGTTTGGCGCCTGCCTTTGGCCCAGGGTGCGATCCTGGAGACCCGGGATCGAATCCCACGTCGGGCTCCCAGTGCATGGAGCCTGCTTCTCCCTCTGCCTATGTCTCTGCCCCCCCCCCCCGTGTGTGACTATAATAAATAAATAAAAATTGAAAAAATAAAAATCAAGGAAGAGCCTAGGGAAAACGTCTCAGTCAACGACAAGGATCCACGTCTTTTTATGTTGAGGCTCGTTAGTCCACGCCACTTACAAGCACTTACAAGCCCACAAGCTGTGACAGGGACACAGGCCAGGTACACAGTGCGCACTTGGCATGCTCAGCCCGGGCTCCGCCCCAGCCCCGTGTCCACACCTCAGACGCACATAGCCCCCGGGGGAGTTGGCCCCTGGAATCGTCAGAGAGAGGGAGACCGGCATGCTGAAGGGGTTCGGCGGGGCTTTGTTTACGGTCACAGGCAGGGATTGAGGACAGGGTGACCGCTCCAGCCCTCAGCGCAGAGCAGACGGAGAAGTTGGGGTGGCGAGGCCAGGCGAACACGGCCGAGAGCGCGGCCCACCTTGCCCCCCGCCGCCGTGGGGTGGCTCCCCTGGCCTCGTGGCCCCGTGGGTCCCACGGAGACGTGGTGGGCTGTGCGGCAGGTCCCTTGTGAAGGTGAGAGCTGCCCCGCCCAGCGCACAGCCATGGGTGACGTTACCTGAGCACCTGCTGCGTTGCAGCCATGAACGTCTGGAGCCTGAGGGCGACTGGGGTTGTGGTTGTAGCCTTGCTCTTCTCCTAGGACTGGCAGGCAGGCTGCTGCAGTTCCGTGGTAGAGGGCCTTGGGTATTTTAAACGTCGCCATGTTTTTTGTTTTTTGTTTTTAAAGATTTATTTATTTATTTATTTATGATAGAAATAGAGAGGCAGAGACACAGGAGGAGGGAGAAGCAGGCTCCGTGCCGGGAGCCTGACGTGGGACTCGATCCCGGGACTCCAGGATCGTGCCCCGGGCCAAAGGCAGGCGTTAAACCACTGAGCCACCCAGGGATCCCCAACGTCGCCGTGTTTTATGAGCGAGGGTGCCTGCACCCGTGTGCTCACTCCTCTGCTGTTCTGGGGCTGTGCCCCCTTCTTCCTTAGGCTCCCCGTGGCGGGCCGGCCTCTGCGCTGGGATTCCTCGTCCCCCCTCTATCACTCTTCCCAGGCCCTCCTCCCCAGTAGAATTGTATTGACAATACAATTGTCAGCAGAATTGACCCCCTCATGTAGTAGAGGGTCAGAATGGGCAGGATGAGGGTCTGAGCAGTGGCCTTCGGGCTGTGATGCCTGCTAGCCCAGTGGATGGAAGGCTGCTACTCCGCGGGCCTCAAGATCGCAGGATTGCTGTTGATGGTCCTGGGGGCCCGATGTACTCACCACAGTCCTTCAAAGTGGACGAGGGAGGTGGAAGACAGGGCCAGAGAGGTGCCGCCTAGCCGGCCTTGGGGGGTGCGGGTGGGGAAGGGGCCCTACACGCCAACGCCAGAAGGCCCAGCCACCGTGGGTGTGTTAGGTGGTGCCGCCCCATGGCCGCCTTCTCCAGGGAGACCTGGCACAGCTCAGAGCACCGCTCTGTGAGCCGAGCTGTGCCTGTGACATGGCTTTTCCCACTGTCCACGCTCAGGGTACATCCGTGAAGGCTTCCTGGCCATGCAGCACGCGGTGGACAGGGCCATCATGCAGTACCATGCGAATGCCTCCACGCGCCAGCTGTTTGAGAAGCTCACCGTGATCGCAAAGAGGTTCCCGTACCCGCCTTTTATTTCGGACCCCTTCCTGGTCGCCATCCAGTACCAGCTCCCCCTGCTGCTCATGCTGAGCTTCACCTATACCGCACTCACCATCATCCGGGCTGTCGTGCAGGAGAAGGAGACGAAACTGAAGGTGGCCGTGGTCTGTGTGTCTTAGGCCCGTGTGGGCGGGTTGGGTGCAAGCCGGGTGCTGCTGGGGGCAGCCAGGCATGGGGTAAATGCCCACCGTGGCGCCGGTGATCCTGGGGCTTCTGTGAAATCAAGCCTGGCACATCCGGGTCCCTAAAACCCCAATAAAGCACCAAGTTTTGTGTGCAGTGTGGTAAGGCTTGACACGTTGACAGGACCCCTGTTGGCATGTGCCAAGTCAAGCAGGACACAGCAATGAAACTAATCTTCATGATTCCCATTAATTTTCTTGCCATGGCCGCCCTAACACTACGTTATATAGCTACTCACGTCCCGTGTACTGAACAGAGTCCCTGGAGAGGCTGGATGTTTCCGTCCCGGGCTGTACAGAAGGCCCGTTGGCTCTGTATGGTCAGGGCACCCGTAGGTGGGCTGCTGGGCGCAGCGGGACGGGGTTAGGGAGTACAGAAAGCTTGCTGAAGTACACCAGCAAGGCCGTGTCCCTGTAAACTCGTCCAGTGATGCTGCCAAATACCCAAACTTTGAAGTCTTGCCTTTGTCAGCGGGGAGCACACTGGGTGAGGGGCAAGGTGGGCCGATCTCCACCCCGCAGCAGGGCGGGTGCCCCAGGGGCAGAGCACATCAGACTGGGAGGAGGAGGAGGGCAGGGGAGGATGACATAGATGGACCATGCCCTTGCCTGGCGCAGGCTGTGTGTGTCCCCGGCGTCCCACTGTCCTGTGTTGGCCCGTGTGCGGCTCCGGGTGCACCCACGCACCCCGCACCCTGCACCCACGCACGCCCCAGGCGGCTGCAGCCCGTGCCAGCACGTGTGGCCCTCTCCGCAGGAGTACATGCGCATGATGGGGCTCAGCAGCTGGCTGCACTGGACCGCCTGGTTCCTCCTCTTCTTCCTCTTCCTCCTCGTGGCCGTCTCCTTCGTGACCCTGCTCTTCTGCGTCAAGGTGAGCGTGGGCTTGTGGAGCTTTTGGAGTGCTCGGGGCTTTCAGGGCGAGTCGGCCCTTCCCACAGCCCCATCTGAGGCCCCGACGTCTCAAGTCTAACTGTCTCTGTCCCTACCTCCCCACGGCCTGCCCACGTGACCCACGGGACGCCACGCGGCGCAGGTGAAGAAGGACGTGGCGGTGCTCACTCACAGCGACCCCTCGCTGGTGCTGGTCTTCCTGCTGTGCTTTGCCACCGCCTCCGTGTCCTTCAGCTTCATGGTCAGCACCTTCTTCAGCAAAGGTGAGCCGTCCTGGTGTGGGGACCACTGCCCCCCAGGAAGCCCTGCAGCCGGAGGACGCTGTGCCCTGCACCTGCCTTAGACTCAGGCCTCGGGGTGGCGCAGGCCAGCCTCTCCGAGGCTCTGCAAGCTGCTCCTTGCCCGCACCCCGTGTCCGCGGCCAGGTCCCCATCTTGCTCCCCAACCCATCCTGTCCTGGCCTCAGGGCAGGCTGTCCGCGAGTGCATGAGGCCCCCCTCCACAGAGCTGTGGTTGGTCTTCTACCAACGCTGTGGTGTGAGGACGCCTGTCTTCACTGCCTCACGGTTCCGCTCACACGTTCAGGTTCTGTGGGCGGCGATCACCGGCCTGTCCTGCAGCCCTGCAGCCCCTGCTAGGGCCTCTCCCTCGGTCCTGGGTCTTCTTTCTTTTCCTGTTGAGGCAAAACACACATCACAGACCCCTGATCACCGTAACCGTTCTCCAGCTCGCAGTCGAGTGTCAGCACGTCCACACAGTGGTGTGACTGCACACATGGTGGTGCGACCATCCCCCCCACCCCAGAACCCTCCCGTCTTCCCAGACGGCTCTGTCCCCCTAAATACCGACTCGCCGTCCCTCCTCAGCCCGGGTGCCCACCATCCACTTTCTGTATCTGCGGTTGTGGCCACTCTCAGTATCTCGTGAGAGTGGAATCACACAGCACGTGCCCTTTTGTGGCGGGCTTCTCTCGCTGTGTGTACCATCCTCGGGGTCTGTCCCCATTGTAGCAGGTGTTGTGAGGCTGTGTGACGTTCTGCTGTGTGGATGGGCCACATTTTTCTCGTCCACCCACCCGTCCGTGCCCACGCGGGGTGCTTTTTAGTGCTTGTGAATCATGCTGCTGTGAACGCGAGTGTGCAAGAGCCTCTGTGAGATCTGCCTTCGGGGGTTGTATCCAGAGTGGAATTGCTCGGTCATGTGCTCATTCTCTGCTAATTGTCTGAGGAGCTGCCAGACTGTGTTCTGCAGGAGCGCTGCCACTTTGCATTCCCGCCCAGAGCTCACGGTGACTCCACACGCTCAGCAGCGCTCGCCGTGTTCTGGTCGGGGAGGTGTTTTGCTAGTAGCCGTCCTGGTGGACATGAGGCTGTGTCGCTCCTTCGTGTCTCTCTATGTCTCTTTTGCACTTACAGAAACCTTCGTGCTGAGTCTGTAGGACTTGCTTACTTGTCTTCCGGGTGCCCGTTTGTCCCTTGGTGTATGTTCTAGAATGTTCTAGAATCTACCGAGAGTTCATTTCTCTGCCGTCAAGTACTCAGCTGATTCTTGGGCACATCTGCTCATTCTTGTTTCCTCCTCCATTTTTGTGGGAAAACACTCCTCTTTCTCTGGTGGAAGCACTTCTTCATGTGCTCCTAAGTCCACAGCTTCCTCATCCTGAAGTCCGGGGTTTCCTGTCACACACCTGCCTCCCCTTGGAGGACTCAGAACGTGTGGTTCATCCAGAGATTGCAAGCTCCAGCTGAGGCTTCGCCCCTGATGCTCAGACTCACACACCACGTCCCTGAGACGCTCAGGATGCACCTCCACCACCTCCTGACCCCATCCCCAGAAGCCCTTTCCTGTTTCTGCTGGTAGCACCCTGTCCCTGCCGCTCTCACCAAAACACCTTGGGATCATCCCCGACATCTGTCTTCCTGTCCCATTGTGCACCACGTCTGATGAGAGCTGCAGTTCGTGTCTCCCCCGCCTCCACTGTCCCACCCCCACCCCACCCCCTGCTGGCCATTGTCACCAGCCTGGTTCACAGTGGCCTCGAGGTGTCTCCCTGCTTCTACCCTTCAGCTCTGGACATGGCCAGTAGCTGGCATGTGGTGGCTTGAGTTGTCAAACTAGTCACTTCTTTCATGGAACACCATTTTTGCTCAAAAGAACCACCCTCGGGCATAATTATTCACACCTGGGTGTTTGGCAGGCATTTCCTCTAATGTGAGCTTGTCTTTTAAGAAAAATGGACGGTATCGGATGTCAGTTGTGAAATCCCAGCATTCAAGCGAAAAATAGGATTTTACAAACTTGAATCTAACGCCATGAGCTTGACAGTGTCCCAGCAGTTAGCCTTTTAGGAGGTTGGTGATCGTATCAGCCGACGTGATTTATCTGTACGTTGTACGATAAAGCATGACCGTACTCAGAAGATCTGCATAGCTCAACAAGCAGTACGTTGTGCGTGACCGAGGCATCCCACTACGGGATCGTGCCCGAGTAATAACCCATTCTAAGCGCAAGGTAAGCCAGTGGATTTTTGGGTAACAGCGTGACAGGTTCATCGGTCAGAGTCCATGTGGCACCTGACCTTTAAGAAACGACTGCCTGTGGCGTGGTACTTGAGTGACAGAGAAAACCTACGAGTATCTGGGGAGGCTGTCAAAATACGTCTCCCCTTTCTGGCTGTGGACCTGTGCGAAGCTGGTTTTGTTGGTGGGCTGCACCCAGCACAGCGGCCATAATCCCTTAAATCAGGCATCGCAGAGGCTTGTTAAAATGTATCACAATGCCACTTTTCTCACTAAATTGTGTGAAATAGAGTGGACTTCCATAAACACAGTTACGTTGACCTATAGCAGGTTTGTTACTGTTCTCAAAAGTCTTTAAATTGTCCTAGTGCTAACCCATGACACAGTAGGAGTAGATAAGCATGTGTGTGCGTCACCCACACGAGCACACGTTCCGTGATGTCCTCAACCATTTTTAAGGCCACAGAAGGTTCCGAGGACCAAAGTGTATGAGGGCCACGAGCATGGGCCACAGCCGCACCCTTCTCCCCGTGATTCCCATCACAGCTCGCCCACGCGTCACCTTCCCGTTGGGGCCTTCCGTGGCCCACTGGTGGCTGTCGCAGCCCCAGCCCGGGGGACGCCTGGTCCCTGTCTTGTGCCTTGGGCTCTGCCCTGGGCTGCCCGACCCGGCACCCCCGTCCTTTACTCTGTGTCCCCTGTGGATTAAGCTCCGGAAGGCTTGGGGCCCGTGCAACACAGCGGCCGCCTGTGCAATGAGCAAGCGCGGGAGGGGAGCTGTGGCCTGGGGTGGGTGCAGAGCGTGCGCCTCGGCCAGGTGCCCCCGCCCGGACTTGGCCCCCCGGCCCCACCCCAGCCCCACGGCGGCCCCACCCGGCCCCATCTGGCCCCACCCAGCCCCCTCGGCCACCCCCGCCACCCCCCCAGCCCACCCGGCCCCATGGCCGCCAGCCCGCCCGCCCGCCTTCAGCGCCGGCTCCTCTCCCCGCAGCCAACATGGCCGCAGCCATAGGCGGCTTCCTCTACTTCTTCACCTACATCCCCTACCTCTTCGTTGCTCCCCGCTACAACTGGATGACTCTCAGCCAGAAGCTGCTCTCCTGCCTCCTGTCCAACGTTGCCATGGCCATGGGAGCCCAGCTCATAGGGAAATTTGAAGCCAAAGGTGAGTACCTTCCTCTGGCGAGCCACGCTTGCCGCCCCGGTTACCCCGAGAGCGCGAGGCGGCCTCCCTCCGGGTCGGGAGCCCTGGGGAGGTGGCCCCGACCTGCAGCGCGGGGGACAGAGCGCTCACGACGACGGCCACCGTCGCCCAGAGCGGCTGTTGCTTCCGGGAGAGCAGCGCCCGGCCCCAGAGTCTGCGGGGGAGCAGCCCCCAGCTCCAGTCAGGCGGACTGGGGAGGAGGCCGCGGGCGCGGGGTCACGGGCCAGGACCGTTTTTGAGATTTTTGTAAAACTTCCCGATCCTGTGAACGTCATGGGGTCGAAGTAAAGACGCTGTTGGGCGCACGCCCTCCCGTCTGCGAGCCCTGCGCCGGCCCAGGCCTGCTCTGATGGGCGCAGCGGCCCCAGGCCCAACCTTGAAGGCCACCTGCTGTGGGGTGCCCCCGGGAGGGCCCTGGAGGGCAGAGGGGGCCGTGGCTGCTGGGAGGACACAGGAGGGTGAGCGTGAGCTGCCGCGTGGCCACAGATGTCCCGTCTGGGGACCGCCCTGCGCTGCTCTCGCTGTGCGGTTCAGGCCGCGTGGTCTCACCCCGGGTGTGGCAGAGTCCTGGCCGTCGTGTGTCCTAGTGCAGGTCTGCGGGAGGGGGGCGGCCTCCTCTTGAGCTCGAGTGGTCTTCTTTCTGAGCCCTCGGCCCTAAATACCTGCGTTTCTGTGTTTGGTCGTGTGTGACCCACATAGGCTTTTTAAATGCACCGCCCCTCCGGGGGCTTCAAATACTTTTTACAAAGCCATGAACGAGAATCTATCTACGTGGCTACTCTCGGCTTTCAAAGTTCTCTGCTGATTTTGCTCAACACGGACAAACTGACAAACTTCTAGTTGCTTGAGAGGGACCAAAGCCAGAGCACAGCCAGTTCCACGGGGCCCCTTGAGCCGACGGAGGGTCACCAGCCACGTGGAAGCCCCGGGCACCATTAGGATGTGGGATTTCAAACCAGGGGGTTTCAAGACCCATGGGCACCACTCGGGAGAGCTTTATACGTGCCTCAAGTACTTCTCTTTTTTGAAAAGACTTGCGTTCAACATACACTATTCGTGTCGGCCTTACTGGAATCATACATACGTATGTGTGTGTTTGTGCACACATGTGGATTGTGCGTGTGCATACGACTACCACATACATGGACATGTGCGGACATGCATGTCGGTCGTAAATCGAACAGGAGCCCACCTCGTCAGCCCCACAAGCTCTGGTGGCTCACGGTTGTCCAGAGCCTTGGGGAAGGTCCTCCACTGTGCTGTAAATGCAGGAAGGGACAAGTCATGCTCACTGCAGTGACGTGCACATGTGTGCTGTCACGCCCCGGGGCCTATCTCAGGCCCACGTCCCGCTGTGTCTTCTAGGCGTGGGCGTCCAGTGGCGAGACCTCCTGAGTCCTGTCAACGTGGACGACGACTTCTCCTTCGGGCAAGTGCTGGGCATGCTGCTGCTGGACTCTGTGCTCTACGGCCTGGTGACCTGGTACGTAGAGGCCGTACTCCCGGGACAGTTCGGCGTGCCCCAGCCCTGGTACTTCTTCGTCATGGTGAGTCCTCACAGCCCTTTTCTGCACACTGGCCACCTCCGCGAGAGTAGGGGTGTCCTCCACACACTCTGTGACGCCTCCTCGGGCTGGGAGAGGAGACCCCGTCCTGTGTGCAGTCACTGAGCCATGTGTCCCAAAGGCCCTAAGACCCTCCACTGGACCAAGAGGAGCCCTGCACTTCAGGGTCGGAGAGAAGAAGCTCACGAGGGACCCACACATCCCATCCCCGGCCTCATCTCAAACAAACATCCTACTGGGTTTTCTGCCTACAAAGTAATACAGCGTCTCGTAAAAATGATGCTGCTTCTAGAATTCACAGCACAGTCCCACCACCCAGAGATGACCCAGGCTGGCCTGCTGGCGTGTAGTTCAGATGGTTTTCCTGTGCACATGCTTACGGCCTGAGTGTATGTGCGTGTGACATGCATGTGCTTAGTTTTGTTTTTTTAAGATTTTATTTATTCACGAGAGACAGAGAGAGAGGCAGAGACACAGGCAGAGGGAGAAGCAGGCTCCATGCAGGGAGTCCGACGCGGGACTCGATCCCAGGACCCCGGGGTCACAACCTGAGCCAAAGGGAGGTGCTCAACCACTGAGCCACTGGGTGCCCCACTTGTGCTTTTTTCATAAAAAGGGGACTGTGCTGTAAAGATGCCCGAGACTTGTTTTTTTAACCTAATCATCTTAAGTACAAACGTGCCTGGATCTTTTCATGAATACTTTCAGATTTTTATTTATAAATTTTGTTTTACTTTTTTCGAATCACGTTTACATATCTGCATTTTCCTGAGTCACCTTCTCTTTGAGTGCACGGTGCCGTGTGGAGGGGCCGCCTTGGGGTCCATCAGCCCCTGCTGGTGGTCACTGAGGTGCCCCGTTGGCGCCCGCTCTCTGGCGCTCACTGGCGTGCTCCATCAAAGTGAAGACGCCCCTGACCCACGGACGCCCTGTCACTTTGTCATCAAGAGAGAGAGAAACGCTGACAGTTACACTTGTGGCATTCAGTGATTTGTAGCACACGCTCTGGTGTCACTTACAACATGAGCGGTGTGTCCCTGGAACCAGTGTTGCTAGAACCATTCCAGGCATGGCAAGTACCCCAGGGTGGAGATGGGGGTCTCCCTGCAGGGCTGAGTTGGGGCGGCTCTCCTGGGGGCCCGTTTGTCCCTTTCCTATGACCCTACCCACACCAGTGTGCCCCCTGTGCCCACAGCCATCCTCGAGGGCATGGCTCTGCACAGCCTCTGGCTACATTCTTACCCCTCCCGCAGCCTGGCCCTGTGATGGCAGGACGGATGGCGGGGATCGTCCAGACGGGGTGGTGAAGCTTCCTCATGGCAGGGGGAGACTGGGCCTTTGGGCTTCTCTTGCTTATTTTGTGAGCTCCTGTGGAGCTGAGTGAGGCCTGGCAGGGGCGTGCAGGCACAGCCTCCTCCATGTTTTGCCCAGATACCACTCTGGACTGGAACGTTGGCTGGCCTGTCTTTGGTTCAAAGGCCCTTATTGACTTTTCCTCTGTGTCACATCTGCGTCGTCTGCACTCCAAGTCAGCCTTCCAGGGACCGGGTGCCCAGATGGCAGATCAGGAAAGGCTCAGAACATCCCCAGGGCAGATGAGGGAGAAGCCATGCGGCTCATAGCCTCAGGCTGTGTCCCCTCTGCAGCAGCCCACCGCCCTGCTGAGGGCTGCATGCTGTCGTGTAGTTAGCGTGTCTGTGTTAGTGTTTCTGCTCCATCACACACAAAACAAATTGACACGAGTCGGCTCCTTGAGACCCATCTGATTTCCATCCCAGCCCTCGTACTGGTGTGGACACCCACGGACAGTTTTGGGAAAGGAAGAGGAAGACGATGACCCAGAGAAAGCGCTCAGAACGGAGTACTTTGAGGCTGAGCCAGAAGACCTGGTGGCTGGGATCAAGATCAAGCATGTGACCAAGGTGCCACACTCCGTGGGGTTGGTGGGGACGGGGGCCTCGCCCTCGCCCAGGGCTCTCTCCAAGCCAGTGACCATCCCCAGGCCTTGTTGCCCTCTGGGCCCCCGTGACTGCTCTCTGACCACTCCCCAGGCTCTGTCCCCAGGGCTCAGGGGATCAGGCCTGAGTCAGCAGCACGTGCCACTTGGAATGAATCCTCCTGTCAGCTTTGCAAACGCTTGCTGTGCTCAGGGCACTAGGAACAGACGTTGGGCCCCTGCCAAGCTGGGGGGCTATGGGCGATGGGAGCAGCATGGCCTCCAGTCAGCACTCTGCCTGAAACATCCTACCTCTGTGCTGACTGGTGATGCTGGGCAGGGTCTCCTGAGTCCCTTCGGACAGGTGCTCCGGAGGGTAGTTGGGGGCAGGGTGGGGTCTGAAGCCCAGGGCCGCCATCTGCCTCTGCTGCAGGTGTTCAGAGTGGGGAGCAAGGCGGCTGTCAGAGACCTGACCCTGAACCTGTACGAGGGGCAGATCACGGTGCTGCTGGGTCACAACGGCGCGGGAAAGACCACCACGCTGTCCATGCTCACAGGTGAGGGGCCCAGCCATAGGCCCTCACAGCCCCCCAAGGCGGGAACGGCCTCACTGGCCAACCTACAGCCAGGGTGCTCCATGAAATGAAGTAAAGCCACGTGCATGAGACAAGCCTCGCCCTCGTGCCGACCAGTGGGGCGTCTGCACCGAACTTACATTTCCGGGTCTTCTGCTCGGCCCTAGGTCTCTTTCCCCCGACCAGTGGACGGGCATATATCAACGGGTATGACATTTCACAAGACATGGTTCAGATCCGCAAGAGCTTGGGCCTGTGCCCCCAGCATGACGTCCTGTTTGACAACCTGACTGTCGCAGAACACCTGTATTTCTACGCACAGGTGAGTCAGCAGTGGACTGGACTCAGGACCCATGGTGGTTCCGTGGCCCGTGTACTTGGGCCCCAGGGTGCGAGCCCTCAGCCTCCCGGCAGACAGGGCCCACTCCAAGCAGCTGAGCAGCTTTCGTGGATCTGCAGCAGGGAGGCGGGAGGCAGTCCGGGCACCAGGCAGGCACACTGACGGAGGAGGCGGCACCAAGGCCAGGCTCCCGGCAGCCACCCGCCCCCACCGGGACCCCCTCCCGACCTCCCCACCCCCACTGTTGCAGTTGAAGGGCTTGTCCCACCACAAGTGTCCTGAAGAAGTCCAGCGGATGCTGCACGTCCTCGGGCTGGAGGACAAGCGAGACGCCCTGAGCAAGTTCCTGAGTGGGGGCACGAAGCGCAAGCTCTCCATCGGCATCGCCCTCATAGCAGGCTCCAAGGTAGGCGGGCAGGAGGCCCCGGGCCAGGGCCGGGCACCCAGGGTGGCTGCCCCCCACGGGCAGGGGCAGGCTATGGACCCCCTGACGCCCACAGCGTGGCCACATGTGCACAGAACCAGAGCGTCCCACGTAGCTAGCCCGGGCCGGGCCGCTCCTCCGCCCCCAGGTGCTGATGTTGGACGAGCCCACCTCGGGCATGGACGCCATCTCCAGGAGGGCCATCTGGGACCTCCTGCAGCAGCACAAGAGCGACCGCACCGTGCTGCTGACCACGCACTTCATGGACGAGGCCGACCTGCTGGGGGACCGCGTGGCCATCATGGCCAAGGGGGAGCTGCAATGCTGCGGGTCCTCGCTGTTCCTCAAGCAGAAGTATGGTGAGCGGGGTGGGCAGGCAGCGGGGACAGGCCCTGTCCTGGGCGGGGGGGGCTGCTGGCTTCCCCGGGGGGACGCTGAGGCCAGCGGAGGGGCTAGGACAGGAGGAGGGAGCAGATTGCCCAACTTGGTTAGGACGATATCCAGTGGTGGCCGGGGAAGAGAAGACCTGCTGAGACCTCCGGTGCCCTGGTGGAGGCCATGCTTGAACGTAGAGGCTCTTGAGCCGGTGGCCTGTGGCACGGGGTTTGCCCTGTGAGCGGGTCTTCCTTTTCTGAGGGCAGCTCATGGCCCGACACAGTGCTGGCCTGCCAGCAGGGTCCACCCATGTCCTGTCAACGGGGGGCACTGGCTGTCCTCCTTAGGCACCCTGGGGCCTGTGCGCCCTGTTGCTGCAGCTTCCTGGGGGCAGCTAGAGAGGGCAGCCAACATCCTGGGGCTCCCCTGGGGAGAGAGCAGGGAGGACAGGTCTCGGGAACAGTTCCCAACACCGCCCTTGAGACTTGGAGTCTGGAGTCGAGTCTTCACCATGTAGCACCCCTGCCCTCCACCCCAGGCCTCCGACATCTCTGCCCAGCAGGGGGTTGGGAGGCCAGGCCCTCAGGATGGCGCCCACACCGGGTGCTTCCTCCCCGTCACTCCCTCGTGGCGAGCCCAGGGCCCAGTGAGACAGCATAAGTGGGAAACAGCGTCACGCAGGGCTCCTGGCCGTTGCAGGTGCGGGCTACCACATGACGCTGGTGAAGGAGCCTCACTGTGACCCCGAGGCTGTCACCCGGCTGGTGCAGCACCACGTCCCCACTGCCACGCTGGAGAGCAGGGCTGGCGCCGAGCTGTCCTTCATCCTCCCCAAGGAGAGCACACACAGGTGCGGGGCCTGGGGCACACTGGCACACACCTGCGGCGGGTGCTCCGTCTTAGACCCCCGCCCCTTGTACCTGTCAGGCTGGACCGGGGGGCGGCCTGTGACAGCACTCGGGGAAGGGGGGACGGATGAGCTTGCAGAACCCGCAGCCAGACCTCCTGGGGCCGCAGAGCACAGCAGCCGCTCAGGGTCACTTGTGGGATTGTGAACATGCATGTTCCCGGTGTCAGGCCTGGAGTCCTGCGCTCGTGCGTCGCAGACACGGCAGACGCCTAGGGCGGTGGGTGGAAACCAGACTCTCGAGTCACGTTCAGAAACAGGGTGCAAATCTTAATAATCTTGCGGTGAGTGCAACTGAGTTGTTTGGTTTTAATAACTTCATAGGATCCACCGACTCGGTCACCCTGTGATCTCATCAACATCTGTGCGGTTACCCTGCCCTCGTGGTTTTACCCCCTGAAATATGCTAGTAAATGTCCTTCCAGAAAACTCTATCTGAATTTCCCCTCTCTTGCTCAGGATAGAGTCCCGACAGCAGGTAGATGGTGTCTGACTTCCCCGTCAGCAGGGCGGGAGAGGGTCCATTTTACTCCACGGCTGCCAGCTTTGAATAAACAGGTTTTTTTGTAAATGTTTGTGTATCCCGTGGGATCAGTGGCATCCTGTATGTTTGCTGTCGCCGCCAGCAGGATGTGGAGCCTGGCTGCCGCTCCTCGGCCCCTCGGCACCGCTCCTCTGGGTGCCAGGAGTTCCTGTCCTCCGCGCGTGTATCTGTCCATGTTTTATGTCTTAACATCAGCTGTGTTTGCCGCAGTTTTTTCCCATTGGTCGTTAACTAATTTTGTGGGATTTTTTTCCACGTGAGTACAGTTAATGGGTCGTATGTTTTTCCTTGTGATTTTTTTTCTTAGAAAGCACTACCCCCCCCCCCACCTCCAATCAGGTGAATAGTCACCAGTTTCTCTGGGTGTGTTTGCGAGGACGTGTGCTAGAGAACGCCTCCCATGTATGCCCAGCAGAATGTCACGTAGGGACAGGAAAAGGGAGAAACAAAGCCCGACACCAGGGTTTTGCAGCGGCTTTTCAAGGACTCAGGTCCCTGTGCTCTCCCCGACAACACGGAGAAATGAGCTCTCTCTAAATGAGAAGCGGCTCTTCACTCGGGGTCTTGTTTCCAGGTTCGAAGGCCTATTTGCCAAGCTGGAGAAGCACCAGAAGGAACTGGGGATCGCCAGCTTTGGGGCCTCGGTCACCACCATGGAGGAGGTGTTCCTCCGGTCAGTACACACGCGTGTCCAGCGGTCCAGGCACAGTGCTTGTGAGACACGTGACAATGAGGCCGCCCTTACTGGCCGCATCCCATGCCCGCCTGAGGGGGTCGGCCAGCTGCGGGGAGGGCCCCTCACTCCCTGCAGCGTTCCCCATTCCCAGGCAGGGAGCGCCCCCCTGAGCTCAGGTCTCCGGAAACACATGCCTCCCCTCCCCCCCACTCCCATCGTGGGGAGTGTGCAGGCACCCCGGGGGCCCCATCCAAGACAGTGGGGGCTGGACAGGCTCCCAGGACTACAGCGGGGGGCGGGGGCTCAGGACCACACCCGTGTTGACCAGACTCGAGTGCTGACCTGGCAGATAGAGAGCGGAGAACTAGAAATACAGAAGCAGGTGTGAGCTCAGGGTCTTTCAGTGAGGATCCCAGGACCTAGACCAGGCAACAGAGCAGCGAGTGTGTACATAGTGTGCATGAATGACGTGGCTCGTGGGCATCAGGGTGGCTCCGGGCCCCTGCGGCCCAGCACCCAGGGGCCTGCCAGCCTCACTGCTTGTGCTCTGCACATACTGGCCATGCTGGGCCTGTTTGGGTGGCCCCTCCCAGAGCACACCCCTCTGCCTGCAGGCCTCAGCTTGTGCCCACAGCAGGCACTACTACCCTCCGGGGCTCCCGCTGTGCTCCCAGCCCCTTCTGCCCCTCCGGAAAGCCCTGGCTATAAATGCTGGCTTCAAGCCATCTCCCAGGGCGACCGGGATCCTCGTGGGCAGGGCTCTGGTCTGGCCGTCCGTCTCTGCTGGACTCTGCTTGGCGGCGGTGCCCGGTGATCTGGTAGCATCTATTGATGAGCCAGGGAAGAACTGAACCGCCAGCCAGTAGGGCCAAGGATGTGCTCCTCCTCCTCCCACATGGACAGCCCCCCAGGAGGAACCGAGTGGTGACCGGGCCTCCTGTGTCTCGGCGCAGGGTCGGCAAGCTGGTGGACACCAGCATGGACATCCAGGCCATCCAGCTCCCTGCCCTGCAGTACCAGCATGAGAGGCGGGCAAGCGACTGGGCAGTGGACAGCCACCTGTGTGGTGTCATGGACCCGACGGATGGCGTCGGCTCGCTGATCGAGGACGAGTGCACCACCGCCAAGCTCAACACCGGGGTGAGTGCAGAGGGCTGGGCCAGCCGGCACGGGAAGGCTGGGGGACCCCTGAGCCCCATGTGTTCATGCCCACGAGGGCAGACGAGGACTGCGGAGTGTCAGTTCACTGGGAAGAGGGCACATCACAAGTCATGTGGTCCTGGCAGGGAGAAAGAAAGATCTTTTATTTTTTAAAAGATCTTATTTATTCATGAGAGACAGAGAGAGAGAGGCAGAGACACAGGCAGAGAGAGAAGCAGGCTCCGTGCAGGGAGCTCGACGAGGGACTGGATCCCGGGACCCCAGAGTCACGCCCTGAGCTGAGGGCAGATGCTCCACCACTGAGCCACCCAGGATCTCAACCCAGAGGATTTTAATCGAGCAAGTGTAATTTCACCTTGTTATAATTGGGCCGCCGACAAACAAACATGTCACGTGGTTCTCATGGTGCTCCGTGTCCCCATCCTCCTCAGTGAGGCAGAGGGCAGCATCGGCCCGTCTTACAGACAGAGCACCTTGGCCTGGGCCCAGGTGGCACGGCCAGCAGGTGGCAGAGCAGGACGCTGACCCTGGTGCCCGCACTTGCAGGACTGCAGCCCTCTGCCCCCCTGTGAGTGTGGCCAGGTCCTCCTGCCAGGATCAGGGGAAGGGCAGAGGCCTCGGCTCCCCCGTGGAATCACAGCTGGTCCCCCGAGACCCCATGACAACGAGCCAATGAGACCCCCCCAGGCCCACGTCAGGACCTGCAGGGACATGTTTGCAAGAAGCCCGGGGGCCTCAGGGCACACATGTCAGCCCGAGGCCCCCAGGCCTGTGATTGGACCGTGCCTGCTGCTGGCGGGCAGGGTTCTGATGCTGGCCCTATGTGACAGCCATGTTGCCCCGTACCCTCTGCCACAGCTCGCCCTCCACTGCCAGCAGTTCTGGGCCATGTTCCTGAAGAAGGCCATGTACAGCTTGCGCGAGTGGAAGATGGTGGTGGCCCAGGTCCTGGTCCCTCTGACATGCGTCACCCTGGCCCTCCTGGCCGTCAACTACTCCTCTGAGACCTTCGACGACCCCATGCTGGAGCTGACCCTGGGCGCATACGGCAGAACCGTGGTGCCCTTCGCCGTTCCTGGGGCCTCCCGGCTGGACCAGCAGCTGTCGGAGCGTTTGAAAGACATGCTACAGGCTGAGGGCCAGGAACCGCGGGAGGTGCTGGGTAAGGGAAGGCCCCCGGCCCAGCCCAGGTCCTCAGAGCCCAGCTTCCCGACCCAGGCGCTGTGGGCCTTGGGGGCGGTTAGTTCCTTGCTGACCTGCACACCATGGTCCCAAAGCATCCCTGGCGTTGCCTCCCCGCAGCCCCTCTGTTAGGGAAGCAGACATGCCTGCAGACCCTGCCGCTGGGGGAGAAGGCTGGCGCCCTGAGTCCGGGGAAGACGCAAGGCGGCACCCAGGGCTAAAGTTTGCCAAGGTAGCCTGTTTTGGGGCCATTGTAGGTGAAACATAAAACCTCCGTTGCCCTTTTTTGTTCGCCAGGCTGGTCACGGCACGCGCTGAGGTGACACAGTGCTTTCTTCCAACACGTCAAACCAAGACCCTCCGCGCCCCAGGTTGTGGCCATGGGACACTGCCCTGGGGTTCGAGCAGGCCTTGTACTCAGGTTAAACAGGACGTGTACACGGGCTGGCTCAGTTCACTGCCCACCGCCACGTCCTGGCGATTCAGTACACGGGGCGGCCCCAAATCTGGGCAGAAGTCAGGTTCTTGTTTAGACAGCTGGATGCCCCCAAAACAGGCCAGCCCTGCAGTGGGCACTGCTACCAGGCAGGAGCTCGCGCAGCCCCGCCCACCACCGTGACCCCAGTTACCTCTGTGGAGGCGGTGGCAGACACCCTTGTCACGCCTTGTTTCCTGGCTGTCACCCAGCTTCAGGGCTCTCAGGGCACATGGTGGCTCCAGGGCGTTCAGGACATGGCCTCATAGCCCCTGGCCTGGGTCCTTCTGGGAGGCCATTGTGTCCACTTCCTCGTCAAGTGCGTGACCGTTGGGTTTGGCCACCGTGCAGTCTCGTTACACCACATTTAAGGACTCGAGACTGTTTTCCCTGTGTAACAACAGCTGCGGCGGGCCTGGGCAGAGCCTTTGCAACAGTCCACGTAGGGCTCGCTGGCACGTCCCCGTGCCCTCACCGACCCTGTGTCCTGCAAGGCTGTATCCTTGTTGGCCCCATTTACAGCTGTGTGAGAGGCAGGGCCAGGCAGTGAGCGCGTGTGCGGGCGCATGTGATGCTGGACCTGCAGCCACCACGAGCGTAGGGCGGACCCCAGCGCCCCGCATCAGAGCCCCTCCTCCCCACGCGTCCGCCACGGAGCTAAGTGAGGGCCAGCAGGTCGGGGCGGGCCGTGGCTGCGCAGAACCCGAATGCCCGGAGGGGCCAAGACCTCAAGTGGGGGTCGGCTGGGGTGCTTCAGCTGACCGGGAAACGCCTCACTCCCTCGGGCCGATCTTTTTAAACACCGTCCCTTTTTTCTGATTATGAAAGGGTACTTCCTCCATAAAAACTGGAAAACTAGGAAAACAGGCAGAGGTCCTGTCCCATCGCGCCCCCTGAGGGCCGCCCGTCCCTCTCCCCTGGCCACCCCGCCCCTGTGCACCTGCTGCCCCCCCAGCGGCCCATCAGCCCTGCCAGGTCTCCCCTTCAGAGCCTCGCCTTCCCCTGAGCGGCTCCTCCCTGCCACACCAACCTGGCCCAGGCTGCTCCCGTGAGCGTCCCTCCGGAGGCATCTATGGGGCAGAAGAGGAGTCAGTCCGTCGGCTACGGGGTGCCCGCTCGCCCTGCAGCCTCGGACCCCACTGCTCCCATGACATGGACCCATGGCCGTGGCCCCTGTCTGCACGAGTAGACGTCCTTCCCGCCGTTCCCGCAGGCCTCCCGAGCTCCTCAGGGCGGCCACCTCGGGCACGCGCCACTGACCCTGCCATTGCCTCCCGCAGGCGACCTGGAGGAGTTCCTGATTTTCAGGGCCTCGGTGGAGGGAGGTGGCTTTAGCGAGCGGTGCCTGGTGGCCATGTCCTTCAGAGATGTCGGTGAGCGGACAGTGGTCACCGCCCTGTTCAACAACCAGGCGTACCACTCCCCGGCCACGGCACTGGCTGTGGTGGACAACCTTCTGTTCAAGCAGCTGTGTGGCCCCCGGGCCTCCATCGTGGTCTCCAACTACCCCCAGCCCCGGAGCGCCCTGCAGGCCGCCAAGGACCAGTTCAACGAGTACGTGTGCTGCCCGGCCTCCTGCCCCTCTGCCAGGGCCCCACCCCACCCAGGCACTGCCTGGGGCCACCAAGGGTCGTGTAGGTGGATAAAGCACAGTATCTGCCTTCTGGAAGCTTCTGGGTTCTGGCCAGGGAACCCCCCACCCCACATCTTCTCAGCCTTCCATCCGCACCCTTTCCTTGGATAGCACATAAGCTAGTGAGACCTTGCCCGTATCCAGTGAGGTCTCCCGGGGGTTGTGGGGGACTTGAAGGGGGGCCGTATCCTCTTCCCAAATCTGTCCCCAGTTCCTACTGACCGCTGTCCCCAAGGGTCCCAGCACATGACCAGGACGCAGAACACAGTGAGGTCAGGTGTTGCTGCCCAGGGTGACCTCGAGTCAGGAGGCCCCGTGTGCATCTCTGCTCTCAGGCCGTGTCCTGCCCTGCTGTGTGGGGGACCCTGGTGGCACAGCGGGACCGCAGGGTCGGGAACCACGCCATTCTGGGGAGTGGCCTCCACTCTGCACCCTGGGGGGATAGGCCCATGGGGCCCTGGGGTCCCGGGTGGGGTGGTCGACAGCCGCAGGCGGGGCAGGGGGCCATGCCAGGGACATCGGGAAGGGGCAGCTCCCCACTGGTGGGCTCCGGATGGGGAGACCCGCAGGTCGGCCTCAGTGTGGTGGACGGGGCGGCGGGAATTCTGGTTTGTGTTTGCAGCTTTAGGAGATGTCATTCTGCACCTGTTTTGTAATGTGCGGTGGATTGGTTGTCAGGGCCTGGCTGTCAGCATGTCTGATGTGATTGGCACACAGGGTTACGTTAGTTCCAGGTGACCTTTCACCACGCAAGTCGACTTGGCATCCCCCCTCACACGTGGGTAGCAAGTTTCTTTCCAGTGGTGAAGGGCTTTAAGGTGGTCTCTCTGAGCACCTTTCAGATACGCCATCCAGTGTCACACCTGTAGCTGGGGTCACCTGGCTGCACCTGGCATCCCCAGGACATAGTTACTTCATGACCGGGAAATTTGCACGTTGATACCTCACCTGCTTCACCCACCCCCACCCCTACCCCCACCTCCACCCCCACCTCTGGCAGCAACCAGTTTGTTCTCTGGTCAGCAGGCTGCCTTTTGTTTAAGATTCCATCGGTTAGAGAGATTTATGCTATTTGTCTTTCTGACTTAATTTAGCCCAGTGTTCTCAGGGTCCATCCACATTGTCACCAATGGCGGGATGTCCTTCTTTGTCACGGCTGGAAAGATCCTGTCGTGTACATCCCGGGTTTCTTGATCCGCTCACCTGTCGACACTCAGCTGTGTCTGCCTCGGCCATTGAAAGTAGCCGCCGCGAGGGTAGTGGTGCAGACAGCACTCCAACCAGTGATTCTGTTTCCTTTTTTTTTTTTTTTAAGATTTTATTTATTTTTTTAAAAGACTTATTTATTTATTCATGAGAGACACAGAGAGGCAGAGACACAGGTAGAGAGAGAAGCAGGCTCCATGCAGGGAGCCCGATGTGGAACTCGATCCCGGGACTCCAGGACCAGGCCCTGGGCCGAAGGGAGGCGCTCAACCCCTGAGCCACCCAGATGTCCCTAGCAAGTCCATTTTCTGTAGATAAGCCCTCGTAAGTGCAATTGCAGGAACATATGGCGGTTCTGCTTTTAGCTTTTCGTGGGGCATCCGTGCTGCTCTCCGGAGCAGCTGGCTCAGGCTGCGTTCCTACCAACAGTGCACGAGGGCTCCCCCATCCACATCCTCCCTAGCACCTGCTGGCCGTCTGACCACTGAGGTGTCCTCTCGTGGTGGCTTTGATTTGCATTTCCCTGGTGGTTAGGGATGCTGAGGACCTTCTTGCCTGCCTCTTGGATGCTCAGTATAATTTTGCTGAGCATTCCATGGTGCCCCACAGAAGCCCTGTGACACAGCGGCCACTCCCCACCCCTCTGTCCCCTCCTCCAGGTGGCCTCCATGCTGTCTCTGCCTCATGGACTGGCCCGCTCTGGGCATCTCGTATGGATACAGTCATATAATAAGAGGCCATTAAAAAAAAAAAAAGGAAAAAGAGGCCTTTTGTGACTGGCTCCTCTCCCTTATAAGGCCCATCGTGTTGTACTGTGGATCCATAATGCCCTCTTTCCGGCCAAATGACATCCAGGTGTCGAAGTACTGTTTGTTAAGACAGACGGTGCTGGGTTCTGGAAGGTGTCGCTGGCCAGCGATTTCAGAATGTGGAATGGACCCAATGTGAGAGATGAGCTGCCTCACGGGTGCCTGACCATGGGGGTCTGACCCGGGCAGAGCCAGCTGCGTGTGGGGGTTCTTAGATGTGGGAAAGGCAGGTGGGTCGGGGGTGCATGTCTGTGGGGAGCAAGTGCCCAGCGATGGATTGAAGGCAACTGGGAATATGCTGGTGTCCTCACTGGGGACAGGAAGCCCAGAGGAGGAGCCATTCTGGGGGGAATGGGACTTTCCTCACTCCAAGACCACCCCACACACACCGGCTCTGGGATTCTCTCTTAAGCCCCCTTCAGGGCGAGGCCCCTCCATCACATGCTTTGGATAGTGACCAAGGACCCGTGAATGTCCCCTGCCGCCTGGACTCGCTATGCTCTGTCCCTGACCTGCCCTGTCCTCCCCCCGAACCTCCTGCAGAGGCCGGAAGGGATTTGACATCGCCCTCAACCTGCTCTTCGCTATGGCTTTCCTGGCCAGCACATTTTCCATCCTGGCAGTCAGCGAGAGGGCCGTCCAGGCCAAGCACGTCCAGTTTGTGAGTGGCGTCCACGTGGCCACATTCTGGCTCTCCGCTCTGCTGTGGGACCTCATATCCTTCCTCGTCCCCAGTCTGCTACTGCTGGTGAGGGCTACGTGGTGCCGGGACCCTCCCCTGCACGTTGGTGGGGGGCTTGCCTTCAGGGGCCCCCCGCACAGACCGCAGCTCAGCCTCAGCCCTGGGAGGAAGGCAGGGAACGGCCCCTGGCAGCACCCCTCAGCTGTGCTGCACCCGCCTCCGCCCCACTGTGTGGCAGGGCCCCGGAGCGGGCTGCCCCAGGGACGGCTCCAAGGGCGAAGGGGAGAAGGGGGCAGGTCATTGGGGGTGGGGGGGGTGTCCCAGGGCTGGAAGCCGCCGTGGAGACAGGGCCCCCAAGCCGCCTGCCCCTGTGCTGCGCAGGTGGTGTTCAAAGCCTTTGACGTGCACGCCTTCACGCGAGACGGCCACATGGCGGACGCCTTGCTGCTCCTCATGCTCTACGGCTGGGCCATCATCCCTCTAATGTACCTGATGAACTTCTTCTTCTCGGGAGCAGCCACTGCCTACACGAGGCTGACCATATTCAACATCCTGTCGGGCATAGCCACCTTCCTCATGGTCACCATCATGCGCATCCCAGGTGGGGGCCTGGAGTCCAGCCTGCCCGGCGCCCCCAGCGCCCTCTGCCCCAAACCTGGGCCAGGCCCCTCTGCCAAAGGTGGCCCTCCCGGGCCGGCAGCACTTCTCCCTCCCAGTTTCAGAGGGGCGGGAGGGGGAGGGGTGCCCCAGAGGCGCTGTCCCGGGAAGGCCTGGTGCTGCACCTGGGGGTAACACCGCTGGGCATCCCGCCCACACACACAGACAGGAACCCACCCTCCGAACCTGAGGACCCTTCCTGGGCGTCGTGTATCCCCCAGTGCTGACTGGTCTGCACTCCTCCCTACAGCAGTAAAGTTAGAGGAGCTTTCCAGAACCCTGGACCACGTGTTCCTGGTGCTGCCCAACCACTGCCTGGGGATGGCCGTCAGCAGCTTCCATGAGAACTTCGAGATGAGGAGGTACTGCACGTCCTCCGAGGTTGCCGCCCACTACTGCAGGAAATACAGTGAGTGTCCCCCGGGCCGCCCTCTCCCCGGGACCCTTGTCCTGTTCCGCTCTGCAAAGGGGCTTCCCCCGCCCCCCATGCTGCCTGGCTGACCACGTCCTGTGTCACTCTGCCCATCAGGCATCTCTGCATCTCAGTCCTCCCTCTGCCTTTCTCTCGCAAGGACAGCTGTGCTTGGATGCAGGGCCCCCCCCTAAATCCAGGATCTTCCCTTAGGATCCTTAACTTGTCACATCTACAAGGACCCTTCGATAAGTGGGGTTGCTCACAGGTTCTGGGGGTCAGGACGTGGACGTGTCTCTCTGGGGCCTCCTTTCAGCCTACCACACGCCCTTCCCATGCCTGGAAGTGTCTTCAGCAGTGGTCAGCTGTCACCGCTGTGACCAGGGCGGGGGGTGGGGAGGCACGTTTTCATGTCACAGTGCAGCCCCCCCGAGCAGAGAAGGAGCACGTGAGTGAGCAAGCGAGGGCGTGACCTGGTCACTTGTCACAGGCACCCCGGGCAAGCAGGCAGTTCTTAGGGCTTCCAGGAGGCCTCGAGGAGCCCAGGATGCAGCCTTGGGAAGACGAGGGGACCTTGTGCTTTCACAGCCTCCGTGGGGGCGTCTGCGTGTGGGCCCCTGTGGGTCTAGAGAGGGGCTTGGGCTGTGACCCGGGGCCGAGGGCACCATGCTCACTCCCTTGCCCACACAGACATCCAGTACCAGCAGAACTTCTACGCATGGAGCGCCCCGGGGGTCGGCAGGTTTGTGACCTCCATGGCTGCTTCCGGCTTTGCCTACCTCAGCCTGCTCTTCCTCATTGAGACCGACACGCTGTGGAGGCTGAAGACCTGCCTCTGTGCCTTCCGGAGGAGGTGGGCGCTGGTGAGTGGCTCCAGGGTGCTCCGCACGCCCTACCTCCCTGCAGTCGGGGAGCCCCAAGGCCCTGGGCAGGACGCACGGTAGGGGCCGCGGTGCTCCCCGGCGCCCTGGCTCTCCAGTCCCGGACCCTGGGGCCTTCACTGCCTCCGTCTTGGCAGAGGCTGTCCAGGCTGGCTGCCCTCGTGTGTGTCACATAGATCCCATCCCACAAACACACTTGGAGGAGGCCGCGCTGGGCGTCCACGGGAACGCAGGGCGGGGCAGCTGCTCAGACCTGTGAAGACCTCCCTGATGAGCCTCTGTGCACAGAGTACAGTCTCCCCCACCCTCAGCCGAGTGTCTTGGCTCTCTCGGTGCATCCTGCACCATCGCCCTGCACCGTCCTCACTCCTTGGCAGGCTGTGTCTCCCTGATGCTCACGTCAGCCTAAGTCCACCCGCTGTCCTTGTAAAAGCCCCGAGGCAGCACACAAGCCATCTCAGAGACCCCGCCCTTTGTCCCATGGAAAAGGACCCCCCTGAGCAGGAGCTCACCTGTGGGGTCTCTTTCTGGAACAATTAGACAGAAGGGTACGCTCAGACGTCAGCACCTCCTGAGGACCAGGATGTGGTAGATGAAAGGAACCGGGTCCTGGCCCCCAGCATGGACTCTCTGCTGGACACACCTCTGGTTATCAAGGAGCTCTCCAAGGTAGGCTGGCCCACCAACACCGGCTCCGGCCTACGCGCCCCCCCATTGGCTGCCCCCAGGCCCCAATGCCCGGTGCCCTGCAGGTGTACCAGCAGCGGGCACCCCTCCTTGCCGTGGACAAGATGTGCCTCGCAGTCCAGAAAGGGGAGTGCTTCGGCCTGCTGGGGTTCAATGGAGCTGGGAAGACCACGACTTTCAAAATGCTGACAGGGGAGGAGACCGTCACTTCTGGGGACGCCTTTGTCGGGGGCTACAGCATCAGCTCTGAAATCGGGAAGGTGGGTATAGCCGGGGAAGCAGGGATGGGGCTCATGTCCGGCTCCCAGCTCGTGGATGGTGGGACAGGCAGTGACCAGGGCCCAGAGCGAAGCAAGCGACAGGGAGGAGAGGGGAAGGCAAGAGCCCCAGGCCACGGTCTCCGTCGGAGAAGCCTCTCCTCTGCACCTGGGGCCAGGTGCTCACAGCTCTCTGCGGCTGTGTGTGCAGATCTGTGTTAACGGTGTCCTGGGTGCTCAGAGCAGGCTTCCCCCCAAGAACCAGAGCTGCATAAAATGCCAGTGACCGGGCACGTCAGTAAGGGCGTCATAGAGCCCGCTGCATGGTGAGGGACCCCGGCCAGAGTCTGCAAAGGACGATCCACGTCTGCAAGGGGGTACACTGTGCTCCTGGCAACCCAGGCTTGGGTTTCAGGGCCCATTGAGTGCAGGGGAGAAACTGAGGCCTGGGACTCCCGTGGGAGGGTGTCATGGGAGACTTCCTGCATGTGGGGCCAGGTGCGGACGAGCCAGGCGCCCTCCCGCTCCCTGTACCCCTGGGGGTCTGGTGGAAGGCCCGCTACTGAGGGGAGCAGAGCTGGGGCCTGTGCCTCAGGGGCCACCGTGTGTCCCAGCTGGCGGTGGGGCTTCTAGTCCGCCATGTCCGTGGAGTGCAGCACGCACCCTCTGGAAGGGGCCTTCCTCTGAGGCCCCCAAGAAGGCTTCAAGGTGTAGGGCCAGTGCACACATGCAGAAACAAAGGAGACATGCACGGCCCCATGTCTGGAACCCGCAGACGCAGGGCCTCACGGGAGAAACAAGGCCCCCACTTCAGATTCCCAAAGCCCAGACCCGGATTATGAAACACCTGCGTTTACCGTGTGCGGAGAAATAGGCAAGATTAGAAACACCGGCAGGAAAGAGGAAACCAAAAACCACGTCCTAGAGGTTGGAGAGGGAGGGGACCCGTCCCTGCGTTCAGTCTGAATTCCAGGGGGACGGAGAGCACGGGACAGGTACTGAGTGATGGGGCAGCGGCCCACAGTGTTCTCAGGCGCCTTGGACACAGACTCTGGGAGCTCAGAGCCCCCAGGAGGTGAGGAGAGAGGGACCCTGAGTCTGGAATCCACTGACCGACCCCAGGCTCCCCAGCCCGTTGCCAGCAGCTAAAAAGCCGGGAGACCGTGCGGCCACATGGGGTCTTGGCTCCACGCACCATCCGACCAGGTGCCGCCCCCCCTCCAGGTGCCACAGATGAACCCCGCTGCAATTAGAGGGAGAAGGGGAAGGGCCTAGCGCGCCTGCACAAGTGGTGACACATCCGCAGGCATTGTCACGTCTGTCCGTTCTTGCTCCCGCCTCCCCCACACACTGTGGCCACCTGGGCTCCGGCCCCATCTGGCCTCTCGGGGTGGGGCGGGGTGTGTGCCCGGGGCGCCCCCAGGCTGGCCAAGGCCCCACTGTGTCCCTGACAAAGTGCAGCATGGTAGCCGCCCCAGACAGAGACGCTCGCAAAAACCTGGAGGGGCCTCCTCCGACCACCGCCTCCTCCCTGCGCCCCCGCCTCCAGGTGCGGCAGCGGATCGGCTACTGCCCCCAGTTTGATGCTCTGCTGGACCACATGACGGGCCGGGAGACGCTGGTCATGTACGCCCGGCTCCGGGGCATCCCCGAGCGCCACATCGCTGCCTGTGTGGAGAACACGCTTCGGGGCCTTCTTCTGGAGCCGCACGCCAACAAGCTGGTCAGGACGTACAGGTGTGCCTATGCCCTGGCCTCCTCCCTGCACGTGCCCCAGTGACGCCGACGTCTCCCAGGGTAGAGTTGGCGTCTCCCTTACTCTAAAGCTGGGGGCGACCAAACAGGTCAGGGGCCGGAGCACCCCCCCGTTGACCCAGGATCGATTGGGGATTTGACGGCGTGACCCACGCAGCACGGATGAAGGGGGCTACCCTGCCAGTTCCTGCCACCCTGAGGCCAGGCCAGCGGCAGGGCGACGTCACGCCCCTGTCAGGCCCCCTTCAGCACAGACAGGTGGCGTGGACTGACCTCCCTCAGCACAGCTTTATTCGGGGGCCCCCACAACTATAAGGCGGGCTTTCCAGGCACGCTCCCCATTCCTATTCACCCCGGGGCGCCCTGCAGTCACGATGCTGGGACATAGGCAGCCCAAGCTGACCATCAGCCTCGCCCCGCCCACACACCCCTCTGCTCCCAGTGGCGGCAACAAGCGGAAGCTGAGCACTGGCATTGCCCTGCTTGGGGAGCCTTCGGTCATCTTCCTGGACGAGCCATCCACCGGCATGGACCCCGTGGCCCGGCGCCTACTCTGGGACACTGTGGCACGGGCCCGCGAGTCGGGCAAGGCCATCATCATCACCTCCCACAGGTAGAGCCAGGGTCTCCGGGGGTCAGTGGTAAGAGCCGGGACAACGTCTGGCTGGGTGGGGCCAGGTGGGCAGAAGCCCTGGCCACCACGGGTGCAGACGCTGTGAGCAAAGGCCCCAGCCTAGCCACGGGGGGCCACCCTCTACACGTGGGAGTCAGGAACCGTTTGATCTGGCCGCCGCACCGGCCCCCTCTGCGCGAGCCTCCAACGCAGTGGGCAGGCCCCGGCAGGCCCGGCCCTGTGTCAGGCCTCTGCTCCCCTCCCCAGCATGGAGGAATGTGAGGCCTTGTGCACCCGGCTGGCCATCATGGTGGAGGGGCAGTTCAAGTGCCTGGGCAGCCCACAGCACCTCAAGAGCAAGTTTGGCAGCGGCTACTCTCTGCGGGCCAAGATCCGGAGCGACGGGCAGCAGGAGGCGCTAGAGGAGTTCAAGGCGTTTGTGAACCTGACCTTCCCGGGTGAGTGCCGCTGGCTGCTGCCGAGGGAGGGCATCCGGGCCTCATCCCTGCCAGGTGCCACGTCGTCGTTGCCCCAGGGAGGAGGGCCGTGATTCCAAGGTCCCGGGCCCTCCAGCCTGGCCCTCAGGGGGACGCAGTGTCTTCTTCCTGCAGGCAGCGTCCTGGAAGATGAGCACCAGGGGATGGTCCATTACCACCTGCCCGGGGCTGACCTCAGCTGGGCCAAGGTGAGCTGGCTCCTGCCAGCCTGGCAGGGGCTGGGGAAGGCCCTCCCAGCAGTCACTCTGCCCGTGGGGGTTCTAGGCTCCTTCCAAAGAGGAGTCACTCACAGTGTCTGCTCTGGCACTCATGCTAACACTTGCTACGTTTGGAAGTTCATTTAAGGCAGAAAAAAATCGGTGCAAAAAAAGAAAACTGGCCCAGAGAAGGAATATAGCTTGACCAAGGTCACATCTGAGCTGGGAAGATTCGGGGGAAGGCTGGTCCCCGAGGCCTGCTCGTCCTGCACAGCCCCCTCCTCCCCCTGGACACCCCAGGGCCCAGGCTGGGGTGGGGGTAGGACCTCTGGGAGCCTCACCAGCCCTGGGCTTGTTAACAGCAGCTTTTCTGCTTCCGCCAGGTGTTTGGTATTCTGGAGAAGACCAAGGAGAAGTACGCCGTGGATGATTACTCCGTGAGCCAGATCTCTCTGGAGCAGGTTTTCCTGAGCTTTGCCCACCTGCAGCCGCCCGCCGAGGACGAGGGGCCGTGAGGGGCCAGCAGGGGTAGGGCAGGTAGGCACACAGGCGGGCGTCCTCTCCCTCCGAGTTCATCTTATCCTGCACCTTTATTTCCAATCACTGTTTTCTATAATGGACACGAGAACCAAGGCACAGTAGGGACCAGGGTATCGGTGTCCTCACGCTGGGAATCAGCATGCAAACATCCGTGTCGAAGGCCGTCACCAAAGCTCCTCTCTGGAACTCGGGACCCAGCCAAGAGCAGTCCAGCAGCCTATGCGGGCGGAGAGCCATTCAGGAAGGGGCTGCGGCCTTCCTGGGGGTGGACTTCCTGCAGTGCCCGTGAGGAGGGCGCCCGGTGACACTCCCACGTCTGCACACAGCATGGGGAGCCAGCAGGACGGTGGGCAGCAGGGTTCACCAGGTTGCCCGGAATGGAGAGAAAGTCGCCCGTGGCCACCCACGCAGGAGGTGCCGGCTATGGCTGGGCTCTGCAGTCCTGGCTTCCGGGGCTGGGGGGCGGGGGGCCTGGGAGTCGCTGCTCCATGGAGCGTGGACACGATGCCGGGTAGAGCTGACCCTGCACCCGGCACCATCCCACCAGCGTCTTCTAGGGTCAGCTGGCTCGGGGAGCAAAGGCAGTCCCTCGTTTCTGAGACCTGGCTTCTGGAGAAGCCACCAGCGGGAGGCCAGTTGGGGACCACTGCGGGACAGAGTAGCCGTCTATGGAGGATGCACCTCACACGCGGTGACTCTGTCCAGAAAATAAAGTCCGGGAGG
The DNA here is from genome assembly GCF_003254725.2 of Canis lupus dingo. NCBI lineage: Eukaryota > Metazoa > Chordata > Mammalia > Carnivora > Canidae > Canis > Canis lupus. The sequence continues at coordinate 38,595,959 of NC_064248.1, forward strand.
GAACATGATGCTATCTGTGTGTAGTAACTTCCAGCACTCAGTGCCAAGAGCAATAAAGCCACGCGGGCAGGTGCCAAAGTACGTGAGGCCCTGGGCAGATCCACACTCTGCTCCCGCGAGGAAGCAAGGACACAGGATCAGTGCGGGAGGGGCGGGGTGGGGCGGCCGCTGGCACCGGGGCTGCTCGTGGGCTTTAGGCAGAAGAATCACCTTCCACATCACTGTGCTTTTTGTTTATATGCTCTTACGTCTACAATGGCTTTTGAAGATTTAACAGCAAGCGAGCATGTGCAGAGTGGGAGTGGGAGCCCACCCCGGGGCTCCATCTCAGGAGCCTGAGATCACACCCTGAGCCCACTGAGCCACCAGGTGCCCCGTTTTCTTACTTTTCCAAATTCCCATGATTTCAATCTCTGCTTTCTATATTCACTTACAATTCATAGTTCTAGAAAAAAACTCACCTTATCACTTTGATTCCTTTAGGACGGTCTTATATTTGCATTTTTATTGGTCTCTCCAAGCTTTTGAAGCAACAGGTTGTCTCCTGTAGCTGTTGGTCCCCTTTAGAATACTTTACCCTCTCATCCTTTAGTTCCAGGTTTGGTTTTTTTTTGTTTTTTTTTTTGTTTTGTTTTGTTTTTTTAGTTCCAGGTTTTAAAACAGAAACTCCCCATGGAAAGTGTCTTCTGGGAGGTGGGCCTGAGCCCCTGCTGGGTGTGCGGCAGTGGGAGGAGCAGAAGCCCGGCCACACGGCCACCCCAGCAGTCCCACTGCAGGATGTCCCGGGCTGGCTTCTAAGCTCGCGTGTTAGAGATTCAGAAGTCTTCCATTTCTCTCCTTCGAGGGCACAAGGAAAGGCATTCAAGACTGAAGGACCAGCGTATGCGAGGCACACCTGGCTGAAATCAGATTGCATTGGTGCAGAGGTGGTGCATTTGGGGGGAGGGCAAGGGAGCAAGGGGAGGGCCATGGAGACGGGCTGATGGAAGTGGAGGTGGTCCTGACACATCCTTGTCAGGAGACCATCCGGTGGCTACGGAGAGGTCAGCGCGGCCCAGAGGGGCAGGTGCCTGCCCAGCACAGCCCAGGGGAGCCCGAGGCCAGGGTGTGTGGGAGGAGCTGGAGCTAGGGCGACTGCAGTCAGGCAGAAGGGGCCCTAGGAGCAGCGGAAGGACCCCTGAGGCACACCCAGGTCATCCACCAGGGTGCCGCCAGGCTGCCAAACACCCAGCCGAGGAGCCAGGAGTGGGGCCTCCGAACCACCCCCGCCGCCCCGCCCCTCCCCAGCCCAGCTGATTTGCTTTGAGCTGAGGCAGCTCCAGGCCCAGGGAAGGCGGAGGAGCCTTGGACACCCCAACGGGATGCAGGCCTGCTTCATCCCCCTCCCAGCCCATCCCACTCCCCTCCAGACCTTGGGGTCCAGGGGGTCCCTGGAGATGCTGTGTGTGCTGGACTGCTGCCCCTCCGCCGCAGCAGCTTGCAGACCCCCGAAGCCAGAAGCCAAGGTCACGCCTGCCCTGCCCCGTGTGGCCTGGTTGGTGGTTGGGGGGGGTTCCCAAGGGGCTGAGACCCCCTAGAGGGCTGAGGCGGCCTGTGGAAAATCCTGCCCCATCCAGCACTGTGGGGGGCGTCCCTTAACAGGACAGCTGCGCTCAGGACATGGCCTGACGGGGGAGGAGGGTGGCAGACCTGGTGGGTGCCCTTGGGCTCCCTGGGAGAGCAGGACAGCCAGCAGGCCGGGGGTGCAGGTGCCCCCACCCGGGGGCCACAGCGGCAGCTCCTGTGCATCGAGGACCCTGCGCACATGAGAAGGCCCAGCAGCAGCACTTTAAAAAAACACAGGCGTTTATTTATCCGTCGAAGACAAAGTTCAGAGGAGGCAGTCCAGGCCTCGAGGAGTCAGATCCTGTTTGTCTGCTCTGTCCAGGTGGGGGTTCCAGGTGCCCTCGAGGCTCCAAATAAATCAGCAGGCAGAGGGAACCGCAGGGCATAGCTCCCAGGGGTCAGACCGTGTTGCCTGGAACACAGGTGCATGGCTGCACCCGGCATCGGGCGTGGGGACCCCAGATACAAGCCAGGTTCCAGGACACAATCCCGGTCTCCACCATGACTGCAGTGTCCTCGAGTCCCCGCCATGTGTGCTTTTGCTGCCTGCGTCATTGACGGAGCCCCACAGAACAGAAGTGACCATACCCTTGGGACCCCCTCTGCCCCCCATGGCGTGTCCTGGGCCTTTGGATGCAAGGCCACCGAAGAGCAAACTGCACAGTTTTTTGCTGGGCAAACGCCAATCCCAGATCTTCAGTCGAGCTCCAGGGGGAGCCAAGGTCAACTGCATCTCAGGGACCCTCAGCCCAGTCTCACAAGGCAGCCGATAGAGCAGTGAGGCAAGGCCAGCAGCTGGAAGGCTGGCCCAGGGGTGGCCACAGCTGCCTGGGGATGACCACTCTGCCTGGCCTGGCCCCACGTGAGCCCAGCTGAACTCGGGCACTTCTTCGACCACACAGACAGCAAAGGCCCAAAGCCCCAGAGCGCTCAGACCCAACACTTACGGAGCCAGAGCCTGGTCATGACGGGGAGGGTTCCAAATGACCGGCCCAGGGCTAGACCACCGGCCGGGGCAACCGAATAGGCTGCTGCATTTGCACGACACCCCACACCAGCTGCTGTCTGGCTCACTTCTGGGAACCAGCGGGTCCCCTGAGACCCCCACTCCCACACGGACTGGTCAGTGTGAAGGGAGGGCTGCCTCTGCTCGCCCAGACCCTGTGACCACAACAAAAGCCTGAGCCTTCCCTGCACACAGAGGGACATCCCTGGGTAGACAGCCTGGGCTCCACCTGGACCCAGAGCGCTTAATCCCCAATCTGCTCCTGCATCAAGGAGGTGACCCACAGAGTTTCTAAGAAGCACCCCAAACACCAAAGTCAGGCCCAGGCCGCTCACCTACCCCGCAGCTGAGGCCATCAGGACACACGTGACCCCGCACTCTACAGACACAAGGCCCCTTCCCTGAACCCTGGCTCGGGTCCAAACTCCAAACCCTGGAAGGTTCAAGTCCCTATCTCCCTTTCCCAAAGGAGGGCAAAGCCCCCTGGGTCACTGCACGAGGGGGTTCAGGGAAGGTGGGCCAAGAGGCTCCCCAAGAAGGCAGAGGTCTTGGCCCCCACCACCCTTCAGGAGAGCACCAGGAAGCAAGATGCTGGGCCCGAGTCCCATCCCTGTCGCACAGGCCCACGTGGCCTAGGCCGCAAGCAGCATGTGGAGGAGCTGAAGCCACAGGGTCAGGCCCGGGGAGCGGGGGCCCTGCCTTCCTTCCTCAACACACAGGGCTGCCCAGGCCCCGCTCTCGGGGCCCGGCCTACACCCCACAGATGCTGGCACCAGACGCTTCCAAGGCTGAAGAAGCTCCAAGTCAACTGGCTGTGGATGGCGCAACGAGGGCCTGAGGAGCAGGGACAGGGGCCAAGGTGGCTTGGCCACAGCCAACGCTGCCACAAGGCCCTCAGCTCACCTAGTGCTACGGCGCCCCAGCTAGACTGCCCCATATCCAGCTCTGGCTGGGTCCCACCCTCTCCCTGTGACAACCACAGCTGTGCTGTCACTATTCCTGACTTCCCTGGGGCAGAAACAAACACCGGGCTTTGGGCATGGAAACCAGCACAAGCCCCTAAGCTCACTGCTCAGCAGCCCCTAGGAGAGTCCTGAGGTGTCTGCTGCCTGCTGGCAGGGGGAGAGGGGAGGTCTCGGGACCTGACACCCCACACCTTGGAGACACGAGCCTGGAGCTGGAGAAGCCTCCCCACGACTCAGACCCTCACTGGTGGCCTGGCCCTTTAACACCAGCCTGGCCACCCAGAAGGACCAGCCAGTGCCTCTTCCTGGGCTCCTTCAGGGGCTGCAGGCACTCACTCTGTCATCGCCAAGGCCTGGCAATCCGCCTCCTCTCCTAATGCCTCCCTCAAGGTCACCAAGCTGTCACCAAGCCATCACCAGCTCCCTGCGGCCACCCAAACCCTTCTGTGCAGCCTGGCTGGGCCACCGCTGCCCTCAGCACAGAGACTCTTAGTGATAGGTAGACATGCTTTCTTGACGTGGTTTACAAGGGAATGCGATGCCCACGTGGCTCCTGGATACCCCACCGTGACCTCCAGAACAATCCAGGTAACCACTGAACGCTGTGTCCCAGGTCACCAGCCTCCAAGGACAGGCACTGCAGAGCCCATCAGGCCCACAGAGAATGCAGGCCGACGGAACATTCTGATTCCAAAGTGAGACCAGCTCCACGTGCCAACAGGTGGCCTTCAGCCCCGGGGCTCAGGACACCGGCAGAGCCTGCAGGATGCCTGTGCTCTGGCGCTCCAGGCCTGGGCTGGCCGCTGAACGCCCCGTCCGCAGGGCCCTGCCCCAGCCCCACCATCACACCTGCTCCACAGTCCTTCGGAGCTTCCCGGGGAGGGGATCCCCGGGTGGCTCTGTGGTTTGGCGCCTGCCTTTGGTCCAGGCCCGTGATCCTGGAGTCCTGGGATCGAGTCCTGCATCAGGGTCCCTGCTTGGAGCCTGCTTCTCCCTCTGCCTGTGTCTCTGCTCCCCACCCCTCTCTCTATGTCTATCATGAATAAATAAATAAAATCTTGGAAAAAAAAAAAAAAGCTTCCTGGGGACCCAGCCTCCCAGTCCTCCCCTCCAGGGCCTGGGTGGGTTAGCACAGGGGCATAGGAAGGGGGAAGCCAGAACCCCTGGACGGCCAGGGCCTCCAGTTTTTACTTCTTGTTTCTTCCAAACACATTCTGTTCATCTTCAAAATGGCACAAGACAAGATGCTCAAGTTTTAAAGCTCAACAGCTGATAACACACTTGATAACAAAGATCTATAATATTTAGAAACAAATATGATTAAATTTATGTGTCTGAATAAATCATGCTTTAGATTTAATATAAAACATGTTAAAATTTACATGCATGCCAAGTTCTATCAGTTTAGCACATTTTAAAAAGACACAAGGGGTTGTCAGCCCAGCTGGTTGTCCCCACCCCCATATGGCCACATGGAGCTCCTGGCCCCTGGCCTGCTCCCCCACCTAGGGTGTTGGCACCACGCAGGGCTGGGCAAAGGCTCCGGATCAAGGCCCTCAGGAACGCACCAATGATTGGGCCAGGCGTGTGCAGCTGACAGGCTGCCACGGCCTCCTCACAGACCTCCACTGGCTATAGGCCTGGACCACCAAGTCCACCCCACCCCCAGTGCTGACCCTCTGGGCCCCTTCACTGCTGCAGTGCCGAGCCGGGACTGTCCCCCATTCCCACTTACTCCTCCACACCTGGCCATGGCAGCGGTAACAATGAGGCAGAGAATTTAAGTTGCTCTAAATGGACCCCCACAACTCTAGGGCAGATCTAAATCCAAAGGGAGGACCTGCGCTCAGACCCACTCTGCCTGCCAACCCAGCTCATTCTCCAAGAGCGTCCTGGTGTCTTAGCAAACAGGGACTCAGGAGGCAACTGCTTTTTCCCTGCTCTTTTGCTGGTGACTCTCAGACACCCCTCCATCAGGTATAGGGGTACACTGACCCACCAGACCAGGCTAGAGGAGCTGCACAGGAAAGGGCGTCACCATCCATGTGCTGGGAAAACCATACAGAGCAGAGAGCAATGGCCTGCAGACGGTGTCCACAGTCTGTCCATCCATCCCTGGTCACCACACTGCAACCCGGACTCTCCTGCCCCCGCCCCGGCAGCTAATCCATCTCCAAGTCACCACAGCTCCTTCCTCCAAGAGATCTGCTTTGGATCTGTTCCCTTCTCCTCCTTGATGCACCTACCTGTGCAGACAGCCACTGGGGCAGGGTGCACCTTCCCTCCTCCCACTCAGTCCTGGGGTAACCACCGGTAGCCAGACTGGGGCAGGGACTCCGTGGGAGACACCTCGGGGAACACACCCCGAAAGCTCTGGCCCTCTCGGCGCGGCTTTTACTCTTCCCAGCCTCCTGCCTGGCCCGGGCCGTACTTCAACAGAGGAGTCCGCCTCCCTGCCTGCACTGTCCCCCGCGAGGTGTGGGGTGGGGGTGGGGGTGGGGGGGTGCTGCACAGGCTCCCGCTCGGCACCCGAACCTCACCTGCCCGGCCCTGGCCTGCGAGTCGCCCCCTGGCCTCCCCTCAACGAGCCCCCTTCGTGCCCCTGCACCTGCTGCTCCCTCACCGGGCGCCTCCTTCCCCTCGGGTCTTGGTCTGGCGCAGTGCCCCCTCCTCCTCCGGGGTGCTTGCCCTTTCGCAACTTCTCTTCTATCCGGTCTTTCGCTCCCCACTGCGATGGCAGCACTGCCCCTGTCCACGCTCAGGGCCAACGACCGCGTGGGCACTCCGCACCTCTCCTGCCCAGCTCTCTGGGCAGCTGGCGCCCCGCGAGACCCCACAGTCCGCAGCCAGAGGCCACACAGCCCTCAGCACCCCCGCACTGCCCCCGTCGGGCCGCGCACTGTCCCGCACTGCCCCGCCCCGCCCCCGCCCTGCCCCGCACCGTCCCCTCCGGTCCCCGCACTGCCCCCGCCGGCCCCCGCCAGCCACCGCACTGTCCCCGCCGCCCACCTCACCGCCCCCGCCGCCCCGCGCGCTGGAGCGGGAACCCGGGCTGCTAGTCCAGTGCGCACGCGCAACGGGGGGGCGGGGCCGCCGCTGCGTTAACCCCCTCGGCGCCGGCCCGGAGCCGCCCGCCCTGCGCGGCCCTCCCGCCCCCAGCAGTCGGCCGGCCCCCTGCGGCACGCAGCCGGCCCAGGGTCGCCCCAGATCCCCGCCTCGCGGGGGAGACAGAAGACGAGGCCCCGACGCGGCCCGTCGGGAACGGCCGGGGCCCTTTAACACTCCCTTCGCTCCCTCCATTGGCTGAGGCGGTCACGTCATCGCCGCGCGCCGGAGAGCAGCGCCTTCCCGCTCCCTAATCCTGACGCCAGAGCGGCGCCGGCCTTCGAGGCTGAGGAGAGCGGGCGGAGGTGGCGGCGGCGGGAAGATGTAAGTTGGGGGAATCCGACCCCATCCGAGCTCCGGGGGCCGCCCGCAAGGCTCGGCGGGGCGCGTGGTGGAGCCGGCCCGCCCCTCGGCCTCTTGGTAGGGACGGCGGCCCGGCGGCGCGACAGCGGGCGCGAGAAGAAAGAGTGTGGCCCGGGGCTGGCGGAGTGGGAGGCGCCGAGGCCGCGGCCCGGAAGTGGTCGGGGCCGCGGCGGGCGGAAGGGCGCTCACGTCGGCCCCCTCCCCCTGCGGCGGCCCCGGCAAGGCCCGCGGGATTCGGAGCCGCCCTCGGGCCGGCCCTGGGCTGGGAGTTGCGGGCGCCGGCGGACGGGGGCGGCGTGGGTGGAGTTGCCCCGTGGGGGGCCCGGGAGGCGCGGGGACCGCGCCGCTGCCGCGCGGGCGGGCGGGCCGCCCCACGAGGGGGGCGCGGGAAGGAAGGGAGGCCGCGGCCCTTCTTGGCTGTCGCATGACTTGTGCCAAAAACGTGCTTTTTAAGTGGGGAAGGTGCCCCGAGGACGGGGCCGAACGCCATCTGCTCGAGGTGTGACTAACTGTTCTCTCTCTCTCTGGCTGTTGGACGCGCACCTGTCCGGAGGATGGGGGAGGTAACCCAGGTCCTGTGCCGCGACCCGAACTTGTGTGGACAGAGCGCCGCGGGCTCTGCTCCCCAGGCCCGGCCGCGCCCGCAGCGCTTAGAGTCCGGGGCTTCGGGTGGTGCTGGTGGTCGGAGGGCCCTGGGGTGGGGCCCGGGGGTGCGCCCTGCCGTGGGTGCTGCCCCGGCAGGCGGGCGGCCCGGCCTGGGCCTGAGCCTGAGCCTGGGCCCGGGCCTGGGCCGGGTGGAGGTGTTGGAGAGGTCTGGCGCCCGCGGGGGAGTAAGTGTATCACGGGTGGGTCTTCACTGCCTGTACGTTGGAGAGATGGTATTGGGGGCGTGGGGTGTCAATACTTGGCTGGATCCCTCGTTAACCTCCTTGTGTAACGGGGCTGCTGGAGTGCTTGAGGACGTGCCGGCAGCTCACGCTCTTCTCCTGGGACAGGGCCGCCCTGGGTGATCCTCTTAACGGGCCGTCCAGCATTCAGGAGATCGTGTGGGCCTTTGGGAAACAAGAGTTTATGTAGGGGAAAGCCTGCACACGGGGAGGAGCACCCCTGTCTTGTAACATGAGCGGGCATTTAATTGAGCCCTAACTAGATGCCAAGTTTCCTTCCATGTGAGTAAACTGGGTTGGTGATCTTGGTAACTACGGAGGTGTAGGAGCTGTATCCCCCAAAACGCTGATGAGAGGTGGAGACTCAGAACAGCTGTGGGACTTAGCCCCGGTCCCAAAGCAGAGCTTGGAATCAGACAGGCAGGCTGACTCCAGATTCCTGCCCACTGGACCGTACTTCCTGGTTGTCCAAGGCCACTGACTCCATCCAGTGCTGCTTGCTTACTACCTTACTGTTCCAAGGCAAAACGTCTTAAAAGATTGTACCAGCCTGGAGAGGAGCCTCAAAGGTGACACCCTGCTTGCTTCTGCTCTAATTTGATTGTCCAAAGCTGGCCTCCTTTCTTGAGTCACGACATTCATTTAGCATTTTGCACACCCCTTCACATGTGAGAACAGGATCCCGGGTGGTTGCCATGTCGATGTTACTGACAGGCTGTTGAAGATGAGACAGGAGGAGTTGACACCACCATTCTGCAATCTTCGCTTGCAGCTCAAGCAAATTGTAGAAAAACCTCCCTGGAAAAAATGAAGGTCGCGAGTCCCCCAGGAGACCAGGCACATGATGGTTTGGTGGTTACACTGACCACTCACAACTCATGCTGTGGTGCGGGCACTTGGTGAGACCCTTAGGAGCAGTGCCCTCCAGTTCCAGTGAATACCCGCATAACCACCACGTAGAACCTACAAGTTACATTTCTGCCATATTTGCTTTGTCATAGAACAGATCGCCCATCCACGTTTTTTGTTGCATTTTGAAGTAAATAGCAGGCTTTGGTGTACTTTCCCCATGACGCTTCCATGTGCATATCATTAATTAAAGTTCAGCATTTGCAATGATTGCTTTCTAACTTAACTATTTTACTACTTTTTCAGTGTTCTTATGGGACATTTTATCTGTTTGCATTTGGGTGTTAATGTTTAGATGCTGGTACTTGTCACTTTTGAAATGGTTTTTGATTCTAGTCATGGTATGTTCGATGTATCCTACAAAGAAATTGCAGCAGTAAAACCTGAGATCTAATCACACCAGTGATCCTATCAGGAGAGCCACACTTGACTCTTCTGTTCTGCATGCAAATGTGGTGTTGTAACATTTCTAAGGGAATGGTAAAGGGCTTATCAAACTTAGGAGTGAAAAACAGGTATTGTACCACCTGTAAAAGAACAGTGACAGGCACTACCACCCTTTCCTTAAGGAAAAAACAACAAGGTGAGGTGAAGGTCTACCTGTGGGGGCAAGACCCTCCCTGAGGAAATGGAGGAGATCCCATATGTTCCTGGCTTTGTGGACGCTCGCTGCTTACTGTGTTCCTTGCCATCTTGTGTGCTCACCTTTTGACTGCAAAGTAGATTTGTTGCCTTGCCAACTCGTTCACTCTGTAAATCCTTTTATCTTGTTATTAGGCTGCACTTTGGCGTAAATTGCAATCGATTAGGGATCGTTTCTCAGACTCGAGTTAGAAGTGAGAGTTCAGATAAGTGAGGCCACCATTGCTGCTTTGAACACCTCAGAAGGGGAGAATGGATTTATCAGGAGTGAAAAAGAAGAGCTTGCTAGGAGTCAAAGAAAATAATAAAAAGTCCAGCACTAGGTAATCCTTCTGTCAGATTTTTCTAGTGCTACTTTGGGGGTGCTCATTACTAGGGACCCTCAGCAAGGGGAAGAATGGAAATGACTTACGTTCTACAGTGACGTGTCTTAAGCCACAGATCATTTTGCTCTGTGATCACCTGGGATCTCTATAGCCCTTTGGATCCCCTCTTTTGGGTAGTTTTGTTTTAGGGTTTGGTCAGAGGGGCATGCGATCTCACACTCTTCCTCACCATCCAGGGCTCCTTCTCCTACCAAACGCAAAGACCGTTCTGATGAGAAGTCCAAGGATCGTTCTAAAGATAAAGGGGCCACCAAGGAGTCAAGTGAGAAGGATCGTGGCAGGGATAAAACTCGGAAGAGGCGCAGCGCTTCCAGTGGTAGCAGCAGCACCAGGTGGGACCCGGCAGGACAGAGCACCCCTGAGCACCCGAGAGGGCTTCTCTTCTGTGGCCACGCCCCTTTCCCTTCCCAGGGAGCTGGCAGGGTGCTCTGTGGTCTTCGTAATTTACCAACATACTCTGAGGTGGTTCATCAAGGCCTGGATTATGGCAGAGTGGTTTGAGTTTGCTCTGGTTACATATGGAAGATGGTGTTGAGGTGTTTTCTGGAGATGTTAAAGACTGGGACATCTTGGGGTATAAGTTTCTCTCGAGTGTTTTTTTGTTTAGAGTTGTGATTGGATTGCTCTAGCCTAAAGCTTATTTTTCCCTCAGTTGAAAACCAGCCCGAGTCCCTGGGTAGCTACCATCCAGGCAGGGCTGGTGCTTCTGGTTTGCCAGACTCTGTGCCTCCCAGTAGGTGAGGCTCCTGTATGGCTAGGAGGTGGCTCTTTCCTGTCACTGCACAGTGTGATTTTCTGTCCCTACCTGGGGTTTCAGCTGGGCAGGAGTGGGGCCCTCCGAGGAGGGGAGACATTGAAGCTTGGAAATGGGAGGACATTTACCTCTTGGGAATAGGAGCAAGTATGGGCTCATGTGTGGGAAGAAATACTCTCGTGCACTGTTGCCCCTGACCTCACCGTCTCATTTGTCAGGTCCCGGTCCAGCTCTACCTCCAGCTCAGGCTCCAGCACCAGCACAGGCTCCAGCAGTGGCTCCAGCTCTTCCTCAGCCTCTAGCCGCTCAGGAAGTTCCAGCACATCTCGCAGTTCCAGCTCCAGCAGCTCCTCTGGCTCACCCAGTCCTTCTAGGCGTAGGCATGACAACAGGAGGCGTTCCCGCTCCAAGTAAGCTCCTTTCCAGCACCTCTTCTCAACTCAGGAGTGCCTTGGTTGGGAAGGGATTGCCCTCAAAACTTGTGAATTATCTGGGAAACTAAGTTCACAAATGGGGGACGATAAAGTTATTCTTGTTACTATAGAAGTAGATCTAAAAAGGAGTCTTTCTATTTTAGTAGGATTTCTGAAGCAGAGCTAATATGAAATACATGAACTGGTAGGGGAAGGCTTCCTTATAAAAACTATCTTAGTAGCAATTAGCAGCCCCACTAAAAAATTTTGACAGAAATTGATTGTTTCTGGTGTTTTGTTTCTTCAATCAGATCCAAACCACCCAAAAGAGATGAAAAGGAAAGGAAAAGGCGGAGTCCTTCCCCTAAACCCACCAAAGTACACATCGGGAGGCTCACCAGGAATGTGACCAAGGTGAGGGATCCTGGATCTGTCCAGTGGGCAGTGGGATATGTCTATTCTACATATGTTTTAAATGGAAAACTAGAGAAGCAGGCCTCAGCCTCAGGTGAACTGAGGGCATAGGCTTTCCAGGGCCTGACCAGAGCGTTTGTCAAGGGGAGCAGTAACTCCCTCAGGGTGACCCTGTGTGAGAAACTTAACCCCAGGTGCCAAGGCTATTGATGTGTCGTGCATTTTCAGTTCCCACATGGGTAGTTGTGAGTATGCATCAGAGTGACCTGTCTTTGCTCTAGGACCACATCATGGAGATATTCTCCACCTATGGGAAGATTAAAATGATTGACATGCCTGTAGAAAGGATGCACCCCCATCTGTCTAAAGGCTATGCATACGTGGAGTTTGAGAATCCAGATGAAGCCGAGAAGGCACTGAAGCACATGGATGGAGGTGAGTGACCTTGCCAGCCCTCTCTGAGCTCCCTTCTCTATTCCCTATGCAGGACAAGCTACCTGCCACACATAGGGAACTTTAGAACTGATTTCCAACCTGGCTGCACATCACAGTCTCCCTGGAGCTCTTAGGATTCTGGTTCTTAACCAGTGGAGGTGTGTGTGTGTATCAAAAACAAGTTTTATGGGACACTATTCTTGGAAAAAGATCAGCAAATATGAATATATTAGCATTTCTAGAATTTCCTAATCTTTGAAAGTTTAAGGATTAAATGAAGAGTTTTTGTCTTATTTTTACAAAGAATACATTATGAGTATGAACGATGAAGCATTTGGCTTTTATATGGGAGTGTTTCCTTTAATTCTCTCTGAGAGTCATTTTCTGTTGTGCTAACATTTCATCATTTTTAGGATTACTTTCCTGAATTCACACATTTTAACCCATTTCCCTAAAGTTTGTATCTTAACTGTTTGTGACATTTATAGCTGTTCTACATTGAGCAGATGGTATTAATAACAGTTGAACACTTGTGAATAGTTTTGGATGGCCAGTTCTGGTTTTGTCTTCATGTCAGTGTTTTCAGGAGCTTAGAATTTGTCACTGCGCCAGCTCGCTGCAGTAGTAATCTAGACAGACGAGGCCAAAAGCCAGGACTGCCCAAAGCACAGTGTGAGCTGCTAGGCCACAAAGGAGAGTCTGAACACCAGAACCTATTATGCACTTAAAAAATAGTGCAGCGGGGATCCCTGGGTGGCTCAGTGGTTTAGCGCCTACTTTTTCGGCCCAGGGCGTGATCCTGGAGTCCTGGGTTCGAGTTCTGCATCAGGCTCCCTGAATGGAGCCTCCTTCTCCCTCTGCCTGTGTCTCTGCCTTTCTCTCTCTCTTTCTGTGTGTTTCTCATGAATAAATAAATGCAATCTTTAAAAAAAAAAAAAAATAGTGCAGCAGTTTGAGTAGTTGCCCTTGAGCCCTGATGGAGCTCAGATACTAGGAAAATTTCCTACCCACTAGGCTAACACTCTTTCAATCTACTTAAATCGCTTTGAAGTCTTATAGAAGTTCAGCATCAACCGTGGCCCATCAGGCTGCACACAGCCCTTTTTTTTTTTTTTCTCTTTTTTTAAGGATTGTATTTATTCATGAGAGTTAGAGAGAGAGGCTGAGACAGAGGGAGAAGCAGGCCCCATGCCGGGAGCTCAGTGCGGGACTTGATCCCGGGACCCCAGGATCATGACCTGAGCCAAAGGCAGACACTCAACCGCTGAGCCACCCAGGGGTTCCTGCACACAGCATCTCTTGACCTTAGGAATCACACTTTCATTTTAGAGACCTTCAGTCATGCATCTCTGAGAGTTAGAGCACTTGCTAAAAATTCAAGAACACTTGGGGGTATCCAGGGTGTACATTCCTATACATATTTCACACTTACTAAGATTGTAGTAGGACCTATGTGTGTGTCCACATATGGTGCTGCATACCATCGAATGGGATAGCTCCATGTTATCTCCAGAAGGGAAGTGGAAGGGCCTAGCCCTTCCAGGCACCTGGCCAAAAGATAGATTTGTTCTCATGCTCTATGGTCAGTGCCCCTGAGATTGCTAATTTGGGCTGGCTTTGGCAGTGGGCCCGGGGCGGGGGCGGGGGGACCTTAGGCTGCATTTATTTGTCTTTTGAGTATATTCTGAACACAGGTCTGTGTGCCCAAATTATCCCCTCAATACCTTTGCTATTGCCTTGAGGGTATGAATTGAGCAGATAAAAGAACCCTCCACCCTTTGGGGGCACACAAGGGCTGTGGTTGGTCCCCTGAGCAGTCCCTGGACTGGCGTTGGGCTGCATGCTACCCCGGCACTCCTAGGTCTGCACCTTGCCTTTCTTTGCTCTTTTCCTGAGGCCCTGAAGATTCCTCAGGCCTCCATCCTGAGTTGCCTTACCTCACTACTCTCATTCTGTTGTATTTACACATCTGGTTTTTTGGTCTGAAGCACTTTTTCCAAACTCTTCAGACAGAATTGACACCTGAACCTTGTTTTATTTTTTTCCCCCACTCCAGAAGCCTTTCTTCCTCCTGAGCCATGATGTAATCATAGCTCACCCACCACCCAGCTTTAATGACTTGGTGGCCAAGTCACAGTGGACACTGCCCTCCTGGGGACCCCTCCACCACACCCTGAGACTGCCTTCTGGTCACCTGGGAGGTACCAGGTGAGGGCCTTTGACAGGAGAGAAAGGACCAGGCTTCCTGCTTAGAGGCCTCTTCCAGAGCGGTCCCTCTGGACTTCTTAAATTTCATCCTCAGCTCAATCCTGCGAAACCCCCAAAATGTCCCCACTCCTCTTGTCTGGCCCTTCCCATTGTTCTAGAAGAGGCAGCTCAGGGTCAGTGCACAGCCCTTTCCCTCATTGGGTGGATTCAGGTGTTCACTTAAAGGCCACTTCCTGGAAGTAGTGCATCAGGTGCCCCATGCAGCGAGATGGGGTTCCCTCTGAGGTTTCATGCTCCCCTGCAGATTTCCTGATGAAACTTCCAGTAGTAATAATTACATCAGTATTTCTGTGAGCAGCTTAGTTCTAATTCTACTCCTGTCTGTCTTGCTTACCACGGCAGGCCTGCATCTGGCATGGGCTAACCTAGGGTAGATGCTTATCAGATATTTTGTGACTTGATCCTGTTTCAACAGGACAAATTGATGGCCAGGAGATCACTGCCACCGCTGTGCTGGCCCCCTGGCCTAGGCCGCCCCCCAGGCGATTCAGCCCTCCCAGGAGAATGCTGCCACCACCTCCCATGTGGCGCCGGTCACCCCCACGGATGAGAAGAAGGTAGGTCAGTTTGGAATCCCATAGGGGACTGCTTTGGGCCAGCGTGGATTTGTTTCATTTACACAGTGTGAGGGTGATGACTCTGGAACCCTACCCATTCCTGCCCCCCACATGCTGCATGGAGGGAAAGGGAAGCAGGACAGCAATATTGGCACCAGCGGCTCAGGCTCTTCCTCCCAGCTGGGGAACAAGCCGGGTTGCTGCTGGGGGGCGGGGCAAGCAGAAGGTGCGCCCAGCAGGTTATACCAGTATTCCCTGGAGTGTGGGCCCTGTAAGAGCAAGGGTACAAGTTCCCCTTCTCCTTCCTAGCTAAAAAGACAGAACAGATGGGGCATGTGGCTGGCTCAGTGGGAGGAACATGGGAAGCTTGATTTTGGGTTTGTGGGTTCAAGCCCCACATTGGGTATGGAGATTACATAAATATAAATCAATCAATCAATCTTAAACGCGCAAAGGAAGGGTCAGGAGAGGAGGTTGAGGGATCCCTGGGTGGCGCAGTGGTTTGGCGCCTGCCTTTTGCCCAGGGTGCGATCTGGAGACCGGGGATCGAGTCCCACGTCGGGCTCCCGGTGCATGGAGCCTGCTTCTCCCTCTGCCTGTGTCTCTGCCTCTCTCTCTCTCTCTCTCTCTGTGTGACTATCATAAAAAAAAAAAAAAAAAAAAAAAATTTAGGAGAGGAGGTTGAGTCCGAGTCCCTTGGCAGAGGCCAGAGCCTTGCCTTCCTGTTGAGCTGCCCTTTCCATAGTCCTCAGAAAACGGGTCCCCACAACAGACGTCTTTTCCTTCCCAAGGGCTCCGTGTGTCGGTGCCATCCTCACAGCATTGAGGGTGAAACTGTCCAGGATTGTTCCCTCAAGAAGCCAGCTTTGCCCCTGCTATCCGGGACATGGGGCTGTGTCAAGGATGTGGGCCTCGGTGTCTGATGTGCTCTTTCCTCTTCCCACAGGTCGCGCTCCCCAAGGCGCAGGTCCCCCGTGCGCCGGCGATCTCGCTCCCCTGGCCGCCGCCGCCACAGGAGCCGCTCCAGCTCCAACTCCTCCCGATAAGGAGAGCCCTGGAGCTCTGCGCCCTGTAACTTCCACCCCATTCGCTACAGTTTTGTCACTTCTCTAGCCAGAGGGAGGGTTGGTAGGGAAAAAATTCCTCACTCAGGGCAGGCTTCGAAGGCAGCAACTGAGATGTTTCCTCTGAGGGCAAGGTTCCAGAGGAGTGTTCGTGGTTTGGGGCTGTGCTGTAAGAAAGCCCTCCCAATTTCCTGGCTAGAAAGCTCCCACATTTCCAGTTCTTAAGAGAGTACATCCAGCCCATCCATTGGCAAAGCCAGCGGGGACCAAGCAGGGCTCCAGGTGGCAGTGTGGCCCCAGCCCAGGAGTCATTTCCACAGATGACTGGGGCCAGTTAGGCCCTTGCCTGTTGGTCTGCAGGGTCCCTGAGGAAAGGGTGCACGTCCGTGCCGCTGCTGTTCCTGCTCACCTGGCCCTGCTGCCCTGCTTGGGTCCTCTTCCAACACCTCTGCGCAAACAGCCCAAGAATTATCATTAGTTACCAAGAATTACCCAGAATGGTTCTGTTTCTACGTGTACTCATGCACGCACATCCACACCCCACGTCTCCCTCTGAAATTGGTGAGAAAATTGAGAGCCGGCTCTGCAGGGTCTTCACAGGCCCCTGCTGCAGTGTCATGGCAGTCTTGCAGGTTACCTTGGCAACGTGTACATTACTTTTTTTTTTGGCATTGTACAGTCAGTACTATAAATTTGTTGTTTTGAGTTTTGTAACTTGTAGCATTTTAGGTGCCGTTGTGTTTGTACTTTGTTGTGTAGAGTGAAGGGACTGTTGAATAAACAGGATTAGAATGCAGATCGAGTACCGGCTTCACTGCCCCTTTCTTATTCTTGGCCCCAAAGATACCTTCAGTTACGAGGGAATTAAAAATGCACAATTGCATTTTAGTTCATTCCCAGAGTCACGTCCAAAATCTCTGAGCTGTGGGAGCAGCAGGCCAGCCCCTGGAGTGCTGGGGCACTGCGGACTCGGGGTGCTCCCAGCAGCCTCAGGTTGGCCTAGCCACTCCGTGGCCGGGGTTTGCCGCTGCTGCTAGGGAGCCCTGAAAAGGCTCCTTTGCTGCCTCAGACCTGCTTCCTGCCGCAGGGGAGCCATGGGAACCCATAAGGCGCTAAAGTGTCGCAGGCCCTAAACTTTGTCCTTACTGCTTCAGGCGTTGAGGCTCCCAGAGCGAGGACCGGCCCACCCGGCGGCTCGGAGGCTTCCTGCTCCTCCCTAGCGGCGGGCGGGGCGCCTGGGCTTCCTGGGTACCCTGTCCCTCACTTTGCAGGGTGCAGCACATAAACCCCGCCTTCCTCGTGCTCCCCGGAGGAGCTGGCGCTGCCGTGCTGCCGGGCTACCCCCCGGGCCCCGAGGCTGCGGGCGGCAGGGCGTGGCAAGCCGCCCCGGGCCCTCCGGTGGCCGCGGACTCCCGCAGAGGCCCCGCCGCGCCACCTGATGTGAGCCTTGCTGGCCCACGGGGCGGCCGCCAGCCACCCACTCCCACCCTCACTCACCCCACCCTCCCCGCCCGGGCCTCCGGACCTTCAAGGCGGCGCCGCTGCCGAGTGGGGCGGGGCTGCGGGCGCCGGGCCCTGGGAGGAGCGGGTTGGCGGGGCAGGGCCCGGGCGGGCAGAGCGGGCCGCGACCCCCACGGGCCAGGTCAAGATGGCGCTGGCGGCGGGAGCGCGCGTGCAGGCCCGTGCCCTGCTGCGACCCTGTGCGTGCCCGGGGCGGGGGCCGGGGGCGGGGGCCGGGGGCGGGGGCGGGGGCCGGGCCCCGGGGCTCACCGGCCTCGCGCTGTGGTTCGCAGGGTCCCGGGTGCTCAGCGCGGCCCCGGGGCGGACGCCGGCGGCGGGAGGCGGCGGGCCCGGCGCGCGCTGCTTCGGGAGCCCGCGGGTGCTGGTGGAGCCGGATCCGGCGGCAGGTAAGCGCCCCCCGCGCCCCCCGCGCCCGCACTCCCGTCCCGGGCTCCGCAGAAACCAAGCCCGAACCACCCCGTCCGGACCATTTCTGCCGCACTCGAAGCTGGGGGTCTCCAGCCTAGGCGGTTCAACGGCGGGTTTTCCCGGGTTATTTTACGTTTTTAAGATTTACCTGCGCCTGTTAGAGGGCGCGCTCGGGGCTGGGGAGCAGAGAGGGGAAGCCCAGACAGGCCCCGCGGAGCACGGAGCTGACCGGGCGCCACCCAAGCCCCCGATCGCGACGCAGCTGAAACCAGGAGCGAGCCCTGAAGCGGCGGCCCTCCCAGCTTATTACGAAGATTAAAATGTTTCAATTTGTAACGTCTGAGGGGGTATTGCTCTTTTATCCAAACGATTAAATTTGGAAATAGAAAATAATTGCAACTATTTTGGAATGTTTTACTTTGTTTTAATACTTCAAAGTGGCACAGAACCTAGCAGATACCTAATAAAGCCGGGAGTCCAGGTGGAATCACTCCTAACCCACCCCCAACTCCCATCAAACATTCTCTTAAAACTCTGCAAAGGGGAGAGAACCCGGGTGGCTGAGTCAGTTGAGTGTGTGCCTTGGGGCTGGGATCGTGATCCGGACTGGGATTAGGATCTGCGTACCCTGGGGCTGGAGCTCCCACCCACCTGGCTCCCTGCTCCCTCTGCTTGTCCCTCCTCCTCCCCCTGCTTGTGCACTCTCCCTCTCTCAAACAAATAAATAAATGATCTTTAAAACAAACAAACAACAAAAAAACGAAAACTGCAAAGGTGACAGAAAAGGTAGAAAAAGCACTGTTGAAAGAAAAACCTGTTTCCTCTACTTAAGAGAGCCCCCAAGCTGGGGCAAGACTTGCGGTCAGCCCATGACCAGGCCTTAGGGCGCGCTGACCCAGCTGACCCTCGGCCTCCTGGCCAGGGCCTCCTGCAGTGCTTGGTGGAACACAGGCTGCAGCCCCAGCCCTCCTCCCCACCCAGACACCCGAGTCTGCCTGCCCTGTGACATCCAGGCTCACCCAAAGTCCTCTTTATATTTTAAAGATTTTATTTATTTAAGAGAGAGAGAGATGGAGGGAGCACAAGCAGGGAGGTGGGTGGAGGGGGCAGAGGAGAGGGAGCAGCAGACTCCTGGCTGTGCAGGGAGCCCAACACGGGGCTCCAAGCCAGGACCCCCGGGATCATGACCTGAGCCGGAAGCAGACGCTTCACCAAGGGAGCCACTCAGGTGCCCCCAGATCCTCTTTCTTAACTCGTTTTCTTTTTTTTAAAGATTTTATTTATTTATTCATGAGAGAGAGAGAGAGAGGCAGAGACACAGGCAGAGGGAGAAGCAGGCTCCACGAAGGGAGCCCCATGTGGGACTCGATCCCAAGTCTCCAGGATCACGCCTGGGGCTGAAGGCAGGCACCAAACCACAGAGCCGCCCAGGCTGCCCCTTAACTCATTTTCAACTTTGGTCTTTACCTTTCCCCCAGTGCCCTTGATTCCTCTGGATTTCTGTAGCTATCCAGTCAGCTTCAGGGCACCCATGGCTCAGTTGGTAAGCGCCCAAGTCTCAATTTCAGCTCAGGTGGTGATGTCAGGGTCCTGTGATCCAGCCCTGAGTCAGGCCCTGCACTAGGCTCCACTGGGCTGGATTGTCTCCCTCTGCCCCTCCCCGGCCCTCCTCATCTCCCCACACCCCTGCCGGCACTCATGGACACTCTCAAAAACAGGAAAAAAAAATCCAGTTGGCCTCAGAAACTTCACTCTGAACCAAGTTCAGAAGCTTACTCCTGGAAATACTGATTGCTTCTTACACGTACGGAAACGTCCCTGGAGCCAGTGAAGAAGTACTTTCTCATAAATCAGAATTCTCAAAAGCCTTCAGGACTGTTGTCACTCCTAGAGAATTGTGTTCACCATCGGAGATTTCTAAGGTCCTGACCAGAGAACTGTAACCTCCGTGAGCGGTGGCATTTCTGAAGCGATCAGGGTCTGTCCTCGGGCAGTGAGACGAAGCGGCCCCTGCCACCCGCCAGCGCTGCACCGCCTACCGGCTGGCCTGCCCCACTGCTTCCCCGCCGCTGGCAGGATGAACAAGTAGATGGTGGAGTTTCTGGACATCAGAGCGCCGAGGTTTGGAGCCTCTGTCCTCACCCAGGTGTGAGCCAGAGTGCACCTATGGAGGTCCTTGCACATCGCTCACTCGCTCCTCGAGAAACTGGGGACATTTCCTGCTCCCCTGGGGACAGAGGACTTGCATTTGGGAGAAAGGATCAACAAAAATGTAGGCACGACTGTAATTCACAAGAGCCAAGAGGTGGAACCGAGGCAAGTGTCCATCAGCAAGTGAACAGACGCACAGGACATGGTCCGCACACATGCACACATCCTTTGACCCTAAGAGGGACAGAACGATGTCCCAGCCTGCAGCGCGGGGCAGCCCTGAGAACATGACGCTCTGTGAAAGAAGCCAGACTCGAAAGGTCGCAGGTGGGATGCTTGATTCCTGTGAAGTGTCCACAATAGACACAGAAAGGAGACCCCTGGTTGCCAGAGGCCGGGGATGGGTGGTAACTGCTGGTGGGCACAGGCTCCTCTAGAACAGACCTGCTCTGCAACTAGACCATGGTGCAGGGAGAAGCAGGCTCCCCGCCGGGACCCGGGGTCATGACCTGAGCTGAAGGCAGGGTGTGCCTGGTTCTTATTTTCAATGCAAGTGAGATTCACCTAATGTCAATTAGCTATTTAAAAGTTCAGGGACACCTGGGGGCGTCGGGCCTCCGTGCTTGAAGCCTGCTTCTCCCCCTGCCTGTGTCTCTGCCTTTCTCTGTGTGTCTCTCATGAATAAATAAAAATCTTTAAAGAAAAGAAAACCAGAGGGATCCCTGGGTGGCGCAGTGGTTTGGCGCCTGCCTTTGGCCCAGGGCGCGATTCTGGAGACTCGGGATCGAATCCCACGTCGGGCTCCCTGCATGGAGCCTGCTTCTTCTTCTGCCTGTGTCTCTGCCTCTCTCTCTCTCTCTGTGACTATCATGAATAAATAAATAAAATCTTTAAAAAAAAAAAAAAGAAAAAGAAAACAAGAGCCATGTATCCGGCAGTGGCGAGGCTGACTGGGGACGCTCTCCCAGCACCCGACGGGGTGCGAGTGCTCACCTCTTCATTTTCACACTAGGAATGGCTGTGATGAAGCTCAGGAAACCCCCGGTGAACAGCCTCAGCCTAGAGCTTCTGACCGAGCTGGTCATCAGCCTGGAGAAGCTGGAGAATGACAAAAGCTTCCAGGGCGTCATCATCACGTCGGTGGGTACTCTTAGCTCCCCGGGTCAGGGTCACAGGAAAGCCGCTGTGATGTCCAAGTCCACCCCAGGCACGGTCGGCACTTCCGTGGTGGAGAAGAACCAGACAGGCCCAGATGTAGGTGCCACCACAAGAGGCTCCCCGGGGCCCTGGTCCTGGGCGTGGTCCAAGGGGGACCCCTGTGGTGCCAGCATGCTCTGTCCCCGGCTGCTTCCCAGGCCTGATTCCAGGGAGCCTCCGCGCTCCGCAGTCCAGGCCAGGACGCAGGTGAGGGCAGCTGGCGCTTGTGGGGGTATCCTCGAGCCGCCCTGATGGATGGAGGGAAGTCCACAGGATATCCAACTGGCACTGGATTCCGGGGGTACCCTCCCCACAGAGGGCCACTGGGTGCCTTCCCTGGGGGCCGGCGACGGTGCTCCTGCTGAGGCCGTGCTCTCGTTCCCGCCTCCGCCTCCGCCTCCGCCTCCGGGAGCAAATGCTGGTTAATGGCTTCTGTATTGTTGTTGCGGCCCTGGAGGGTGGGACTGGGTATGAGCCTGGGGGGCTGGTCCTCGGAGCCTGGGCTGGTTTCAACACCCAGACCCACGGGACGGGGGCCTCCCGTGCTCCTGCCTGCCTCCAGCGGACTTTGCCAGGCACTGGGGTTGCCAAGAGAGGAAATAGCTAAGACCGGGCCAGGGAGATGCGGTGTGGACGTGACCTAACGGGCCTTCTGTTGGGCCAGGAAGAGCACTGGGGTCACCTTTCAGGGTAGAAGGAGCCTCAGCAGGAATGTCCCCCATCTAAGTGCCTCCGCATCATAGGCCAGCGGGAACGGCTTGGTTCTGCCATTATTAAAGGCGGGTGGTCTTAGCTCCCCCGCCCAGGCTGCGAGGGTCCGCTGGGCGAGCGCCCGCCTTTCCTGAAGCCTTGCTTGCCCCCGGTGTGGCCTGGTGTGGTCCCAGCTCTGAACTCTCTTGGGCGGGTCCCACGCACGCACCCAATGAGTCCTGGGAAGCTGGGGTCTGCAGGGCGGAGCGAGCCCTGTGCGGGAGTGGGTTTTCATGCTGCTCGCGGTGTGGACCAGGGTGGCAGTCGTGGCTGAACTGCCGGGTCGCCGCTGCCTGGGAACTTTCTGTTCCAGATAGTTCCTGAAAACACCTGATTGAGGATGTTGCTTGGTAGCGTGACGCTTTCTTTGTTGTGCTCTGAAAACGAGTGAGCCCTGACGACAGGAGCCTCTGTCCCTCCACGCAGTGAGGGTAGCCCGCTGCCTCCCCGGCTTCGGAGCTGCGCGGCCCCCGGGGCAGGGGGTGGCGGCCTCTGTCCCTGGGCGGCCCACATCCTCCGCAGGACTGTCCCCCCCCATAGACGTGTCACCCTGTGTTCCTGGCTGTGAGCCTATTGTATACGGGCACGAGGCCCGCCTGCTGGGTCAGCCAATGATGCGGGTGTCACGGAGACACGTGGCAGAGGGCCACGAAGCAGGGCTCCCGGCAGCAGCGGTGCATTCTCTCCTGGGGCCCCCTTGCTCTTCCAGCCGCTGGGGGTCCCAGCGCCCCTGCTGCCTCCTTCCAGGACGCCCCTGCTCTCCTGCGCACGGGCCTCCACACCTGCGTGGACTGAGTCCTGCACGGCGGGAGGGGTGGGGCGGCGTCTTCTTCCCAGACACGGTCTGGCCCACCGCGGACGTGTTGCTGAGGGTCACAAGCCACACCCCTGCCACTCCGTGTGGCAGCCTGTCCCCCGCCAGGCCTCCGAGCCCCTCTGCCAGGACAGCACCCGGAGGCCCGCACAGAGCCCTGTGTCTACGGGGCGGGGGGGGGGGGGGTGACCCCGCCTTTCCCTTTTTGCTGCTGCAGAGAAGGAACAGAGGCCAGGGGTCCCTGCTCCGATGCCACCGCCTCTGCAGTGCCCGTGGGCTCCCTGGGCCCCGGGGATGCACTGTGACGGGGCCCCTGGCTCCTTGGCTCCCCCAGGACTCCCCCGGGATCTTCTCAGCCGGCCTGGACCTGATGGAGATGTGTGGGAGGGACCCCGCGCACTATGCCGAGTACTGGAAGGCCGTGCAGGAGCTGTGGCTCCGCTTGTACCTGTCCCACCTGGTGCTCATATGCGCTGTCAACGTGAGTGTTCCGTCCCCGATCCTGAGCCGCCCCGCTGACTCGCCAGGGCCGGCGCCAGGGGCTCAGGTGTGCAGCAGGGAGCTCACCGGGACAGACCAGTGTGACCTGGTGACGTGGGGAGGGGCCGGCCCAGCAGGGGGCCCGTGGGGGGCTCAGGAGGGGCTGAGGACGGAGATGGGTCCCGTCACACGTGACGCATCACGGCGTTTCAGCTAAATACTTGTTTGGCTTTTAGCATCCAGGCAAAAGCCGTGGAAAGGTGGCTTGCTGGGACGGGCGGGTTCTGGGCAGAGAGGCCGGGCCTGCGAGGGCCATGCCCATGGGCAACCCCGTGCCGGCAGACGGGGCGGGCAGGGCACCTCGGAGGAGGGCCACGGGCGCACCTGGGAGCTCACCCCCCCCCCCGCGGGCCCTTCCCGGGGACCTGGCTCTGGAAGACCCTTAGGGGCCCCCAGGCAGCCCTCTCCCCTGCAGGGAGCCAGCCCCGCGGGGGGCTGCCTGTTGGCCCTCAGCTGTGACTACCGGATCCTGGCTGACAACCCCAAATACACCATCGGGCTGAACGAGACTCAGCTGGGCATCGTCGCCCCCTTCTGGTAAGGCTGGGGGCTGCACCCGCGCCCACTGCACCCTGGGCCTGCCCAGCCCCTGGGAGCCCAGCCCCTGCGTGTGTTCCAGGTTCGCAGACACCCTGGTCAACACCATCGGGCACCGCGCTGCGGAGCGCGCCCTGCAGCTGGGGCTGCTCTTCCCGCCCGCCGAGGCCCTCCAGGTGGGCATCGTGGACCAGGTGGTGCCCGAAGACCAAGTGCAGAGCACGGCCCGGTCGGTGATGGCCCAGTGGCTAGCCGTTCCAGGTGAGAAGCCCGGGGCTGGGGGCCCGCGGCAGCTGTGGGTACTGCAGGGCCAGCAGAGCCACCGCCCACCACAGCCTGACGCTCCCCATGAGACCAGAGGGTATTCACGCCAGCGTGCTGTGTGCAAGTCACAACCGTGCCATTTCCAACAGCAGGCTGCCTTAGTGCTGGGGCCGCCGTAGCGGAGTACCACAGGGTCAGGGGTGCTGGTATGGCAGGGCCGTGCTCTCCCCAGAGGCTCTAGGAGAGGCTTCTCCCCGCCTCCCCTCTTCCTCTTGTTAGGACACTCCTTGTGGGTTTAGGGCCCACCCTAAATCTAACATGACCCCCTCCTAACTTCATCCACAGACACCCTAGGTTAGGACTTGCGTGTATCTCTGGGTCTGGGAGGCTCCATTTTTCAAGCCACTGATGATTAGAAACAGGCCGCGTGCCTGTCTACAGACCTGGGGCTGGTTCTATCAACCGTAATAGAGACCAGGGACCAGCCGACCATCGACCATCGCTAAGGGCAGGTAGATTTTCGGCTTTGTGGGTCACTTCAGCCTCAGCCACACTGTGGTGCTAGAGCACCAAGGCAGCCAGTGGCAATGGGAACCAGCGAGTGTGTCTGTTCAATAAAACAGGGCCACTGAAACTTAAATTTCATATAATTGTCACGTGTCACACAATGTCCTTTTTTTCAATTATATAACAGTGTGAAACCCATTCTTAGTTCACAGGCCGTGGGGGGCAGGGCTTGCAGACCTGAGTGTGCTGTGAAG
Source organism: Canis lupus dingo (assembly GCF_003254725.2). NCBI lineage: Eukaryota > Metazoa > Chordata > Mammalia > Carnivora > Canidae > Canis > Canis lupus. Next base: position 38,620,675 of record NC_064248.1, read on the forward strand.
GGGCACATAGTGACCTGGAAAATATCCTCCGTGATAAAGTTGAATGAAAATAACAGGGGAAAAAAAAAAAAAAAAAAAGAAAATAACAGGGGAGTAAAAGGCAATTTTCAGTATCATTGTGTTTCTAAAAGAAATTGGTAGACAGTGGGGAACGGGTGATTTTCAACTTGTTTACTTATAGAGTCTAAGTTTCCTACCACATTCCTGCTGGAACTCCCTCGGGAAGGTGGGGAGTGATGCCACCATCTCGGTGGGCTTTCATTCACGGACACTTTTCTGTAGGCCACGCCCGGCAGCTGACCAAGAACCTGATGCGCAAGGCCACAGCCGACCGCCTGCTCAAGCAGCGCGACGCGGACATCCAGAACTTTGTCAGCTTCATCTCCAGGGACTCCATCCAGAAGTCCCTGCATGTGTACATAGAAAAGCTCCAAAAGAAAAAAGTCTAAGTGCTGGGCTGTGCACATGGCCTTGTGGCCGTACATGCCTGTCTGCGGCCCTGATTATGAGATTTTATTTTATTTTATTTTATTTTATTTTTTTTTTGATTATGAGATTTTAAACAAGGTATTTTCCAATTTAAAAAGACTTTCAGGGATCCCTGGGTGGCGCAGCGGTTTGGCGCCTGCCTTTGGCCCAGGGCGCGATCCTGGAGACCCGGGATCGAATCCCACATCGGGCTCCCGGTGCATGGAGCCTGCTTCTCCCTCTGCCTGTGTCTCTGCCTCTCTCTCTCTCTGTGACTATCATGAATAAATAAATAAAATCTTAAAAAAATAAAAATAAAAAATAAAAAAAAATAAAAAGACTTTCAGCGACGCCTGGGTGGCTCAGGGGTTGAGTGTCTGCCTTTGGCTCAGGGCGTGACCCTGGGGTCCTGGGATCGAGTCCCACTCCCCCTTGAGGAGCCTGCTTCTCCCTCTGCCTGTGTCTTTGCCTCTCCGTATCTCTCATGAATAAATAGAATCTTTAAAATCAATAAATAAATACATGCATACATAAAAGTACTTTCAGCTCTTCATTCCACTGATCTCCTTAGAAGGCCCTGTTCCCTGGAGCCAGTGTCCCTGGGCCCCCTGCCCCCCACCCCCAGCACCTGTTCTGCCTGGCAAGTGGGCAGGGCCTCAATTTGGGAATCCTGAACCAGCAGGCCAGGCCGTTCTGGAGCCTGGTGACAGTCACCACTGAGTGCCCCCTTTGCCAAAGCAGAAGTGGGAATAAAGCCATTGCATTATCACATCCCTAGCTACCCAGCTCCTGACTACTGGGGGCGCACCCCCAGGTCGTGGGCCTGTGGCCCACACAGGACCTCCCCCCCCCCCACCAGAGCCAGAGCAAAGCCCTTTGGCTGCTACATCTGCCCCTTGAGGCACTTCAGAGACGGGGGGGGGGGGGGGAAGGCAGTACTGGAGAGGCCGTCTTTGCTGCACAAGCCACAGACTTACTTACTGAAAGTCATACCAGAAAACTCATCCAGACGCTTGAAACAAAGGTTTTTCCTCCATACGGTCCAGACCAATTCCCAGACCCACCAAATGGAGATGGTTCCGAAACCAGGAACCCCCCTGGGCCCCTGTCAGCTACACCCTGAACCCCATGCTGTCTCTGAGCAGCCCTTGCCCAGCCCTCCTGAGAAGGGACCTACTGAGGGTGGCACCATAGAAGGGGCCTGCCCCCTACACTGCTCGGCAGGAAGGACACTTGATACACACAAGTGCCTGCCTGCAGGATGCAGGAATCAGGGTGCAAGAGGGACCTCAGGGACTGGGGGCTGGCCTTACGCGTCACCACTACCTGCGTATTTATCCCCCACTGCACTCAGCACAAGTTCTTGGAAGCATTCAGTTTGCACAAAGAACGCAACAAACTTCCACTAGCAAGCGTGGGAGCAGCGTTCCAGATCCAGGCTGGTCTGGAGGTAGGCAGTTCCCAGCAGGCTGTGAAATGGGCAGGCAGGCCAGCCCTGTGGCTTCCCCGACTGCTCTGCAGGACCAAAGTTCACACCTCAGAGGGACTGAGTCCTAAGAGAGGGCACGGACGCCTTAAAGCCAACCAGTGTGTGGTCCCGCGGCTCGTGTTTATTGAGCACCGCCGTGTTCCCGGCGCTCTGCAGGGTGCTCCTCACCATCTTGTGAGGTAGATACAGTAGCCCATTTCGCAGATGGGCAAACCGAGTGGTCCCTGTGATGTTTCCCTGGCCACTTGTCCAGCCAGCCCTGCCCTGCGGCCTTGCCGGGGGCGGCCACCCAGAAGGAGCCCTGTGGGGCTGTTCCTCCTGGCTGGAATACCCAGGCAGGGGCCCTGACCAGGCCTCGGAGGTTCTCAGCGGGACTTCAGGGTCACCTCCACGGGAAAGTGGTCACTGATGGCGAGGGCCTGCAGGGACAGACGGTGGCACCTGAGTGGCCCAGCTGGGCAGCCTGTCGCCCCTCAGCTCCACCCCCTCACCGCTTGCACTGTGGGCACCCCCAGGCCTCCCAGGGATGGAGCCCACAGGGCCTCTCCAAACTGCTGTGCAGCCTGCAGGTGGACTGGGAACCCCACCGGGGAAGAGGTAAAGGGCATCTCCTGTCATCCCAGAAGATCCTTTCAGCCAGAACCAAGCCTCAAAGAACCCCTCTCCGCAAGCGCTGGCGGGGGGTGGAGGGGGGGTGGGAGGGGCGAGCCCCGACTCACCCCCCCTCAATGTGCCTCAGCCCCCACCCCCACCCTCCACCCTCCTCGCCTGAGCCTGGTCCAGGCCGAACTCCTCCTGGAAGTCGTGCACAGCGGCCGACTGCGGCTTGAGGCTCTTGCGCAGGTGGGCCCCGCACGCCACGATGCGGTCGTAGGCGCAGTCCGAGTTGCCCACGGTGGTGTCGGCGCTATCGGGGATGAGCCACTTGAACACCTCGCTGCTGCGGAGGCGGATGGATGGCCAGTCGCGCGCCCGCACGTAGTTACAGTCGGCATTGAAGTCGCCCAGGAACAGCAAGTCCTGCAGGGGGGGCCACAGAGCCGGGGCTCAGCCGCTTGACGGCTGCACGAGCACCCTGCACGCGCGCACCCTCCCCCACCCCTGCACGCGGGCACCACCACCCCAGCACAAGCGCACCAACACCCAGCAAAGGCGCACCCTCCCCAACACGAGTGCACTATCCCCCAGCAAGACCACACCCTCCCCAACACGAGCACACACCTCCAGCATGAGCACACCCCCCAGCACGAGCGCACTCCCCAAGTACGACCGCACCCCCAAGCATGACCACACACACACACCCCCGCCGCACGAGTGCACCCTCTCCAGCACGACCGCACCCCCCCAGCACAAGCACACCACCCCCAGCACGACCGCACCCAAGCACGACCGCACACCCCCACAGGAGCACAGCCCCCCAGCAGGAGCACACCGTCCCCAGCACGCGGGCACCCCCGCAAGCATGACCACACCCCCCAGCACGAGTGCACCCTCTCCACAAGTGCACCCTCTCCAGCAAGTACACACATCCCCAGCACAAGCACACCCTCCCCAGCAGGAGCGCACCCCCCCAGCACAAGTGCATTTACACCCCGCAAGCGCTCCCCTCCCCACCCCCAGCACGGGCGCAGGGGACGGGGCGGGGCGTGGCTTACGTCCGTGCCCCACTTGTCGATCACGTCCAGGTACACGTCGTAGAGAGCATCGATCTCCGCCACGGCCTGGTGCGGCGCTGCGTGCAGAGGAATGAGCACCAACTCCCTGGCGGCTGCGGGAGGCGCGGGTCAGAGGCGGGGCAGCGGGGCGGCGGGGCGGCGGGGCGGCGGGGCGGGGGCGAGGGCAGTGGGCTCACCGGAGCCTGGCGCGGAGAACTTGACCACGAAAGGTTCCCGGCTGAAGAAGTCCCCCGGATCCGGGTACTGGTACGTGTCCAGGACCGACACGGCGTCCTTCCTGAGGAACAGAGTCGGTGGGCGCGCTGGACCGGCCCCACCCCCACCCCCGTGGCCCCGGCCCCGCCCTCACCTGTAGACGAACAGATACATTTCCTTGTACTGGTCCCGACCCAGGGGCTCGCTGCTCACGAAGCTGTACTCGTGTCTGGACACACTGCGGGCACACCGGCCAGGCCTGGGTCAAGGCGACAGGCGGCCCGAGTCCCCGCCAGCGCCCCAATGCTGGGCCCTGCCCCTCCCCCTCGCCGCCCCCGCACCTGTTGATCTGCTCCAAGAGCGCAGACACAGCGCTCAGGTCCGGGTCTCGCACCTCCTGCACCAGCGTGATATCATAGCCAGCCAGGATCTGGGGGCGAGGCCGGCAGGTGCAGGGTCACGCGGGGCGGATCCACCAGCGAAGCCCAGCCGTGGCCCCGCCCCCGGCCCAGGCCTACTTGCGCAATGATGCCGCCGCAGGCCGGGTCCAGCACCTTGCTATCGCCAAAGCTCTGGATGTTGAAGGCTCCGATGCGCAGCGCCGCGGCCCCGGTGGCCCCCAGGGCCCAGAGCGCGGCGAGGAGGACCGGGGGCCCACCCATGGCGCAGAGCCCGTGGCTCGGAGGGCCGGACACGCTCCTGATTGCAGACCTGGAGCCAGACACACCGTGCTACCCCTCTGCGCCCCACCCCTCTGACCAAGACCTTGGTTCGGAGATCCAAGGCGCATCCTTCCCAGTGTCTCCATCTCCCTGGTGGTGCACTAGGCTTACCATGGCCCTTGTGCTCCGTGGGGAAACTGAGGCCCAAATACAGGGACCCCATCCCTTCCAGGCCCCAGACTCACCTGGGATGTGGATGTCCCGGTATCTGAGGCCCAGGATCAGGTCAGAGATCCAGGCTGGGGGTGTGTCTGTGGCACGAGACAGACTCTTCGGGCTTGGTCCGGCAGCAGCCCGGGCGCCAGGGCATGGGCGGTATTTGAGGCCCTCGTCCGGGGAGGGGCTGTACTGCTCTGGCCCCACCCCCTGGCAAAGGTGGATGCTGGGACTCCCGGTTCCAGGTCCCAGGGAGAGCCTGGGGCCACGGAGGCAGGGGATCCACTCTGAGCCTGAGCTGGCGCCCTCAAGCCCGGCAGAACCACGACTCCAATGACCCTGTCAGGCTGCCCAAACTGCATCAGGACTGGATAAAAAGGCCAGCCATCTGAGGTCCGAGCCTTATCCTTGTCCCTACCCCTATCCCCACCTCCCCAAACTAGGTCATCCAGAATTGCCCTTCCCCAGGGACACCCCGTGTTCCATAAAGACCAGCCCCCTTCCGGTGGCTCTGCTGCTGCTTCTCCCTCACGGTGTCACCGCAGAGTAAAAGGCTGAGGGTCCTGGGCCAAGTGGAGGCTGTGAGGCAGCGCCCCCTTCCCCCCACCTCCGTGGGCCTGGGGAAGCTGGGGTCACAGCTCCAGCTGGGCAGGGCAGCGGCGGCAAGCTGCCTGTCCACATGCCAGAGACGCCCACACAGCGCAGCGGCGCCAGCCCCAGCAGGAGCCCTGGGCGGGGTAGCCAGGCAAGTGAGTCTGGGGGGGCCGCCACAGGGGAACCTGCCAGGGCAGTGGCATCACAAGTGGTGGCTTTTTCATGTTTTATTGTAAAGCAACAAAAAACTATTTACACACCCACATCCCCTCTGAACACCTGAACTCGTGTCCCCTCTTCTCCGGGTCCTGGGCAGCCCTGCCTGAGAGCCTACAGGCGGCCACGCTAGACGATGACCGTCTGCACCTCAAGCTGGCCCTCTGGTGAGGCGATGACCAGCTCGCCGGCATGCTCCAGGATTTCAATGTCCTCCGAGGAAACCATGGTCACAGTGGCCTGCTCGCTGCCATTAGTGCCCGCGCGGGCTGTGAGCACGGTGCCCTCGCTGATGGCCGAGGCCAGCGTCATGGCCACCTGCTCCGTCAGGCTCTCAGGTGTCGCGATGGTGATGGTGTCCGCCGCTGCAGCCTCAGGGCCCAGCCCTGCCTCCTGGTCCATAGTCACGTTCTGCACGATGATCTGGTGGCCCGCGCTGGCCTGGTGCACAATCTGCTGCACCACCTTCATGATGTGGCTGTCCACCTGTGGGTGGCTCGCAGCTCAGCGGGCAGCTGTGGGGGAGGCCCGCCCCTCCCCCCACCGCCTCCGGCGCTCCCCCCGCCCTTCACCTCTGTCTGGGTCCCCTCAATGATCTCTGCAGCTTCACTGGTCTCCGCGTCGTCTGCGGTGGCCTGGACGGAGGTCAGAGGTCAGCCCTGCCGCTCTGAGGTCAGAGGTCAGCCTCGCCGCCCCAGGGGCCCCGTACCTACCTCGATGATGTACTCCTGGGTGTCGGCCACGACGGACGAGAACTCAACCAGCACAGTGTGAGGGTCCTCGGCCAGCACGGTGGCAGCTGCTGTGGAACTCTCCTCAGACACCAGCAACTCCTCCACCTCCAGCAGGCAGCCCCCTGGGGATGGGGGTGGGGTGGGGGTGGGGGTGGCGGTGGGGGCTCAGTCAGCACCGCCGCCTTCAGGCCCCTCCACCCCCCGGCTCCCACCAGCCCTGACCTTTGGTGCGCAGGTGCCGGTTGAGCGTGCCGTGCTCAGCAAAGCCACGGCCGCACCTGTAACACTTGAAGGGCTTCTCGCCCGTGTGGTGCCTCACGTGCCGCACCAGGGAGCCCTTCTCCCGGAAGCCCCGGCTGCAGAACGGGCACACATGTGGCTTCTCCTCCAGGTGAGTCCGGAAGTGCACCTGCTGGGCATTCTGTAGAGCCCCACCATCAGCGCCAACCTGGCCACACCTCGGGCAGAGAGCGAGGGGGCCAGGCAGGAGGGGAGGGGAGGGGAGGGGAGGGAGGGAGGGCTGCGAGGCAGGGAGCACGGGGTGGATCTGACCCAGGGAAGGGCCCCCCGCCCCGGTGGATCAGGGGTGCTGTCAGGGGCCAGGGCCGAAGGGCCCACCTTGGTCTTGTAGCACTTGCCACACTCAGGACACGGATAGGGCCGCTCGTCAGAGTGGACGCGCCGGTGGCCACGGACGTGGGCGATGGTTTTATAGAGCTTCCCGCAGTCCCCACAGCGAAAGCGGCGCTCGTGCACGTGCACCTCCTGGTGCTTCTTGAGCAGGTAGGCTTTCAGGAAGGCCTTGCCACACTGCGCGCATGTGAACGGCCTTGGCCCTGGGGCCGCACACCATGTCAGGCCGGGTCCAGCACCCAAGGGCCCCTTGTCTGCTGCCCGCCCACCTGCCCCACCCTCCCACCACCCACCTGTGTGGCCCCTTTTGTGGGCCTCCAGGGTGGCCGCCGTCGGGAAGGTCTCACTGCACTGAGGGCACGAGTGGGTCCTGGGCACAGCTGAGGCCCCGCTGGCCACCTGCTGGGGGGCCACAGCATGCCTCCAGCACCCAGTACAGGCTGGACCCTGGGAGAACCAAGCCACGGCACCCCCACCCCACCCCCTAAAGGAGCACGCTGGCAGCGCAGGCACCTACTGTCTCCACCGGCTCCACCTCCAGCAGTGGCAGCTCTGGGGGACCATCTCCCAGGGGCTGCGGACTGGGTGCAGCAGGAGGGGCCGGCTCCAGGGCCCTCTCCTCTCCAGTGACACGCTCAAGGACAATGCCGGAGTTCTGCATGGCCTGGTGCAGCAGGTTCTCACGGCCACCCTCGCTGGAACAGGGCAGCTCCTCGGGGCCCGGGGGCTGTGGGCGGGCAGAGGGAGGGAGCTGGCCAGGCAGCCTGGCACACCGTACCCACCCATACGCACTACACAGGGAAGACCCAAGGGGCCCAGGGGCACTGTGCCTACCAGAGGGATGCTTCTTCAGGGAGCCCCACAGCCCGCTCTACCTGCCCTCACCTGGCTGCACCTCACCCTCAACTCCCTGTCCCTCACCCCTCGCCACCCTCTGGCATGCCACTGGCGTCCAGTCTCCCCTGCAACCAGGCTGAGCACCAGGAAGGTGGGCCAGGTTGGTCCTGTTCCCACTGGAGCCAGAGACCAGGGCAGAGCCTGGCACAGAGGCCACCCCCTTGGCCTGCCCGCACCTCTGGGGCCAGGGCTTTCATGCCCAAGGGAAGCTCCTGCATCTGCACGTGGACCTCGTGGATGACAGTGCCCTTGGCGTCTGTCACCAGGTGAATCACCGGCGAGGTCTCCATAGGTTCGCTGGTCACCGATGAAGATGTAACAGTCCCCACGGTGGAGGTGCCAGACCCTTTAAGGCAGAACCAAGAGAATCCTTGAAGAAACCCTCCCAAACAAGGTGGCACCCAGGCCAGCAGCCAGGGCCAGGCAGGGGGCCCCTACCTGCAGGCGCATCCTCTTTGCCAACAACCACGTCCTTGCTCATGCTGAAACGGATTTTTTCTGTGCATGGGGTGAGAGACTTGAGATGCCGGGTCAGCGCCCCTGACTCCCGGAAGCTCTTCCCACACTTGGCACACTTATAGGGGCGCTCATCTGCAGAAAGAACATAGTCAGCCCCGGGCAGGGCCAGCGGCCCGGGCCCACGGCCTCACGGCCTAGCAGAGGCCTCAGCACCGCACTGAGGTCCCCAGCCCCGCCGGGCTCACCTGTGTGCCGCCGGTGGTGCCGGATGAGCGAACCCTTGGTCCGGAAGGAGGCCCCACACAGCTTGCACTCGTGGTCCTTGCGGCTGCTGTGGGTGACCATGTGGGCCTTGAGGATGCTGCCCTGGGGGTGGGGGGAGAAGTGGGGCTCAGCACCGCCCTGGGCAGGAGCAGAAAGCAGACCGGGCCCCACCATCCAGCGCGGCCCCAAGCACATGGGCTGCATGGCCTGGCCAGCACGCCGCCCCCAGGCTCACCGTCTTGAAGGTCTTGTGGCACAGCATGCACACATAGCGACCGTCCTCGTTCACCAGCAGCTTGACCTGAGCCTGCTCGCCCTCCCCGGTGAGCCCGGGCCCCTGACGGCTGGGGCTGTCTGGGGCCTCGGCCATGTCGCCGTCCCCTGGCTCTGCCTCAGCAGCCACGATGACCTCCTTAATGTGTCCGGCGCCTGAGGAGAGGCAGGTCAGCCTGAGCCTCGGACGCTGCGGGCCCGGCGACCGCCTCGGATGCCTAACTGAGAAGGCTGCTAGGGGTCCGTGGAGCTATCCTGACCCCCCTCTGGCCCCAGTGCCTCTCACCAGCTCCCTGAGTGCAGGCAGGGCACCCCGCTGACTCCGCAGGGCTCCCTGGAGGAGCTCCAAGACCCCAGAATGTATGCAGTGGGGAGACCAACCACGAACACCGGCGCCCCCTCCCAAGCCGAGGAGCACCGGGCTAGCTGTGTGCAGGGGCCTGCCGCCTCACACAGCTGGGGACAGCTGGGTGCCAGCACAGAGACGGGGGCCGGGCCAGCGCAGCCCACTGCCGTCCACCTCACTCACTGCCACGGCTCCCACAGGCAGGTAAGCAGATAGAACAGCGGTCTCTGGGGGCCACCCGCTGTGGCTCCAGGCAGGTGGGGGTGGGAGGGCTCCGAGACACATGGGGCTGCCGGGGAAGGAGGCTCTCGTGGATGAGGAAGAGATCTGACAACGTGCAAAGCTAAGCTGTAAACACACTTCACAATTTCTGCTCCTAAAAATGACGTGTGGGGAACGGTTGTAAAGCTACTACTTAAGCAGCATCTCAATCGGACGGGCAGTGTTTTGACAAGCCCTGCTCCCAAACAGAAGGGAAGCACCGTGACTCAGAAATAATTAAGGGCATTGCTCGCCCATGGCCTGGCTGACGTGCTTGATGCTCTATCTTTCCTCCACCCCAGAAGCTGACTCCCAAAAGGACGGCACATCTGGCAAGGGAGAGCTTGGGCTAGAACGTGGCACAACGGACAGCTGATGGAGGAGTCAAGGAAAAAGGAACGTGGCTGCCCTGAGTCCAGAGATGAAACCAAGTCTGTTTCCAGGGAAGAGGCAGGAGGGCCTAGCACGGGTATCCAGCCCCTAGGTGGCCCCCACCCAAGGTGGCCCCCGGCCCAGCAAGGACTGAGATGCCCCTAGTCCTGGGATGCCAGCCAGCGGCAGTTTAGGACTCTAGCCTACCCTGACCAATGAGTAGCTGACACCAAGGGGACATGTGGGGCACCCAGGATACCTGCCAAGGGGCAAGAGAGGCAGGAGCCCAGAGCACAGGGAGGGGGTGCCCCAGAAGCAGGTGTGGGCCAGTTGGAAGCTGCAGTGGTGGGAAGGGGCCTGTCTAGGGGTCCGGAACCCGGGGGTGCTGCCCAAACCCAAGGAACCTGTTTCCATCTGACACTACTCGCCATGCTAAGGCCAAGGCACAGCCCCACCTGCCACATGACAACGTTCCTATCCCTGAGTGGCAACAGGTGAACATCCCTGCCCACAGGAATGTCAGGCAAGGGGAAGGGCAGCCCGGAGACAAGACAGGTGTCCTGCCGCCTCACTGAGCTCTCCTCCACCTCTCCTCCTGCCCCAGCTGGTCCCAAGGCCCTCCTAAGGCCAAGCTCTACCTGTTGCCCAAACCCACATCCTGTCACGACACCCACTCACACACCTGCCAAGACTCCTGCCCAACAGACCCTCGGGTTACAACCATTCCCTTCCCAACTTGGCAGCAGGCCCGACCCAACCTCCCTCCTGCGGCGTACACATCCCGCCCCCGGCTCCTTCCACCTGCCCCAGCCCATGGCTGCCCCTGGGAGGCTCCCCTTTCCCAATCAGACCTCTCGGCACCCTGTCCCCTACTGCACATCAGTAAAGCCCTTTAACTTAAAAAGATCCATTAAGGAGGCTGACTTGGCCCTGGACGCTTATAAAAGCCAGGTGAGAATCAGAGCAGGAGTCGCCACCCCCACCTGGAAGAGGACAGCCAAGGTCAGACACAGGTCAGGACTGAGCTGGAGCAGCAAGTGTATCCCATGCATAACCCAGCCTGACCCATCAGGGCTGACTGTGGGGCAGGGAGTGGGAACTGGGGGTGGGAGTAAAATAGGGAAGATTCCAGAAGGACAGGGGAAAAAATAATCTGGGGAAGCAGCAGAAAGAAATAGCCAGCTCGTGACTTTGCACAAAGTGAGGACTCCCTGAGGGCAGGGCAGGGCCTGGCGCCTGGTGCTGACTCCTGAGGGCCTCAGCCTCCTCAGCCAGGCCCCGCTCTCAGGAGAGCAGAGGGACACAAGCAGCAAGGGTCCCTGGCCACCAGTGCTGCCAAAAACAGCAGCCAGGTCAGCAACAGCTGTGCCGAGAGCCGCACACACGGACAACCTCGGTGGGACTGTGCTGGCTTACCAACGATGTCGGGTGCGTGGCTGATGTCTGCCGTTAAAGCGGCCGCCTCCACCACAATGTGGGCCACCGTGATGGGCTCCTCCGGGCCTGCAACCGCTGGCACCACCTTCCAAGGGGGCACAGAGAGGACTCATTTGCGGGGCTCCTGAGCCCCCTTGGCTTAGAGAGGGCAGGCTTGGGTTTACGTCCATGGGGGAAGGCTGCGGTGAGGCCTCTCATCCCCCCAACACCTCTCCTGCCCCTGCACTGAGCCTGACTCGCAGCCTGGTCCCTCCATGCCAGACCTCACTGGTCTGGACCATCATTCAAATGCCTCTGACCACCATGGGCCTAACACAGAGCGCCGAGCACCCTTGTGGATAGCTCCAGGAGCAAGTGACCAGCAACTCTGGCCTGAGGCTCAGCTGGCTGTGCAGCGATGAAGGTCAGCACCTACATCCGCTGGCCCCGGCCAGGGTACAAGGTACCAACGGAAAGAGCCCCAGGTATGTGGGATCAGGGGCCTTCCTTGAGGAAGGGCACCACTGGGAGGGGCCAGGAAAGAGCACAGGGTCAGAGTGAGACAGCTATGAGCCCCATACCCTCTGGGCCACCCCCTGTGATGAGCTGAGGCTCAGAGCCTCCTTTCCCACCTCCATACCATGAGGATGTCGAGAATGCCCGCTGCAAGGGCGCTGTGGACCTTAATGCGACTGTGTATAGCCCGAGCATGCACACAACACAACAAAGTTGGCCATTCTTATGACAAGGTGGCAGGACCCTCAGAGCCACCCTTTGTTTGTGCAATCCTGAGGAACTATGTGTACAGGGTAGGCCCTGAGTCCCAAAAAAGGAAAGACCTTGATTGCGCAGGATCCAGGCAGAGGCTGCTGAGGAGGCCGGGCCCCCTGGAGCACTGCCAAGCTCTGGGGGTAGGGCCCAGATCCCCCCCAATCCGTGATCAGATGCCTGCCCTCTGCCCAGCCCTGCACCACAGGGAACCAGCTGCACCCACACGCCCCCTCCCAGCTGTCAGGGGAGCCTGGGGATGTGCATGGGCAGGGTGGGCAGCTCACCTCCTGGCCCAGCAGTGCGCCAGCGGCAGGGGTTGCAGGCAGGGCCTCCTGAGGGGCCCGCTGGCACACTTTCTGGAGCTTGTGCTGAACAAAGTCTTCCAAGGCAGTGAACTCTGCCTGGCAGCGGCCACATCTGTGCACATCGTCCTCATCTGCAACGAGCCTGTGGTCAGTGGGGCTTGGGAAAGCCTCCAGCCCTAGGCCGAATCCACCCAAAGGTGCTCTCAGAACCAGAGGCTCCGTCCCCAGCCCTCCCAGAGGAACTGAGGACACTCTTGGAGACCCAGGGTGCCAGCCCCATCCTCTGCAGATCTGCAGAAGTGGCGCCTACCCCCGAGAGAGCAGCATCCAGCAGGCGATGGCACTAACCACACAGTGAGGCTACAGAGGACCCACTGAGCCTATTGTGCCCCAAGCCCCGACTTTGGAGACGAGGGGACAGAGGCCCAAGGAGCAGCCGGGAGGTGGGAGGAAAGCTTCACTCATACCAGCTTGAGGACAGTGCAAGATGGGGGATTGACTGTTGGGGTTTACAGGTGTCCTTGGGCACCTCAGTGACCACGTCTGGGTCCATCTGATCATCCATAAAATGGTTCAACCCCGTGTGCGCAGGACGTAGTGCAGATTAGCGGGCTTGTGCCCACAGAGCTCATGCCGAGAGGCCAGCCCTCTGCAAACAGGGAAGACGCAGGACAGCCTGACCCATGACCCTCCTTCCTCACTGACTTGCTGCTTCATGGATTCTGAATATGGAGGAGCTCCCTGTTCTCCTGAAGACACTCAGAGTGAAACTTCCCAGAGGGGCTCCACACCCCAGGCACATCACACCTGAGCCCCTCACCATGTGGGCGGACCAGCCAATGCCTGCCCCAGGTCCTACAGGAGAGCCTTCCCACCCACCGCATCCCTATTAGGTGCCAGGCACCCCCCTGGGGATGTCACCAAATCCAGCCAGCACCCTGGAGAAATCAAGATGAGTATTCTCATTCCAGAAAAATGACTTGAGTTTCCAGGCCCACCAGCTGGGGTTAGGTTAGGTCAGAGCCTGAACCTGACGGTCTGCTCCAGATGCCCTGCCATTCGCACAAAGGGATGGAGGGATGTCCCTTGTGCTTCCAGAAAAGTGTGCCCGTCTTCACATCAAGGTGAAACCCAGGCCTGGCACACAGAAGGAGCCTAGCCGACGTCTTTTGAATAAATGAGCAAATGAAGCCTAAAGCACCAGCCATGACTGGCCCACAGAAGGCCACAGTCCCCTCTGGATGGCTGTCACGAGCCAAGCACTGAGGTGCCCACCACCCTCTTCACCATGCCACCTCGCTCCGGAGTCTGACTCAGAGTGGCGAGTGGAGGGAATGCCCCGCCCACACAGCACTGGTAAGGCCCCAGCAGGGCACAGCAACCTCCAAAGAGGTCCCTCTGCAGGGTGGCACTGCCCTCAGCTGGAATAAAGAGCAAGAAGAAAAACGTAGTGAAAATAAGAGTTCTTTGGAGACAGGGATGACCAGCCCAGCGTCACCCGTCAGCCCCCGCCTGCCTGGCCCAGGCTGGGGCCTCAGGAGGTTAACTCAGAGGCTAGAGACCCCACTTCTGTCTGGAACGCTATCCGTGCAGCCGTGAGCCGTAAGCCGGCCCTGGGCGGCCTCGGCTCTGCTCTCAGCGGGTTACCAGGGAGCCATCTGCCTTGTCACCACAGTCCGCGGGGGCAGCACAGCCCACAGGTCAAGGACCGTGGCCCAGGGGTCACACGGTCCAGTCTTCAGTACCGTCAGCTGGGTGACCTGGTCTCTTTCACGTCTGTGAACCTCCATTTCCCTCGTCTACAAAACGGGAATAACAACAAGAGGCTCCAGGCTTGGGGTTAGAGCCCCAGCCCCGCCCCCCGCCCCCCGCCCCCTCCGGCCCCACCGCGGCCGGGGCTCTAGAGGCCGGCGGCTGCACCGGGAGAGGGGGGGCCCAGGGCAGGGCCGTGGCCCCCCGCGAGCCTCCGTGCGCGGGCAGCGGGGCCCACCGGGTGACGGCGCCCCGGGGGTCCGCAAGGCACCGGGGTCTGGAGCGGTCCGCACGTCCACGGCTCAGGCCAGCGGGGCCGCCTCCAGCCAGGACCGCGCCGTCCCCGCCCCGGCCGCGCCCGACCCCGTCAGGCCGCGTCAGGCCCTGTTACCTTCCTCGCTAAAGGGCGCCGGGAGGCCCAGGAAGCCGCCAGGGGCCAAGGCCGCCGCCGCCGCCGCCGCCGCGACCCCGCCCTCGCCCGCCTCCCTCCCGGCTTCGGCCCGGGCTTCTGCCGTATGCGCGGCCGTCACCCGCACTGCCATCGCGCCCTCCATGTCGCAACGCGCCGCAGGAAGATGGCGGATTTACGACCGTGTCGTCATAACAACGGGCCGCGCTGGGGAGTGCGAGAGGGAACGCCGAGAGGACGACGGGGCGGGGCCAGGCGGGTTTGATGGACAGGCGGCGGGGCGGAGCCTGGAGCCCTAGACTCCGGGAGAGAAGGCACAGGGCGGGGCTGCTCGGGGGGCGTGGCTACGATGGCGCGGCCGGGAGCGGGGGCGGGGGCGGGGCTTGGTGCGGCGCGGGAGGTGCGGAGGGCTGGTTCCCACAGCTGGCGATCCACGCGACACAGCCCCGGCTCGGACAAGTAGTGCAGCGCTCCCCGCCCCGGCCCACCGCCTCAGGGTCAGAACCTCCCTTGCTGGTTGCTGGGTATCAGGGAAAACCCCGAATTGGGGCTGGCTCTCGGGGTGGTTTCACTAACCCTCTTACGCTTCCGATTATCTTTTAAGTCCTAATAAATGCACATAGGGGTATTTACCACTAGTGACATCGAGCGCGTTCTCCGTGTTGTGGGACCATCACCCCATCTGGTTACATAACCTTGTCCATTCCAAAAGGAAGCCTGTCCCCTAGCACCCACCTTCCTCCTCCCCTACCCCCAGCCCCTGGCAACCACTCTGCATGGATTTGTCTTTTCTGGTCGTTCTCCTATAAACGGAATTACACATGTGGTCTTTCGCATCTGGCTTGTTTTGCTCAGCATAATGTTTTCCAAATTCATCTATGTTGTAGCATATATCCATGCTTCAATTCTTTTTATAGCTGAATAATAATAATACTTCCTTCTCTGGATGGACCACAATTTATTCATCCATTACTTTTGGGTCATTTCCACCTTTTCCACTGTTATGAATAATGCTGCCATGAACACATGTACAAATTTTATTCTGAGATAGTATTTAGGTAACTTTTTGCAGCTAAGCACTTTACAGGACTCTTCATTTAAGAGATCACTTATCCCGATTTTAAAGATGAAGAAACTGAGGCACAGAACTGATAGGATGCTTGCCCGAGGGCAGACTGGAGACTCAAAGTCTGTCCAGAACCATGGGCTGGAAACCCACAGGATGTGCTGTCCTTGCTCAGTTATTTTGTGACCCAGCCCAGGGCTGGATGCCAGAGACTCAGATGAATCAGAACTGGTCTCCTGCAGGAAGGCTAATCTCCAGGTAAGACCAAGCAGAGACACAGGGGCCCAGCTCTGCCCTGGGAAGGACACCAAGTAGACAGACACTGTCTCCATGCGGGGGCTGCCCCGCTGGGGCCCTGGGGACCCTCGGCCTGGCAGGAGCTGGGATGTGTGAAGCACAGGTGAGATCCCTGCAGGGGGCGCTGAGGTAAGGATGAGGCTGCTTTCCACAGGAGGCTAGCTCACCATTTCATGAGTTTATGCAGAGGAGTGACAGCATTTCAAAAGGACCCCTCTAACTACCATGCAGAAAAAGGACTTTGCAGCCACAGAAGCAGGGAGATCCCAGATGGATGGGCTCAGGAACAAACAGGAGGAAGAACGGGCGGGGGCACGTGGAGAGGGCTCTGGAAGGACCAGGACAACACCTCACTTAGGGTGGTGCTGAGGAATACTGGGGAAGCCCCCAGGAGAATGGAATAGAGAAAGGTCTCAAAGGCAGACGACAGCCTGAGTGTGGGTGAACATGAGGAGGGGCTGGCCCAGAGGACAGAGAGCCTGCCCTGCTGTGTGCTCTGGAGCCACCTCAGGGGCAGGCCGTGGCTCCCACCTAGTGGCTCCCAGGGAGCAGCCTCATCCAGTGACTTCCAGGTCCTGCCTCAGCTAGAGCCCCAGCAGGCGAGCGGGCACAGGAGTGGGTAGGTCTGAGGTCCCTGAAAGGCAGAGCAGCCAGAGGAAAACAAAACCCGTCGGCTTCCTGCTGTCCTACCAGCCCTCAACGTGGGCTCCAGCTGCCCACTGACACTCAGGACTGTGTTACCTTGCCATGGCCAGGGCCTGGACGCGCTGTCGTCCTTTACGGGGACTGCTCAATCTCCATTTGTTGGATGTACTTTAATTGAGTTACCAGTCCCATGTTGAAGAATATGTAGTTTGCTTCCAAATTCTTTTTGCCACTTGAATCCTTTTTCAATGACTCTCATTTTTACTTGGCTCATTAGAAGCAAAACCATCTGTGAAAACAGACTCAGTTGCTAGTTGCACTTTCTAATACAATTTAAATCCATCTACATCCCAGCCCCATTCAGCCCTCAGGCAGGGCTTCTTCATTTGGGGGAACCCCAGCGCCATCCATTCACAGGTGTACACTGAGCATCTACTGTGTGTCAGCAACACACCATGATCACGAGGTGCTCCCCTCCTACCCAGATACAGGGCACCACGGAAACGCCAGCCTCCGCCCCCCTTCAGTGCACCGTCCCTTCCAGCCGCTTGCAGGATGGACCTTGTCCATAACCACCTCCTCTCTTGCTACTGACCATTCCACCTTTCCCACTCAGCAGGCGCTGTCCCTCCAACTCACAAGGGAAGTCAAAGCAAACAGGTGTACAGAGCTCCGTTCTGGAGTCAACTGAGTTTAATCCCAAGTCGCCCTTGTCCAGCTGGCGACTCCATGAGTGTACTCCAACCAAGGGGAACGAGTGCCTATGGCCACAAAGGACTGTGTAGGACCCATGACATTCATACGGGTAGATTGACAAAGACCCCGAACTGGAAACAACACACTATCCACCCACTGATCCACTGGAGAACGGACAAGAGGCACACTCTTCAAACAGCCCACAAGACCAAAAACACACAAGATGGACCTCACAGGCGTGTGGATCCGCCGGAGCAGGCCCCACGGAAGGGTCCCGGGTGTAGACCATCTGGAGCAGGGAAGGAGGCTATGACTCACTCTATGGTGATGGAGTCAGAGAAACGGCGGAGGAGGGATGAGGGTGCTGCATGGAGGGCGCTGTGGGGGAGCGCCCCGGCTTTAGCGGGGGCGTGCTTAGGGCAGGGGTGTAGGTGCCTAAAAACTCCATCCAGCTGCACATTCAAGGTGTATTCATTTTCCCGAGGGTCACGCCTGCATAAAAGTTCACCCTGATGCCTGATAACCATGATGACGGCGAGCGCTGAGTCCTAGGCAGTGTCCGCCTGGACCCTAATCTCCCCGCCTGTAATCACCCGGTCACATGACCCCGAGGGCGCCCCCACCGCCGGTGATTACCGGGTCACGTGACCACCCAGGGCGCTCCCGCTGCCTATAATTAGCCGATCACGTGACCGCGAAGGCAGCCCCGCCACCGGCAATTACTCGTTCACCGCTGAGGCGCTCCCGCCGCCCGGTCGCTGCTCGGTCACGTGACCACCGAGTGCCACAGCCTGGTCACTACCCGACCACAGGAGCCCTGAGGCCCTCGGGCTGGCCCTGAGCCCCGGCCGCCTCGGGCGCACGCGCCAGCCCCGTGTCCGCGGCGTGTCCGGGGCGGAGGGCACGGCCCGGCGCCGCCCAGGCAGCGGTGCGGACGTGACGTCCCGCAGACGGCCCGGCCCGGGGTCACTCGGCTGGGGGCCTCCGTCACCTAAGCTGACCGCGCGCCGCCAATGGGCGAGCCGCCGCGGAGCCGCCAATGAGCGGCCGCCTCCGGCCCTGCGCCGGCCGGGGCGCCTCCGCAGGGTTTCCGCAGTGAGCGCCCCAGGCCGAGCGCCGGTTGGCTCCCCGCCAGCCAATCACGGGGCGCCCCGGGCCCGGCAGCCAATGGGCGGCTGGCGCCGGGCTCCCGAAGCCCGCGGAGGTGGGGGAGGATTGGCGCAGGCGGCGGCCAATGGGCGGCGCGCGCGAGGAGCGGGGCCAATGAGCGCGCCGGGGGAGGCGCGGGCGCGGCGGCGGGCGGCCGGAGGAGCGGCCGGTGGCTGCGGGCGGCGGCGGCGGCGGCGGAGGCCGGGGGCGGCGGGCGGCCATGGCGGCGGCGGAGGCCGGCAGTGACGACGCCCGCTGCGTGCGGCTGAGCGCCGAGCGGGCCCGGGCGCTGCTGGCCGACGTGGACACGCTGCTGTTCGACTGCGACGGCGTGCTGTGGCGCGGCGAGACGGCCGTGCCCGGCGCGCCCGAGGCCCTGTCGGCGCTGCGGGCCCGCGGCAAGCGCCTGGGCTTCATCACCAACAACAGCAGCAAGACGCGCCAGGCCTACGCCGACAAGCTGCGGCGCCTGGGCTTCGGCGGCCCGGCGGGGCCCGGCGCCGGCCCCGAGGTGTTCGGCACGGCCTACTGCACCGCGCTCTACCTGCGCCAGCGTCTGGCGGGCGCGCCGGCCCCCAAGGCCTACGTGCTGGGCAGCGAGGCCCTGGCCGCCGAGCTGGAGGCCGTGGGCGTCGCCTGCGTGGGCGTGGGGCCCGAGCCGCTGCGGGGGGACGGCCCGGGCGCCTGGCTGGACGCGCCGCTCGACCCCGACGTGCGCGCCGTCGTGGTGGGCTTCGACCCGCACTTCAGCTACATGAAGCTCACCAAGGCGGTGCGCTACCTGCAGCAGCCCGGCTGCCTGCTCGTGGGCACCAACATGGACAACCGGCTCCCGCTCGAGAACGGCCGCTTCATCGCGGGTCCGTGCGGCGCGGGGGCGGGGGGGCGGGGCGGGGGCGCGCTGGCCCTCGGTGCGCGCTGACCCGGCTGCTCTCCTCCCCTGCCCTACCTGTCCGCCCCGCAGGTACCGGCTGTCTGGTCCGAGCCGTGGAGATGGCCGCCCAGCGCCAGGCCGACATCATAGGGAAGCCCAGCCGCTTCATCTTCGACTGCGTGTCCCAGGAGTACGGCATCAACCCGGAGCGCACCGTCATGGTGGGAGACCGCCTGGACACGGACATCCTCCTGGGCGTCACCTGTGGCCTGAAGACCATCCTGACCCTCACCGGAGTTTCCACCCTAGGGGATGTGAAGAGTAATCAGGAAAGTGACTGCATGTCTAAGAAGAAGATGGTCCCTGACTTTTATGTTGACAGCATAGCTGACCTTTTGCCTGCCCTTCAAGGTTAAAGATTTAGTGTCTTTAATCTCCAGAATAAAACGAATTGAAAACCACTTAACCCAAATTAATAGGTGGGGCTTCAGCATCTGCTCAGCTAGGTGGCTTCGAAGAGTAAAGGCACTAGTTGTTAACCTTGTAAGTAGACGATTGGGGGGCGATGTTTACAGACGCTTCTGTTTGAAGATGCACTTTTAAACCTGGAGGGCATTGTGGGGGTCCTGGGCATTGGGTGCCATTGACAGGGGCAGGCTTAGCATCTGTCCAGGACTCCGGTAACCTCAGGGCAGGGGGTTACCCAGCCTGCCGGTGGGACCCAGGCAGGTCTAGGGATGTTAGATGTTTTATGGAAAATTTCATTCAGGGATCGGTCCCTCCTTATGGGCTGGAGGGGAGGACAGTCTGATTATTTTGACAGTTGTGAGAAACTTGTACGAACAGACCCAAGGCCCATTGGTGTGGCCACCTGCAGGTGAGCCTGCTGTAGCATCCCACTCCTCACCTCTGGGGTGGAAGTGAGGCACAGGGCCACTCCCAAGTGCTATCTTCCTGTTCTTGGGGGGCAGGGTGCTGAACTCCACGCCACCACCCCACACTTCCTTAAAAACCACTCTGATGTCATAATCAAGTGTCTGTTCCGTTTCAGATACCCAGGGCTGCCACACCTCGTATGTGGTCACAGAGTTCTGTAAACTCAGTCCAGCTAAGCCTCAGCTTAGTTTAAATCTAACTGATTTAGACTGAACATATATGTTGTTAGCTGAGCGGTCAAGAGGGTGTGGATGCCTTTGCTGAATTCTGGGCGGCTGTGCAGAGAGCTCAGAGTAGCATTGGTACCAAAAATTTTTTTTTTTTTTTAAGCTTTTGAACAATTTTTGTCAAACGGTGGAACTGAATCTTAAGTGTGTTAATTAATAGCTGTGCTCTGTCTCGTAGGGAAATCCCACTGAAGAAGTCTGCGTGCCCCGCAGCCAGCAACACAGCTAAAGGCGTGTGCTGGCCAAGGAATGCCTGTCGCCCGGGTTGCCCTCTGGGTGGGGGAGGAAAGAGGTGTCTCCAAGAACAGGAAATTCTTTTAAAAAGCATCCAATCTCTTCCTGTTCTCCTGTACCCTCGGTGGGGAGGGGCGGGGGCTAGACACCAGTGGTCCTTGAGGCCACTTATCTTGGTTCTGGAGTCTCTTGTCGGAGGCCAGCGGGAAGACTGGCAGGGTCCACCTGCTAGTGAAGGGCTCTTGGCAGAGGGCCCCAGCCTTTTCTGCCTGTTCCCGAAGTTGCTGACCTGATAAGCAGACTGTCCAGCTGCACTTGTAGGGTAAGACCTGGGAAGCTGTTCCTTTTGGCAGACTCCTTCCCAGCGCCTCACTCTGTATCCAGTGGCATTTGCCCACGAGCTTCTCTGCTAGCCCCAGGGTCACTCCCTCCCTCATTCTTGAAGTTCGCATAGCAATAAAGGGTGTCCTGAACCCGCAGCTCTTCCCAGGCCTGGGGTGTCTGGGGTTTGGACTCTGCCGTGGGGCAACGTGAGGGCAGCCAGCACCTGTGAGGTTGGTGGTGCTGACGTTGGCTCTGCGAGGTCAGCTCAAGGTGGGTCTGGATATTGAGCAGGCCTGTCAGGGCGTTGTCACCCACACCAGGAGCACGCAGCAGGTGCGGCAGGCGGCAACACTCCTGCTGGGCAGCGGCCCAGGAGCCCACGTGCACTCCCCATCTCTGCCCCCGTTGCACTGTGTGAACCCAAATGCATATTAAACTCTCAAACCCACGCTGACTCTGGCGTCTTTGCCCTCGTTTTGACAGCAGCCTTTGCACAAAGGCTATATGGCCACCTAGCCCAGCTCGGGGCAGTGAGGGTGGGGGGGGCAGGGGTGTCTGAGGAGTTCTGGGATTCCAGCATCCTGGGCCCCTTACAGAGGACTGGGTTCAGGAGAATCAGGAAGACAAGGCACAAAGGAAAGGAACAGAGGGCCACAGGGTGAAGGGAGTGAGGAGCACACATCCTGCAAGCTGCCAGGGCCAGGGGGAGCCTTGACTTGGAATCCACAGCATGAAGAAGTTGGAGATGTGAGGAGCAGGGCCACAGGGGAAGTCACCGTGGGCAGGGCAGGGGCTGGCTGACACAAGGCTGACCTCACCACGCAGCCCAGAGTGTGTAGAGTCGGCCACTTGGAAGCCACTCTGGTCTCAGAGTGGGCTGCAGCTGCAGGTGCATAGGATAGGACAGAGGCAGCGGGGACTCCTGTGCCCGTCATTCACAAAACACTTTTATTGATGGTTTGCCATGTGCTGAGCTCTCAGAATCTAGAAGTAACTCTAGACACTGGAACAGCCTCCTGAGGAAAATTAAGTCTGCTCCCCAACAGACTATAAAGTCGTCCTGCCTTGGGCCTGGGCCACCCTCGGTGCCAATCTGTGGGACTTGATTTCCATGACGGCCATGCTCTCTGGTCTGCACAGGCTGGGTATCAGGGCAGCTAGGCACAGCGACAAGCACCCCCCACCCCCACCCCAAGGAGTGGGGGGGCTGTCCTGGCTATAACCCTGATATCAGGTGGCTGGGCTGGTGGGAAGCAGTGGGGTCAGGAGGGGAGGGGGCCGGGAGCGTTATTTGGCTCATCGCAGGTGTACTAAGGTTTCGCTAGCTGACTCCAAGGGGCAGCAGACAATCACCGCATTGTCACCAGGGCTGCAGCATGGAGCAGAGGCACTGCTGCGAGGAGAGTCCCGGGCCCAGGCCTGTCCAGGTGAGTGCCTCCAACCACCCAGCACCCTCTCCTAGGACAGAGACCCAGGGCACTGCCCTGGGCAGGGGACAGGAGGGCAGTGCCACTGTGTATACCTCGGCCTTGGCCTTTCTGAGCCAGCCTGCTTCCCAGTCTCTGCTCTGGCCCCACTGACCGCACTGTGCCCCCCAGGTGAAGACTAAGCCCTGCCATGGGGGCTGGAGAGCCCCTGGCCTGCTGCTGCTGCTAGCACTGGCCGCTGCTGGGGCTGTGGCTGGAGGGCTTCTTGGCTTTGCGCACAGTCCTCCCAAGGTGAGTTCCCCCTGGGGAATTGGCTGGGGGCACAGACAGTGGGAAGGGGAAGGAGAGGCAGGACATCCCAACCCTCCCGTGGAGCCAGGGCTCAGAGCAGTGGCAGGAGGACCAGAGGGCTGGAGGGGTCCAAAACCTCAAGTAGAACTGGGGGGAGTGTCAGGGGCTGCCCCAGCCTGCCCAGCTGAGTTCTGGCTTCCTGATCTCAGCCTCTGCTACAGATGCTCCGTCTGACCCTCCCAAGCCCTGGGGCAACCTGGTCCAACCAAACTGCCCAGGTGGATGCGGCCCGGGACGTGGCAACCATCTGGGTGACCTCAGTGAAGAGCAACCGCAGCTGGGCAGTGCTGTTCGATGGGCCGAGCGTGAGTGGGCTGGGGGTGTGGTCAGCACCCACAGGTGTTGGGGTGGCCCTGACTCACCGGCCTGCCTCCCCAGGGCTGCGTCTGTTACCGGCCCCTGGAACACCAGGCCTGCTTCCTCCGCCTGATGGAGCCCCGAGATCGCGAGACCCTACGGCTGCTGGTGAACACCTCAAGGGTAAGCAGCCCCATGCGGCCAGGCTTCCCACGGCCAGGGGCCAGACAAAGGGTCCTGTGTATGGCCCAGGCCTGGGGCAGGCTGGAGCTCTGGTTTCAAGGAACAGAAGTTCTGCCTTCCCTTGGCTGAGGCTGCTAAGAGCGGAGCGTGCCGCTGGCATTGGGCCGGCACGTCCAGGGGGAACGCAAGCGCCCCTGTGCCGTGGCCCACCAGAGCCTTCTCTGCAGGCTCAAGGGTCTCACGGCCCCAGCCATGACACCCACCATGCCCAGGAGCTGCTGGCAGTCCTGGGGAACCACGAGGTGGACCCTTCCCTGGTGGGGGATTCGGTGCGGCACCTTTGCACGAAAACTCCCATTTACTGGGCCCGTCGAGCAGAGGGTAAGTCGGGATGGTGGTGTGAGGCTTGGGCTCCTGCAGAACGGTATGGGGAGAAGGACGAGGAGCCCTCTGGGGTTCATGGAGGCCCCTTCCTCCAGGGCCCCGGAGGCAGCGGCTGATCTACCTGTGCATCGACATCTGCTTCCCCAGCAACATCTGCGTGTCGGTCTGCTTTTATTACCTCCCAGACTAAGTTCCAGCCTGCCCAGCCCCACAGGCCAGCCAGCTGGCCAGCCCCGTCACCGGTCACAGAGGGTGGCTGGCAGCGGGGTCTAATAAACCCTCCACCTGGCCGTGATGCTGTTCTCTGTGGCCTCAGGACACGAAATGGGCAGGGTGGGGGGCTGGGGGGGGTGCACTGGCTGGGGGTTGGGCACCGGCCTCAGACCCCCTAGGCCGTGTGGATCTGGAATTCCTGAAGCAAGTGCCGGCTGGCTGAGGTGGGCTTCCTGAGCCTTGTCACATCCACAGAAGCACCCAGGAGGAGCTGAGAGACTCCCAGGACATACTGGCCTGCCCAGTCTAGGCTGGCCGAGGGGCCAGGGTAGGCCAGTCAGGTCCAGCTGGATAGGCTGGCGGAGGCTAGCTGTGGAGCTTCACTCTGACCTGGGCAGCTGGGCAGACGTGTTCCGCAGGTGCTCCCTGCATAGCCGCCTGCAGTCCCAGGGGGGCACAGGCTAGCCCAGCACGCTGTCGTTGAAGGCCAGGCAGACGACAGCTTTCTGGTGGCCACCATACTCCCTCTTGATCTCTCCTGTCTCCACACACCAGAGGCGGGCCAGGTTGTCAGAGGAAGCTGTGGCAAGCGGTGTAGGCAGCAGCTCAGGGCACAGCCCCGGGCCAGGCAACGCAGGGAGGGAGGGAGGGAGGGGAGGGGCGGGGGGAGGGGGAGGGGCGGCTGGGGGCTGGCGCTCACCCGTGACGATGTACTGCGAGTCCCCCGAGAAGGCACAGCCCCACATCCAGCCTCGGGATGACTCTCCTGGGTTGCTGCTCTTGATGCTCAGCTCTGTCATCAGAGAGAAGTTGGATGTCCTCCAAATCTTGCACGTCTGGTCGGCGGAACAGGTGGCGAGAAGCCTAGGGGTGGGCGTGAGTGCGGTGGGGGTGTCATCAGCAGCCACTCCCACCCTGCACCCCTCTGCCATCTGCAAGACAGGCTCTCTGCCACCCAAAGGCTCCAGCCCCCCAGACCCTGTACGCACGTAGAGTCGGGGCTGAAGCGGCACTGCAAGGCATAGCGGGTGTGCGCTGGGATCTTGGTCTTGGGGATGAGCTGTGTCACCTCGTCACCAATGCCCCCAGTCAGATTCCAGACATAGCAATTCCCCTGCAAGTAGGAGGGACGCCAGAGCAAACCTGGAGCCTCTAGTCTGACACGCAGGGAAGGGTACCCTGGTGGCTAGCCCTAGGTCCGGGGGGCTGCCCTCCAACATGCGGTGGCACCACAGCTCTGGGGGCCAGGGACATGTGGCAGGCACACCCAGTCCTGCCTGCCAGGAATAGCTGGCAGGCTGGGAGCAGGAGGCCATGCCTGGCCTTCGTGGAGAAAGCTGCTGGCCAACAGGAATGTGAATGATACAATGGGAGCAGGGCACCTCAGATAGAGGGAAGAGCAGGAGGGCAGTGTGGGGACACCAGGGTACAAGTGATTCGTTGAGATGTGAGGGACGTTAAAGGGGAGAAAAAGAAGCCAGACAGGATATTGGGGCCAAACCGTAGCGTCCTGAGGTCCTGAGGTCACGGTGAGGAGCCAGGGCGCCACAGGGTTTGAGCAGGGAATGAGGCCGTCAGGCAGGTGCCACTGAAGGCTGTGCGGGCAGTGGACGGAGAGTGGTGTGGGGGCAGAGTGTGTCAGCGAGGAGGCACGGCAGCCACAGAGAGGCTCCAGCCGCCGTGCGGGGAGACAAAGCAAGCTGGGGCCAGGAGGAGCGGGGAGGAGAGGGAAGTAGACAGACTTGAGAGGTTCTGGAGGTGGAAGTGACGCCCGCTGGATGAGCTATGGCAGTAGTGAGGGGGGCGTCAGGAATGACACCCAGCTTTCTGGCTTTGGTGGCTGTTGGAGCTGGAGCCAGGATGAGGAAGCAGGCCTGTGGGGGGTGGGGGAGTCTGACGGAGCATCTGGGGAATCAGCCACGTGCAGGGAATGAGGAGGATAAGGGAGCAGGCACTCAGTCCCAGGACTCACGGTGCTGTTGACGGCTGCCATGTAGCTGGCATCAGGGTCAATGTGGGCAGACGTGATAGAGACCTCGGGCTCCGGAATCAGCTGCTCGTTGTGGTCAGTTTTCAGGTCCCAGATGTGGATGGCGCCGCTCTGGTCACCCACGATGAGCTCTGCCTGGGGTGCAGGGGAGGTGAGGGAGGGCAAGTCCCCTGCCCTCCAAAGCCCCACGGTGCCCGGCCCTGTGAGTACCCCTCACCTGGTTGGGGTGCAGGCACACGCAATTAATGGGTGCATTCACCTGGAAGATCCGCTGACACTGCAGGTTCCGGGACCTTTAGGGTGGGCACATATGCTGTATGGCATGCTGTTGGCACCCACCATCTGGCACCCACCCACCCACCGGCCATTTTCACTTGCTCCTCTGCTGATCACGGTGGCCTTACCAGAAACCCTAGGGAGATTCAGCCCTCCCCTGGGACAGCCCCCTGCTCCAGATGGGACTCATTCTGATGCAATTCGCTGTCCAGAGTTCCCTGTGGCATCAGGCTAAGGCTGGGCTTGTCTGTGTGTGCTTCCGCCCTACCCTATCCCGCCTTTGTCACTACCTTCAATAAGCCACCAGCACTGAAAAGCCTGTCTCAGCCTCTACTTGGAGGGCCCTGACCCGAGACAATCTCCTGGCCTGTCCCCCACACGGCAACAGGCCCCTCCTGCCCGGTGCCCCACACCTGAGGTCCCAGATCCGGGCCGTGCAGTCCTCCCCACCCGTGTACATCCAGCGGCCATCCTCATGGAAGCCCACGGACGCGATATTCTTGTTCACCCCGTCGTAGCTGATGATGGGGTTGGGGTTGTTGGAGCTGAGATCGTACATGCGAATGTGCTGATAACCTAGGGGCACAGGCTAGACTGAAGGGTGGCTGCGCACAAGTCGGCCCACCCGAGAGCAGGGGTCGGGCTGAGGGCACAAGTACCTGCAGCCGCGATCATGCTGCGGTCTGGCGTGATTTCCAGCGCATTCACCTGCTAGGTCTGTTAAGGAAGATGATAAAGCCTGGACGCCCCTGCCATCTGGCTCAGCTGCCGTATCCTTTCCCCCCCAGGCACCTCTCCCCTGGCGGGTGCTGTACCCCACCAGTCATCCTTCCGAGGACCGCCCTCCCCACCTCCCCAGTGGAGGATACAGAGTCCTGATGCTGTACGGTGCGGGTGCAGATCCCACTGTGGGCCTGCCAGAACCGCACCGTGTGGTCGTAGCCCGCAGTGGCCAAGATGACGGGGTCACTGCCCACCGTGCCCGGGGATGTGTTCATGGTGGGGAAGAAGGCTGGGGCCTGCACAGGACCCGACTTCGGAGAGGCGGGGGTCAAAGGTCAGAGCACCTGCAGAAGAGAAGGGGGTGCAGTATTTAGCCAATACGCTCTAGGTCCACTCGGTGCTGATGGGCATTATCATTCTCATCTCAGAGGCAGGGAAACAGGCTCAGATACAGGGAACGCGTGACAACCTGCGGACAGTGGCGACCTCCAAGCCCTGCGCTCCGTCCCCCGCCCCGCCCCGCGGCCGGCACGCCACCCCACCCGCCGCCGGCAGGGGGCAGTCACGCCCGGGGCGCCGCTCTGCCGCAAGGGCGGGCCGCGCATGCGCCCGGCGGCGGGCGGCCCGGAGAGGCGAGCCGAAGGCAGCGGCTGCGCATGCGTAGAAGGCCGGCGGCGAAGCCCGATGGGAGGGGGCGCTCTGTGGCCGGACCCTCGGGCTCCCCTGTGCTCCGGCGGCGGCCCCGGTTCCGTCCCGCTGGCCAGCGCTGCGCGGGCACGCCCTTCTGGCCCCCCAGCAGCCGTCTCCTGGCCCTCGTCCCGCGGCCCCCGTACCTTACATGCGACTCCGCGCTCCGCCGCGGCCCAGGACTGCGAGCGGAGCCGGAGCGAGTCGATAGAGGCCGCGGCCGAGCGTCGAGTTATCGATGGGCCCTTAAGGCGACACCACGGGGCTTAGGCGGGGGTGGGGCGAGGCCGAAGTTCTGCGGCGGGAGGAGCCCGGCGGGGCCTGGGGATTTGGGGCCGCAGCCCAGTCCGCGCTCGGGCCCCGCAGCTCTGGCGGCCCCGTGTTCCAGGCCGGGCCCTCCCCGCGCGGCCAGGGTGCCCCCGCCCAGCTAACAGGTGGATTTCAGAGAAGCACTGATAATTTTTTAAAAAATTGTTTTGGTTTAAGTATATCCCAAGTATCACATGAGATATACTTATACTAAAAAGTTACTCGTCGTCTATGGGGAATTGGAACGCAGCCGGCTGTTCGGTGGTTTTATTTGCTAGCGGGGCAGCCCCAGCCTGGGCCGCCCCAGCTTGGGCCCCCGCAGCCTCCCGACCCCTCCGGCCTCGGGCCCTCGGGCCTCCTGTCCCCTTCGGCGCTCCCGCCCACCTGGCACAGTGGCCGCACCCTCCTAAACAGAGAAACAGTCCTTTGCGCGGCTCTCACGAGGCTTACAGGCAGCTGCACCACCCGCCCCTTCCTCTGGCTCCTCCACCAAGGCCACAGGCCGCGCTAGACCCCCAGGCCCCCGGTCGGAGGAACCTTCCCATCGCCCCCGTCCCCCTCCAGCAGGCAGTCTGCTCGGGTCTGCCCACGTCTCTGACCCCCCAGTCCTCGCTTCTCACTCCCCAGCCCACTGTCATCCTTTGCCCCGTCTCTCCAGGGAAAATATCACAAGGTCGCTGGCGGCCCCACACAGACAAGCCAGTGATTACTTCTCTTTCTGCATCTTGACGCGTCTACGCGGTGCTCCACAGTTTTGCTCCGGAAAGTCCCCCTTGCCACTTGGCTTTCTCTGCCGTCACCTAGAGGCCCGTCCCCTCCAGAGTTCTGGTCTCTGCATGCCACTCACCCTGAGGGCTCAACGTCCGCTCTCTGGGGCTTCCAATACCAGCCCTGTTCTGGGGCCTTCCACCTTGTCTCCCGCTCACATCCAGCTCCCTGCCAGACACTGTCCCTTGAAGTCCCCACAGTCCCCCTCCCCTTCCCATGGCTGAGACAATTCATATGGCCCTACCCCAAACAGCCTGTCTTTCTGTATGCCGGTGTCCCCCGTGTGTTACAACTAGGTGATCCACCTACATCCATCACCCCCTCTCCCAGAGCAGCCTCCTACCCTGCCTCCCTGCCCCCAGCCAGGCTGTCCTTCACATGGCAGAGTGGTCTTTTAGAAACCTAGAAGCCGGGATCCCTGGGTGGCGCAGCGGTTTGGCGCCTGCCTTTGGCCCAGGGCGCGATCCTGGAGACCCAGGATCGAATCCCACATCAGGCTCCCAGTGCATGGAGCCTGCTTCTCCCTCTGCCTGTGTCTCTGCCTCTCTCTCTCTCTGTGACTATCATAAATAAATAAAAATTAAAAAAAAAAAAAAAAAAAAAGAAACCTAGAAGCCTTCATGGGTCCCCCTTCACGCCCCAGACCCCTCCCCCCTGCCAACCTTGCAGGTTTCTCCTCCCTCCACTCCAGAGGCCATGTGCTTCATCCTGCGAGAGCCGAGAGCTGACAGCAGCACACACTCCCTCCTGAACCCTTCCCCTCGCTGTGCCGAGGACGCTTTCCTGATACCTCTGTACCTGCCAAAACTCGGGGTTGTCAGTACCTTTGTAGCACTTTGAGGGTTTATTCTGTGGGAAGCATTACATTGGGGCTTTTGTTTTAATTGAGGCAAAATTCATACACTATAAAATCAATGATTTTTAATTTTTTTCATTTATTTTTTTAAGTAATCTGTTCAATGTGAGACTTGAACTCATGACTCTGAGATCGAGTTGCATGCCTTCCCAACTGAGCCAGGCGCCCCTGAAATTCACCTTTTTAAAGTGAACAATTCAATGACCCTTCCCCCCCCAATGACCCTTAAAACATGTGCAGTGCTGTGCAGTCACTACCTCTGTCTAGTTCCAGAACATTTTCATCAGCCCACCCTGTACCTGTGTGCAGTCTCTCCCCATTACCTGTCCCCCCTTAGCCTCCCAACCCCTGGCAAACACCAAGCTACTTTCTATCTCTATGGATTCGCCTATTCAAGATATTGCATGGAAAGGGAACCTTCCAATATGTGACCTTTGTGTCTGGTCTCTCGCCGAGCTACTGCCAGGTGGTAGCAGGTGTCAGAGCTTCATTCCTTTTTGTGGCCAAATAATATTCTGTTGTGTGGCTGGACCACGTGTTGTTCACCCACTCACCTGCTGATGGATATCACTTGTTTCCACCTTTTGACTATTACGAATGATACTGCTGTGAACATCCCCAGGCGAGTGTGTCTCTGAGTACATGTTTTCATCTCTCCGTGTACTAGGAGTGGAACTGCTGGGTCACATGGTAACTCTATGTTTAACTTTTGGAGGAACCGCCAGACCGTGCTGAACGTTTTACTGCATTACGCACCAGGTCCTCACAACGGCTCTGTCAAGAAGAAACCACCATCATTTTGGAGACAAGGAAACTGAGGTTCAGAGATGCACAGTCTATGTTCTAGGACGCAGGATGCACAGTCTATGTTCTAGGACGCAGGATGAAAGAACCCATCCTGCTGGCTCAGCCCCCCCTGACCTTGCCCCTTCGGGGCCGCCCCCACACCTCGCATGTTCTCCTCCTCATTCTCCTCTCTGAGCACAGGAGCCCCGCTGGACTCAGAGGCAGCTCTGATGCATATGTGGGGTCGGAAGGCTGGGAGAGTCAGAGCTCTGTGCACCCCAGCATCGGAAGGGCATCCGGAGCAGTGCGAACCCACAAAAGAGCCTGAGAGCAGGAGAGGGGGGGCTCAGGGAAGGCTGGAAGGCTCTCCCACGTGTCTATGCAGTCCCACATGTGTCCCGGAGGCCAGGCCCTGGGCTGTTGGCCTCTTTTGCGGGGCTCTGGGTAGAGCCTGGGGACCGCACATGTCCCTCCCCTGGGCTTAACTGACAGATAGGGCGGGGCCCCCTACCCAGCCTGAGCAGCCCCAGCACCTCTGCCAGGCGGGGAGAGGGGCCAGGACGCCCAGTTGTTAATCCCTTCTTATGTACCAAGCACCAGCTGAGCGCTCTACAGGGGCAGCGTCTGCGAGAACAATAGAAACCACGGCACCGACCTGTGCTGCGTGCTCCCAGCAGCCCTTGGGGAGGGTACATCTGTCATCCCCATTTTATACAGAGGGGGCCAGGCGCCAGGGCCTGGGGGCTGCGGGGGCACCAGGGAGGAACACCAGGGGCATCTCCAGCTGCCGGGCAGGAGCAGGGGTGGCGCAGGCCGCCGGTGGAGACGGCCATGCAGCTGGGAAGGGGGCCAGCCTGGGCTGCAGTGAAGCACTGCCAGCCCTCCTCCAGGCTGGGCTTCGGCAATTCTGCTGGCTCAGCAGCCCCTCCTCCCGGGATCCTCCGAGGCCTGACTTACTGGAGCGCTGCCCAAGCCCCACGCCTCTACATCTATATCCCCTAGCCCAGGCAGCTGGCCTGCCATGCAACCCCCGTCTTCAGGCTGGGGGGACCCCAGGCAGACGCACATCTCTGTTTTCATGTGGACCCTCCCATCGGCCCTAGGCTGCAGGCAGAGCTGCTGGCCCATTTTACAGATGAGGCGGAGGAGTATCAGGGCTTGTCCAAAGTCGCTGGGCTGGCTGGTGGCGGATCTAGGACTTCTTGACACCCCCCCCCCCCAGGCCATTACCTTCACGTGGCAGAGTGAATGAATCTAGCAGAGTCTGTGGAGCTCTCTTCCCAGGTCTGTGTTCCTGAAGAAGGACTCCACAGCAACGTACCCCCTTGTAAGCCTGGGCAGTGACCATGGGGTGCCTGTTTGCATGGTATAGATAGGGCTGGAGCGGGGCAGCTGCGGCGGGGCCAATTCATCACCCAGAGGAATTAGAGAATTCTAATTTGGAACTTAGCCTTTCAGGTCATGGTGAAGGTATATTTGCAAAGGTAGGAGGATGGGACATGTTTTACTTAATGAGTTGTTAGCATGGCTTATGACATTGAAATATCTCGACATCAGGTGTGTGGGTCTCTGTTTGTGCCCTTGCCCCAGGCCCCACAAATGCTGGGCTCAGGCTGGAGTGGTTGGCCGTAGTCAGCCAAAACATAAAAATAATGGTCAGGATGATAGCTGTCTTTTCACTTGTATTTTTTGCAATGCTTCTTGTGCGCCAGGCACACCGCTAGGCTCTGCAGCTACAAAGACGAGTAAAATACAGTCATTCCCAGGTAGGGAGAGCCAAGAATATCACAATATCTGCAAAAGCCATTTATTGAGCACTTATTAAGCTCTACTGCGAAGCGCTTTATGGATAGCAGCATCACGACTAATCCTCAGACAACTTAGAGAAAGCTATCCTTCTCAACCCTATTTTACAGAGGGGAAACCAGGGCTCAGAAAGACCACGTGACCAGAAAAACAAACCTGGTAAAAGGCAGAACTGGGACAAATGCTGAGGTGAGTGGGGGTTCAAAGCTCAGACTCAGGACCTTGAGATTCTAGGACCTTAGGCAGGTCACTTGGCTTCCTGGAGCCTCCATTTTCTTCATCTGTACAATGGGCACAATCTGCAAAGTGACCAGCATGGTGCCTGAGCCAGCAGATGCCTAGAAATTGGTCACGATAAAGCATGGGGGGGGGGGGAGCCTAGGCCTGGGGAGCCCAGCATGTGCTGGGAGACCTAAGTTTGCTCCCTAAATCCCAAGGAAGACCCCTTGTTGGCACTGATCAAATGCTTGGATCAGGAGGTCCTGGTGCCTGCTACTCCCCCTAGCCCCAAGGTGGCCACCTTCTTCCTGGCCCTGCTTGATGGTCTGGCCATGGGAAGAGGGGTGTCAGGCCATCTTATGTGCAGACCCCTGCAAAAGCTCCTGCCAGCCTTGCCCTGGTGGGGTGATGGTCTGAAGGGGTCAGAGGGGTGAGACCTCTGCGTGTGTGTTGGGGGGGGCAGGCCGGGGAACAGGAGGGAGTAGGGACTGGTCAGTAGGGACCCAGTTGGTGGCTGGAGACGGCCGGTTAACAGACTTGGTGGGGGGGTCAGACTGGAGCTGGGGCTGGGGCTGGGGGACAGGAGGCCTGTGGGGCTGCACCCCGGTGAGCGCTGGGGGGCCGCGCTGGGGTTAGGGTTCGCACTGAGGCTGGGGGCAGGGAGCCGTGGCCTGCATTGTTTACGGACAGAGCGGGAGGCTGCAGGGGAAGGAGCGGCAGTTGGGGGTGGGGGTGCGGGTTCCCTGACACCGAATTCATTATTGGGAGATTCCTCTTCACCATCCCTCGACACCTCCCACGGGAACCACGGGCTGAAATGTCTGACAGCCTCTGGCGGGCCGGCTCCCGTGCGCGGCGGGTGCCCGGGCCCTCGCGCCCGCCCCCCGCCCGCCGCCCGCCGCCCGCCGCCGCGTTCCTCCCCCGTGTGTCCCGCAGCCTCTGGAAGCCTCTCGCAGGCTCAGCCTCGCGCCGCCGCCGAGCCGGGCTCCGCGCGCTGCCCCCGCCCCGGCGGCCGCGGTCCCCGCCCCGGCCGCGCAGAGGCCCCGGCCCGGCCCGCACGTGGGGAGGGGGCGTCCCGGCGCTCGGGGCCTGCGGGCAGAGCCAGCGAGCGGGGCGCGCGGCCGCGCGGGCGGACGGAGGTCGGCGACCGCAGGAGCGGGACCCGGGCGTCCGGGAGGCGGTGCCAGGTGCCGCGCCCCCGCCCCGGGCCGCCCCCCGCCCCCCGCCCGTGACGCGCTCCCCGCCCCTTGGCGCCGGGAGCCCGAGCCGAGCCGAACCCCAGCCCGAGCCCGAGCCCGAGCCCGAGCCCGAGCCCGAGCCCGAGGACGGCGCGGGGCTCGGGCGGCGGCGGAGGCGGCGGGGGAGGCGGGGGGATGCGGCCGGGGCTGCGGGGCCGCCGCCGCCTCTGAGCCGAGCCCGCCGCGCGCACGGAGCGCAGCCGCGTCGCTGCGGCCCGGCCGCGCCATGGGGAAGGAGCAGGAGCTGGTGCAGGCGGTGAAGGCGGAGGACGTGGGGGCCGCGCAGAGGCTGCTGCAGAGGCCGCGGCCCGGGAAGGCCAGTGAGTGCGGGGCGCGGGGCGCAGGGCGCGGGGCGCGGGGCGCGGCCGGGTCCCCGGGGGCGGGGCGGGGCCGGCGCGCGCGGACCCCCGGCGCCGGAGGAGGGGCGGCCCCTGCCCGAGCCGGCACCTGGCCGCGGGCGCCCCCGCCCCTCCCGGCTCCGGGCTGGCGGCCGGAGGGCTCGGCCGGACCGCGGACCGTCGCAGGGCGAGGCGAGGCCGCCCCCCTTCCCCGCCGCGGAGAGAGGGAGGGGGCCGCGCGGCGAGGGGCGGCCACGGGGCGGACGGTCCCTGTCCGCCCCCCTCCCCGCCCGACGTTTAATAACACGTTTTGTGGGGAATGGGGGGCAGGACCATGCTGGGGGTGTGGCTGCCCAGGCATGGCCCGCTGGGGGCCCTTTACTCCCGGGGGGCAGAGGCCCAAGGTCGCCCGGCCCAGCGCGGGCAGGGCTCCAGGCAGACGCAGACCCTGCGGGGACCCCGCGCTGCTCCGGCTTCCCTGCAGGGAAAGGGGTTGGGGAGGGGGGGGGAGGGGGCTCCCCCTGGCCATCCTGAGCGTGCGCTGTGAGGGCCCCTGGGAAGGGCTGGGAGCTTGGAGTCCTGATCCCAGCACTCATCCCAGCTCAGCCCAGAGCCTCCCCGGGGGCCGCTGGAGATGGATGGATGGGTGTGCGGACCAGCTGCGTGTGCGGCTGCGCACGTAGGGCCGTGTCAGTGTGTCAGGGCACCTGTGCGGGCACGGGCAGGGCTCTGCAGGATGGCACGTGGGGTCCGGGTGCCCCACTCCCCCCCACCCCCAGGGACTGTAGGTAACCCAGGGAGGCCCCTCCCCTTTCGCGGGGAAGGCTGCTGAGAACTCCACCGGCCTGGGACTGCTGGTGGGGGCAGGCCTTCCAGCCCCAGGAAGACCCCTCCCGCTGCAGCCCCATCCCCTCTGTGCAGTTCCAGAGCCTGGCAGGATCACCTATACAGGCTGCTCTGCCTTCTACGCCCGAGGCCCGGGGTGGTCTGCCCGCTGGGGCCAGCTTTAGGGCTTCAGGGTTCAGAAAGGGAGGGCTTCCAGGCAGAGGCAGCCCGTAGTGGAGCCTTGAAAGCAGGTGGAGGGAGTGAGAGGTGGAAGGCTAGGTAAAGGTTTCCACCTAGTGGCCGAGTGACCTTGGGCACGGCCGGTTCCAGGTCTCTGGGCCTCAGTCTCATCTGTAGGATGGGGACATTTGCGGTCCCTGCTTGTAGGACTGTTGGAAGAACAGCGGGAGAGCGCACAGGAAGCCCAGGCACCTCCTAAGCGCCCAGGAAGTACTAACCAGGAGTATTTCCTTGGGCAGCCCAGGATGGCCTCCAGGGAAGTGGGGCATTGGATCTGGCCATCCAGGGAAGGTGTGGGGGCTGTGCCTCTACCTGGTGTCCACCTGGATCTTTGCACCTGTCCCTGCCTGGTCTGCTTTCTGGGAGAGGCACCTGCCCTGGCCCCCGTATCTGGGCTCTGTGACTCACAGGGGCGGGCATAATAAATCAGACAGAGAAATCCCTCCATGAATTAGCTCAGTTGTCATGGTAACACTGGCCTGCTTTGGAGTAAGATGTATTTTGATTCAGCAAAGTACAGCTGGAGTTTGGGCCATGGGGTGGGGGGCATCCAGCGGTGCTCTCTCAGGATCCCCCCACTCTGGAGGTTTTCCCGTGACCCTTGTCTCCAAGACCTCCAGCTCCTGCTGGCACCCCCCTGCACCCCAACCTCTGAGTTGCCCCAGGGTCTGTCAGCACTGCCATCCTGCCTGGAAGGGAGCCCCCCTCACAAGCCTGGGCACTGGACCCTCAGCAGCTGCCCTTGAGACGAAGGAGACTGCTCTGGAGGGAGTTCACAAGGCGAGGGGTGGCCTTCCTCCGGGCCTCACCTCCCCTTCCCCAAATTCGCTGCAGACTGCAGGCCAGCATGCCTGTGTCCTCTCACCTTGGCCCACTAATACTTGCCGTGCGGCGTGTGGCCCAGCTCCCTGCCAGGGGGGTTTGGAGGATACCGCCCTGCCTGCCTGCCCTGGGGAGGCTGAGAGGCTGCCCTGCCCTGTGCCGGCACCAGAGGCCAGGACCGTGTCCCTGCGGGGGACAGCCGTGGCTCTGTGGGGCTGGCACACCAGTGGCCTTGGGGGCAGAGGAGCATCTGGGCAGGGGGCAGAGCCCGGGGGGGGGGGCGGAGAGGGCCCGAGGCCACCTCCCCCTCGGTCTCTGCAGCCTGGAGTTTGGGGCTGACCCCAAGGCCAGGGACGGTCCCAGGAAAGTGGTTAGAGGACTGAGTGGCAGGAGCTGGGAGAGCCAAAGGCGTGGGGTGGGTTGGGGCTGAGGTTTATGTCCATTGCCCACATGGGGGCTGCAGGACCTAGTGCTCTTGTGGGAAAGAGAAGGAGGCTCCTGGAGGAGTTTCTGGGCTCTTCCCTGTGGCACCCACTCGCCCCCTTCTGCCCCAGCTGCTCCGGCCGCTCCTGCCATGCCTGGTCTACCTCCATCCAGAGCACCTGTCTCTGCGAGGGGCACCTCGCTGGCACCAGGCAGGCTTCCCTCATATGACCTCCTGGAAGCGCAAGGTCCCCCACACGCATCAGGGGGTGCTCCAGGGTGGAGACTCCCCTCCCCTACTGGTGTCTGTGCCACTTCCTGGGTCTTGACCTCCAGCTCCTCCAAATTTTCAGTGCCTGCAGGTGTGGCCAGGTTGGGGGGCAGGGGAGGCGGGGCCACACTGGAGCTCAGAAGAAGGGGCAGCAAATATCAAAGCTAGGCTGAGTGTTTTGGGGTGAGAACACCCTGAGCTTGGCCCTGGGTAGGGGAGGGGATGATGGGACCACAGTGTGGGGGGTGGAGGACATCCGTTCAGGCACCAACATACCCGGCCCCTCACACGCGCCCGGCACTATTTCAGCCAGCAAGGATACAGCAGTGAGCAAAATAGATTAAAAAAAAAAAAAAAAAAGACCTTCCCCATTTTGGAGCTTGTGCTGTAGCGATGGAGATGGACACAGAAGGTAAATGGTAGTGATAGGAGCCGGAGAGAGAACTGTGATAGACGCAGGATGGGATGGGGGTTGCCGTTCTAGATGGGGAGCCCAGCGGGGCTTCTCCAAGCAGGTGACGTTTGGATAAAGTCCTGAAGGACGTGAGGGAGGGAGTCACGGGGATAATTGGGAATAACAGTACCCCGCACGTACCCACAACACGCGCAAAGACCCTGTGGCAGGGGCGGCTGGTGTGTGGGGGCATCATCAAGGAGGCTTGCATGGCTGGAAGAAGGGTGCTGGGAAGGTCAAAGTGAAGCAGGGCTGTGTCCTGTGGGCCATTGTCCAGCACTGGCTTTTAGCCCCAGTGACACAGGAGCTGTCTTCTGGAGAGGACCAGTGGCAGTGGGATCTGACTCGTGTTCTCACAGGGTCCCCCTGACCTCAGTGGCATGGAGGATGGCCTGAGTGGCAAGGGGAGCCGGGGGGGAAGCAGGGATGCCAGTGACTCTATCGGAGACGCTGGCCTGCTCCTGGTGGTAACAGTGGCAGCGGTGGGAAGTGGTAGGATTCTGAGTGTGCCTTGAAGGTAGAGCCGGTAGGATGTGCTGGCGCAGACCCTATAAGGTACTTAGGGCTGACTCCAAGGTTTCAGCATGGACCACCGCGGAAGGGTGGCACTGCTGCCACCTTAGATGGCCATCAGTGTCTGAGCAGGGGGGACGTGGGGCGGTGGAGATGCCTCTCCCCGGAGCCTCTGCTC
This sequence comes from Canis lupus dingo, assembly GCF_003254725.2. Taxonomy (NCBI): domain Eukaryota; kingdom Metazoa; phylum Chordata; class Mammalia; order Carnivora; family Canidae; genus Canis; species Canis lupus. Next base: position 38,658,108 of record NC_064248.1, read on the forward strand.
CGCTCTGCGCAGAGAAGCCCCTCAAGGGAAAGGGTGGGCATGGTGCTCCCACAGGGCTCATGTCAGTAATTGCCACTTGCTGAGCTGACTCTGCGCCAGACCCTTCACGCTCTGCGGATGCACACGCCCTTAGGCCTGGGAGCCTGGCCCCACGGTTGGTTCCCCTTTGAGCTAAGGCCGAGGCCATAGGACTAGTAAGGGCCCGGTGAGAGTTTGAACTTGGGTCCATCTGCCTTCGTGGGCCCCGTGGACCGGCGGGGCCTCACACCCCGCATCCAGCAGCTGGAGAGCCGAGGCTGGAGCAGCCGGGGTTGCTGTGGGTCCCCAAGTGGGTCCTGGATCAGCCCCTCTGTGACTTGACTCTCTTGGGTTCCTGCTCTTGGGGACCCCTGCCCCCACCCTGTCCTGGGCCTGCACAAAGGGGCTTCTGTCCTGCCAGCCCCTCCCTCACAGAGTGACTGACCCACAAATGGGTTATGTAACCATGGCCCAGACAGGCAGGGGCTTGGCCTGAGTCCGGCTGGCCCTGAGCCCACAGGGAGGGCATCGGTGGGCTCCCTTCCTCCGGCACTCAGCGGTGGAGGCCAGGACTGGGGAGGGCCCGGACGAAACTGGGGCCCCAAAGGGAGGGTTTGGGCCCCTTGAGCTTCGGGCGGACTGATCCCGGGCCCCAGGCGGGCCCCTGAAGATGTGGTGGCCGTTCTTGCGTGGTCACTCGGGGGCACCCGCCTGCCTGCCCGGCTCCCCCTCCTCCTGCCTTGCCAGTTGGGACTTGTCCACACGGGCAGGCCCAGGGCTGGGAATGGGGGTAGGCTGCACCCTGAAAATGCAGATCTTCCCCCAGAGATACCCCAATTTCCGGGTGTTCCAGCCTTCCCAGGCCACCCCCGGCCCCATCTGGGTCCTTCTGAGAAACAGATTGTGCCGGCTTTCTCCCTCCCGCCATCGGTAGGTGCTTAGCCAGCGTCCCAAAGGAGGGGGTACATGTGCGCATGTGTGTGCCTGTGTGGGTGCACAGCTCTGGCGTCCGTCCGCGGGTGGGGACGAGCCCGGAGCCCTCGGCTCTGTGAACTTGCCAACACCGTAGTTCCGTGGGGAAACCAGGGCCCAAGAGCTGGTACCTGTGGCTGAGTGCAGGGGACAGACTTGACTCAATGAAGAACTGTTTCTTGAGCCTGCCGGGGAGCGAGCCGGAGCGCCTGCCGGCTCTGCGGCTGCCCGGAGGGGCGGGACAGACGCCCTCACGGTCCCTTTCCCACCCCTAGAGCTCCTGGGCTCTACCAAGAAGATAAATGTCAACTTCCAGGACCCGGATGGGTGAGTTCACAGACGGGAGAGGCCAGGCTGGCTCGGGGGCCGGGTGGATGTGGGTGCGTGGGTGGCTGCTGCGGGAGGCCGGGTGACCCCCTCCCCGCCCATTCATGCCTGCCGCCACCGCAGCTTCTCCGCCCTGCACCACGCGGCCCTGAATGGCAACACAGAATTGATCGCCCTGCTGCTGGAGGCCCAGGCCGCCGTGGACATCAAGGACAACAAAGGCAAGGCGGTCAGGGACCCCAGCGCCAGGGCAGGGGTCACTTCGCGGGTGGCGGGGGGTGCCGCGACGGAGGCCCCGGCCCAGAGTCTCGGTCTGGGTTGAGGCAGGTTCCCCTGGGATCAGCCTCCTGTAGGCTGGGTCAGGTTCAGGGCTGAGGGCTGGCTCCCAACGGCGCCCCCCGCCCACCCCCACCCTCCCCTGCCTTCTCCCAGGCATGCGGCCGTTGCACTACGCGGCCTGGCAGGGCCGGAAGGAGCCCATGAAGCTGGTGCTGAAGGCAGGCTCAGCAGTGAACATCCCCTCGGACGAGGGCCACATCCCCCTGCACCTGGCGGCCCAGCACGGTCACTACGATGTGGTAAGGAGCGTGTCAGGGGTGGCCGGGCGCCAGGGCGGCAGGAGCCGGGTGGCCACCCCCGGGGTCTGATGGCAGCCCGTGGCCCCGCAGTCCGAGATGCTGCTGCAGCACCAGTCCAACCCGTGCATGGTGGACAACTCGGGGAAGACACCCCTAGACCTGGCCTGTGAGTTCGGCCGCGTCGGGGTAAGTGTCCCCAGAGAGCTGAGGGGACTGCGTGTGCTCTGCCTCCCCGCCCAGGGAGGGGTGGGAGTGGGGAGACACAGCTGTGACCCTCTGCCCTGGCCCCGGCCCCTCCCTCAAGGTGGTCCAGCTGCTCCTGAGCAGCAACATGTGTGCGGCCTTGCTGGAGCCGCGGCCCGGAGATACCACCGACCCCAATGGCACCAGCCCCCTGCACCTGGCGGCCAAGAATGGCCACATTGACATCATCAGGTATGGCCATGTGGGGGCGAGAGGAGGCGGCCCAGCTGTGGGCTTCCTGCTTCTGGCCTAGGGGCCCCGGGGACGTGGTCAGGCCTCCAGGTGAGCAGGACACCTCTGGCCACCGTGTAAAGGATGCAGTAGACAGGCCGGGGCCCCGGCCTCTACAGCCCCGAGCCCCGGCGAGGTCGTGGCCCTGCCACTCGTTGGCTGACCTTGTGGAGACACTCAGCTTCTCTGAGACCCAGCTCTTCCCTCTGTGAAGTGGGTATCTTGGCAGCGGCCCCCGTTAGGGTGGCCTAATGGCCGTTGGGGTCAGCCCTGTGGGGTCAGCCCCGTGGGGGTCACTTCCACAGATGCTGGGCCAGGGGCTGACACCGCAGTTGGGAGGCGGGGCCTGGGAATGCCCGTCCACTGGGGAGGAGCGTGGCTGCCACCCGCTGCCACCGCCGCCTTCCTTCCAGACTCCTCCTCCAGGCTGGCATTGACATTAACCGCCAGACCAAGTCCGGCACAGCCCTGCACGAAGCCGCGCTCTGTGGGAAGACGGAAGTGGTCCGGCTCCTGCTGGACGTGAGTCAGGGGCCGTGGGAGCTGGGGCGGGGGCGCGGAGCAGGGGGTCTCCTGACAGGCCACACCGTCTGGCACCTACAGAACGGGATTAATGCCCATGTGAGGAACACCTACAGCCAGACGGCCCTGGACATCGTGCACCAGTTCACCACGTCCCAGGCCAGCAAGGAGATCAAGCAACTGCTGCGAGGTGGGCCAGGGGGCGGGGCGGGGAGGCCGGGGAAGGCGTGGGGGCTGGGGGGTCTGGGCCCGGCGGCTGGCAGGACTGGGGGGGTCTCCCTCCTGTGTCCCCAGAGGCCTCGGCGGCTCTGCAGGTCCGGGCGACCAAGGATTACTGCAACAATTACGACCTGACCAGCCTCAACGTGAAAGCTGGGGACATCATCACGGTAAGGCCAGCCTGGGGAGGGCAGGGGGATGGGGGGGCCCAGGTGCTCACCCCGCAGCCCCCCATGTGGCTACTGGGAAGCCCGGGGGTCTGGACGGGAGGCCCGGGTCACACACACACACACACACACACACACACACACCCTCCCCAACCTGGAGGGGCGTCTCCCTGAGCTCGCCCCGACGCCTCGGGCCAGGTCCTGGAGCAGCACCCCGACGGCCGCTGGAAGGGCTGTATCCACGACAACCGGACCGGCCACGACCGTGTGGGCTACTTCCCGTCCTCCCTGGGCGAGGCCATTGTGAAGCGAGCAGGCAAGTCCCCCCCCACCCCACGGGCCTCGGCTTGGGCGCCAGAAGGAAGCACGTGGCCATGTGTGGTGGGTGGCAGGGCCATTGCTGGGCGTGGGGTCCAGAGTGGGCTCCTGCCGGCCGGCTCGTCAGCCTCCCCACACCTATTCCTTCAATTATTCAATAGACGTCATGCATCAGCCGCTAGGAATCGATGGTGACCCAAGAATGATGGACCTCATTCTTGCTCTCAAGCTCACCCCTAGGGACAGTGGGGAGAATGGCAGTGAAGTAAATACAAAAATGTGCCAACTAATGCTAAAGAGAATGTGCACAGAGGCCTGCTTTTTACTTATTTTTATTAGTTTTAGGAGTAAAATGCAGTGATTCATCAGGTGTACAGAGGCCTGCCTTCTAGACAGGGTGGTCAGAAAAAGCACTGGGGCGGGGAGGCTGGCCCGGACAGAGCATCCAGTCAGCGGGAACCACATGTGCAAAGGCCCTGGGGCAGAACAGGGCATACGATGTCAAGGGCCTGAAGAAGACCCACACAGCACAGCTGGCACAGTGTGAGGAGCAGGAAAGGCGTGCGGCCGGGCCACAGGGGGGTTGGTGAGATGGGTTACCTCCTAGAGATGACGTGGACGTCGACAGGTGAGGGGAGGGGACAGAGGGAGCCCGTCAGGAGGCATGGGAAGCCCACCCAGGGTCATCTAGGCTTCTGGGGGCCTCTCCCCTGGCAGAAAGGAGGTGCACCTCCTGCCCTCCCCATGCCCCACCCAGGACCACAGTGTCGCCACGGTGTCCTGCTCTCACGTGCAGAGGGCGGGGAGGGGTCTTCTGAGGCTCTTGCCACTGCCTGGAGACAGCCGGGGCCAGAGGAGGCTGCAGCGTCAACGTGAGGGGCCCCTGCTCTGTCCAGGCTCTGGGGCCAGGCCAAGGATGCCCCCTCGCCACGTGGGGGCCCCAGGCCTGGCCAGCCCGGGGTTCAGGGCAGCCGTGCTGTCCCACAGGTTCTCGAGCAGGCGCCGAAGAAAGCCCACCCCAGGCGGGCAGCTCCTCGGGGCCCTCCGCGCCCCCCGAGGAGATCTGGGTGCTGAGGAAGCCTTTTGCAGGTAGGTTTTGACCTCTGGAGGTCAGGGCGGCAGTGCTTCTATGAGGGAGCACCCCGCGCGGGGAGAGCCAGCAGCGGCTCAGGGTGCTCCCTGTGTTGGCAGGCGGGGACCGCAGCGGCAGTCTGAGTGGTGCGGCGGGTGCAAGAAGCGGCGGGGGCCATGCCCTGCACGCAGGCTCCGAAGGGGTCAAGGTAGGTGGTCTGGGGAGCAGGGCCGGGGTGGCTGGGCGCCGAGCAGCGCCGGCCAGCGTGCCTGTCTGGGTTGTAGCTCCTGGCAACGGTGCTCTCACAGAAGTCGGTCTCCGAGTCCAGCCTCGGGGACAGCCCTGTCAAGCCTCCAGAGGGCTCCACAGGTAAGGGCAAGGCTGCCACAGCCCTGGTCTGGCGGGGAGCGCCCCCCTCCCAAGCACCCCTGCCCCAGCACACCGTCTGTCTCCAGGTGCGGCCCGGTCCCAGCCTCCAGCGGCCCACGCGGGGCAGGTGTACGGGGAGCAGCCGCCCCGGAAGCTGGAGCCGGCCTCGGAGGGCAAGGTACCGGGCCGCGCTGGCCGCGGGGAGGGGCTCCCGGGCAGCCTGCTTGGGGCGCGGGCAGCGGGGGGCCCTGACAGGCCAGGCCATACTTCTGTCCGTTTGTCAGTCTGTGCGTGTAGGTGTTGTCTCTTGTGTGGGTTGTGCGTGTGAGCTGGTGCGAACGGCAAGTGTGACGTGGGCGTGAGGTGAGCAGGGGACGTGCCTGTGTGTGGGCGGTGACTGCGAGCCGGGCACGTGCGCGCGTGTGCTGTGCGTAGGAGGCGTGCGTGTGAGGCCAGGCCGGCCACGTGTGGGGCTGAGAGGGGCCCGTTGTGGGCACGGCGCGGGCGGCTGGCTGCTTCTCCTGCGCACCTCTGGACGGAGCCCACCTGCCCCGGCTGGGGGGCGGGGGCTGCTCCGTGCGGCGCAGCAGAGGCCACGTTCCCGAGCCCCTGGTGCAGGTGTCCCCGGTGAGGGAACAGGGGGGCTGGTCAGGGGAGCCTGTGACACAGCCGACAGCAGCTGGACCCTTCCGGCGGAGACCACAGGAGGCGGTCGCAGCGCCGACGGAGCTCGCCACGCCGGCAGTGGGGACCGCAGAGCGAGGAGGCACGCGGGGGCCAGGCTGTCCCAGGCCCGGCCGCGGGGGCACCAGCAGATGGCAGACCGAGCAGCTGAGCGGAGGAGGAGCCGGCATAGCGGCCCGGGTGCACGGCTGGCAGGCCAGCGGGCAGGCGAGCCTGCAGCGGGTCCCTTGTGTCTTCCAGAGCGCCGAGGCCGTGAGCCAGTGGCTTGCCACGTTCCAGCTGCAGCTCTACGCCTCCAACTTCATCAGCGCCGGCTACGACCTGCCCACCATCAGCCGCATGACCCCGGAGGTGAGCTGCCCGGAGGCTGGCGGCCCGCGGTGGCCGACACGGGCCCAAGGCCTCCCGCTCACGGGCCTCTCCTCTCCCAGGACCTCACGGCCATTGGGGTCACCAAGCCAGGCCACCGGAAGAAGATCACTGCAGAGATCAGCGGCTTGAGCATCCCCGACTGGCTCCCGGAGCACAAACCCGTAAGGCTCCCGGCACCCTGGTGGCTGTGCCCAGGGTAGTCGGACGGACAGACAGACTGCCCCTCTGGCTACAGCCCTCACCTGCCCTCTGGGGCTCCAGGGAGAGAACAGAGGCTAGCCTCTGTTTGTCTGTCACGGGCACTGGAGCCAGCCTTCCTGGGGCAGGGGCAGGGGCGACAGCCTCTGGGGGCTGTCAGGGCAAGGGGAGCCTGAAGCCAGGAGGGTGCCACCCCCCAGTACATGCTCCCGCAAAGGCCCTCCACACTGAGGCAGCCACACAGGCATACCACCTGGCACCCAACAACACCCCACCGCATCCCCCCCACACGCCAAGAGGACCCCGTGTTGACGGGAAGTGCTTGCACGCATCCAGGCACGTGTCCAGGGAGGACGTGTGCCTGCTTCGTGTACACGGACAGCACACGTGTACCAAATATAGTCAAGGCGCCGGCTGACGACTGCATGCACACACCCACACTCTCAGCAGCACGTGCTGGCTCCGCGGACAGCGGACACCCACACACACTGCCGTGCCGTCACCAACAGTCACCAGTGTGGTGCGACAGGTTCTGGGCCTGCCCGGGGAAGGTGGGCCCAAGGCCTGCTGCATCTACGAGGACACCCAAAGCCCCCAGGGCTGTGGGTCAGTGATGGGCAGGTTCATGCTCACCTCTCCCCATGAGCATGTCCCTGTCCCATGGGCCTCACGTTGCTCTGGGCACCTAGGGGTGACCACGTGTGCTGCGTGTCGGTGAGTGAGCAACGGGTGTCCAGCTGGGAGTGTGGAAGGTGGACATGGCTCATGTGAGTGGAGAGCATCATGGGTATTTACATGTGTACGTGCTGTGCCTGCGTGACCTGTGCCCAGTATGGTGTGGAAATGGGCGTGAGCGTGTCCGGAGGGTGCTGCTGCTCGTGTATGGCTGGGACGCAGGGTGCGTGTCTACGTGTATCTGGTCAGTGGCGCCGTGTGTCTGTGTCCGTGACGTGGCTGCCGTGGCAGGTGAGGGTGAGGAGGCACGTCCTTCCCCTCCCCCAACGGTGTCCTGAGGATAGGGTCATCCCTGTGTGTGTTTGCGTGTATTCGCACATGCGTGGGAGCTGGCCTTGGGCTCCTCCTGAGGTCACGCTGTCTCCAAAGCTGACACCTCTGGCCTGTCCATTTGTCCTTCTGTCTGTCTGTGCCAGGCTGGCCCGGTGCCCCTCCCCCTCCCCCGAAAGCTCTGAGCGGCAGGCAGGGTGTGGCCACGGCTGGGGCTGCCCTGTCTGTCCTCCTGCTCCCCAGGCGAACCTGGCGGTGTGGCTGTCCATGATCGGCCTGGCCCAGTACTACAAGGTGCTGGTGGACAACGGCTATGAGAACATAGACTTCATCACCGACATCACCTGGGAGGACCTGCAGGAGATCGGCATCACTAAGCTGGGTGAGGCCCTGGCCCCGCCGCCTGTCTTCTCGTCCCCGCTGCCTGCCCTGGCCTGACCTGCCCCTGCCCACCCAGGACACCAGAAGAAGCTGATGCTGGCGGTGAGGAAACTGGCAGAGCTGCAGAAGGCAGAGTATGCCAAGTATGAGGGGGGACCCCTGCGCCGGAAGGCCCCACAGTCGCTCGAAGTGATGGCCATCGAGTCGCCAACGCCGCCTGAGCCCGCCCCGGCTGACTGCCAGTCTCCTAAGATGACCACCTTCCAGGACAGCGAGCTCAGTGGTGAGCTGCAGGCTGCCATGACCGGCCCGGCCGAGGGTGCCGCTGCCGCCGCCCCTACCACCACTGCCGAGAAGCCCCCCAACCACCTGCCCCCCACGCCAAGGGCCTCCCTGCGGCAGGAGCCCAGCCTGGGCGGACAGGCACGGCACATGAGCAGCTCTCAGGAGCTGCTGGGCGAGGGGCCCCCGGGGCCTGGCAGCCCCCTGTCGCGAAGCCAGGAGTACCTGCTGGATGAGGGGCCGGCCTCCGGCACCCCGCCCAAGGAGACCCGGCCCAGCCGGCACAGCCACGGCGTCAAGCGGGCCAGCATACCCCCAGTGCCAGGCAAGCCGCGGCAGGTCCTCCCGCCAGGTGCCAGCCCCTTCACACCCCCTCAGACGCCCACCAAGGCTCAGCCAGGCTCCCCTCAGGCCCTGGGGGTGCCTCATGGTCCAACTCCAGCCACAGCCAAGGTGAAGCCCACCCCCCAGCTGCTGCCACCGACGGAGAGGCCCATGTCACCCCGTTCGCTGCCGCAGTCACCCACACACCGCGGCTTTGCCTATGTGCTACCCCAGCCCGTGGAGAGTGATGCAGGGCCGCCGCCCCCCACGGCCGCACCCCCGCCAGTGCCCACCCTGTGCCTGCCTCCGGAGGCCGACGTGGAGCCGGGGCGGCCCAAGAAGCGCGCCCACAGCCTGAACCGCTACACGGCGTCCGACAGCGAGCCGGAGCGGGACGAGCTTTTGGTGCCAGCCGCCGTGGGGCCCTACGCCACCGTCCAGCGGCGAGTGGGCCGCAGCCACTCAGTGCGAGCCCCCGCTGGCGCTGACAAGAACGTCAACCGCAGCCAGTCGTTTGCCGTGCGGCCCCGCAAGAAGGGGCCGCCGCCGCCCCCGCCCAAGCGCTCCAGCTCCGCCATGGCCAGCGCCAACCTGGCTGACGAGTCGGTGCCGGACGCCGAGACGGAGGGCGCCGGGGCCGAGGACGGCCAGCTAGGGGTCCGGGCGCAGCGCCGGCGGGCCAGCGACCTGGCCGGCAGCGTGGACACAGGCAGCGCAGGCAGCGTGAAGAGCATCGCGGCCATGCTGGAGCTGTCCTCTATCGGTGGTGGGGGCCGAGCAGCCCGCAGGCCCCCCGAGGGCCACCCCACGCCTCGCCCTGCCAGCCCGGAGCCGGGCCGGGTAGCCACAGTGCTGGCGTCAGTAAAGCACAAGGAGGCCATCGGGCCTGACGGGGAGGTGGTGAACCGGCGCCGCACGCTCAGCGGGCCTGTCACGGGACTTCTGGCCGCCGCCCGCCGGGGGCCTGGAGACTCGGGGGGGCCTGCAGATCATGGCCACGTTGTGGAGGATGGTGCCACCCGGCAGCGGTCTCGAGGTCCAGCCAAGGGTGAGGCGAGTGCGGAGGGCCCATCCCTGGCCAGGGTGGAGGCCAGTGCCACGCTCAAGAGGCGCATCCGAGCCAAGCAGAGCCAGCAGGAGAACGTCAAGTTCATCCTGACTGAGTCTGACACGGTCAAGCGCCGGCCCAAGGCCAAGGAGCGGGAGGCAGGGCCCGAGCCGCCACCGCCACTGTCCGTGTACCAGAACGGCACGGGCACCGTGCGCCGCAGACCAGCCTCTGAGCAGACTGGGCCCCCGGAGCTGCCCCCGCCACCCCCACCGGCAGAACCTCCGCCGCCCACCGACCTGCTGCACCTGCCCCCGCTGCCCCCGCCTGACACCGACACCCGGAAGCCAGCCAAGCCGCCAGTGTCTCCCAAGCCCGTGCTGGCCCAGCCTGTGCCCAAGATCCAGGGCTCACCCACGCCTGCCTCCAAGAAGGTGCCGCTGCCAGGTCCTGGCAGCCCAGGTAGGTGCGGGAGCCCGCTGGGGAAGGGCCCCCACCCCAGCCTCCCCACCCGCCCATTCCAGGGTCTGAGGGCTTTTCCTCTCCTTGAATTGGAGGAAGGCTGGGGAGAACGGGGTGGGAAAGGGTCCTCAGACCTCGTCACCCACCCCCCCACCCATGGGACAACTCTGCCGGCCCAGAACTGGGAGGAGGGTAGATGTCGGTCACTTTGCTCAGTGAAGGGGGCACAGAAAGCCATGGATAACAGCACCCGTGGAGGGAGGACAGGTGCATGATGCTAGGTCACGGAGAACCCTGGCCAGGCTGGACAGTGACCCCGGCACAGAGGGAGGGGGCCGGCTTCCAAGCAGAAGGATCAGAGGTGCAAAGGCCCTGCGGTATTCAAGCAACTCAAGGGCCAATGGTGGTGGCAGGCCACACCTGAAGGGGCATGGCGCTGGGGGGCAGACCGGGAGGGGTCTGGAAGCGGTGCGCCAACAGGTACGCAGAGAGGGGCGCGCCCCCTGGCGGCAGCGGGGAGTCCGGGGAAGGGGGGGCGGGAGGTGGAGGGGCGGGGGGGGCGGGGCCCCGGCAGGACTCCCGCCGCGAGGGCAGGTGTGTGTCCCGCCGCCCCCCGCCCCCGGTGCGAGTCTCCTCCTCCCCGCAGAGGTGAAGCGCGCCCACGGCACGCCGCCGCCCGTGTCTCCCAAGCCGCCGCCGCCGCCCACGGCGCCCAAGCCGGCCAAGGCCGCGGCGGGGCTGCAGTCGGGCAGTGCCAGCCCGTCGCCAGCGCCCTCGCCCGCTCGCCAGCCGCCCGCCGCCCTCGCCAAGCCGGCCAGCACGCCGCCCTCGCTGAGCGCCAGCCCCGCCAAACCCCCGTCCCCCGGTGCGCCCGCGCTGCACGTGCCCGCCAAGCCGCCGCGCGCCGCCGCCGCCGCCGCCGCCGCCGGGGCCCCCGCCGCACCCGAGGGCGCCTCGCCGGGAGACAGCGCCCGGCAGAAGCTGGAGGAGACGAGCGCGTGCCTGGCGGCAGCGCTGCAAGCCGTGGAAGAGAAGATCCGGCAGGAGGATGCGCAGGGCGTGCGGTAGGTGCGGGGGGCGGGGCTGCGGCGGGGGAAGGGCCTGCGGGAAGGGGCGGGGCCTGCGGATAAGGGGCGGGGGCTGCCGCGGGGGCGGGGCCTGCAGGGAAGGGATGGGCTCTGGCGGGGTCTGCGGGGCGGGGGCGGGCCGAGTGGGGCGGGGCAGCGGGGAAGGGGCGGGGGCAGAGGGGTCGCGGTCGGGTCCTGGGGGGACGCGGGCAGGGGTGCCCCGCCCGCTCACGCCCGCCCACGCCCGCCCGCCGGCCCGCAGCCCCTCGTCGGCCGAGGAGAAGAGCACCGGCAGCATCCTGGACGACATCGGCAGCATGTTCGACGACCTGGCCGACCAGCTGGACGCCATGCTGGAGTGACGCGGCCGCTCACGTCGGGCCTGCCCGCGCCGCCCGGGCCCGGCCCGCACACTGACCTTTACCTCAGGGTGGGCACCTCTGGGCGCAGCGCGAGCGGGCAGGGCGGCGGCCGGCGGAGGCCAGGCGCAGGGGACGGCCGGCCAGGCGGGGGGCGGCAGGCCCGTGCTGCCCGTCCCCTGCACAAGCACAACTGCCCCCGGGCGCAGGCCTGGAGGACTGCCTGGCCAGGGGGCCCAAGGGCTCTGGGTGAACGCTGCTGCCCGCTGGGTGCCCGCTCCCGTCTGCTGCTCCCTGTGCAATAACTGCTGGGCCACCCGCCCACCCATGCCAGGCTCAGCCTGCTGCGGGCGGAGGAGGGGCAGCCCCGGGCCCCTGCCTGGCGGGCAGCGGGAGGGGGGCAGCCTCTTCCGCCCCCTCCCCATCTGGCAGAGCACAGGCCTATGCCCAGCACAGAACTGCCCTTTGGGGACCTTCTGCCAGCCGCTCCAGCGCAGCACAAGGGGCTGGGGTGGGGTCGCGCCCTGCCCTGCTGTACCCCCCAGAATATAAGCTATCGAGAGTATTAATTTATTGGGAATGAGCTGAGGCAGATTTCCCCAGAGAAACAAAAGGTATAACTTTAACAAATATATATTTAAAGAAAGAAAAAATATTATTGATTCTATAGAAAACCATTTACCAACTGTAAGGACACTGAAGTCTAGCTCAAGACAAAAGCTGTTAGAGGCCTTGGCTGTCTGTCTGCCCATCCTTCTCTCTGTCCAGGACCCCTGGCCCAGTAGCACAAACAGGAGGCTGGGGTCCCGGAGGGTCCATGCTCTGCTAGGGCCTCCCCCTCCCTCTCTCCTAACTTCTCTGCGTCTGAAGAACTCGAAGGATGTGCCTTGCTTGCTGCTGGGCTGTGTCCTCCACACCGTGGAGCTGGTGGGGAGGGTCCCTGCCCTCCCGGGGGTGCTGGTGGGAGGTGCGCCTGGGCGTTGGGGCAGCTGTGAGTGCAACATGGGCACATCAGCCCGGGGGCAGCAGTGGGCACAGGGTGTGCATGCCAGGCTGCGTGTGGCGCGTGCAGGGTGGGGGGGTGCCCAACCCTCCTTCCCGGGACTCTACCCCATCCAAGTTCCCACAGACGCTTCTGCTCATGGTCCCAGGCTGTGTCGTGTGGTCCTTGCCCCCCCCCTTTTCCTCTCTCCTCTCTCTCCAAAAAGTACTGACTGGCCTCCTCTATTGTGTTTGCTGATCCACGTGTGTTGGGCACAACTTTGACGTTTCTTAAAAAAAAAAAAAAAAAAAAAAAAAAAAAAAAAAAAAAATCAACGACCCCGAAAAACCAGCGGTTGTGATGTGGGCGGGCAGAGGGGATCGGCCGACGTGGCATCTGGGCATGTGGGGCCCCTTCCAACTGTCATGCCCTGATGCTGCCCCAGGTGGGTGCGCCTGGCCTCTCTTCAGTGGGCGGCCCAGGCCGGGGCTCCAGCAAGTGGGGAGGGGGGTTCCGGGCAGGGAGCTGCTGTCAGCTGTCAATAAACAGCAGAAAACAGAGCTGCCTGGCTCACTTCTTGGGGACGTGTGTTGGGGAGAGTGGGGGTTTAGTTTGCTCCTGGCAGCAGGAAGTTGGTCAGGGGGCTACATCCTGGGGCTGACCAGAGGAGCTCTTCTGTGGCTCCTCCCCAGCCTCCCTCCTGCTGGCATTCTGGGGTGGCCTCTCTGTCACCGCAAAGACTGTCCCCACTCATAGCCACAGTCTGTGCAGTTTTTATTTCAATCAGGAAGTAATCAAATCTATATACAGTCTAAAAACAGTAGAAAAGGTGAGTAAAAAGGCCCACAGTCCATCTGGGGGGGGGGGGATGGAGCGTGGGCCGGGCGAGCGTCGTACCTGGCACCAGGGAGGGCTGGGCGCTATCCCGGCAGCGACGATCACAAGGCCAAGCAAAGGGAGGCTCGCCAGGCACAGGGCGGGGAGGACACTGCCTGGCCAAGTGAGCCTGCTTGCCTGTCCCCATGGGCCAGGCAGAGACCCTCCCTCGAGGCCCCTCACATGGCCAGCCTGCTTGGGACAGGCCTGTGAGGTCCCAGAGGAAGCCAACACTGGCCTGGATTCCATCAGCAAGTCCAAACCTGCAGAGGAAGGGCTCTGTCTCAGGTGCCCTTTGGCCCCGCTGCCTCACCACCACCTGCCATTCGTCCTGGCCCTCTAGGGCCACCTGCCCAAAGCTCCTAGGTCCTCAGCCCCCGTCCCCTGCTCCGGGTGTGCAGCCCCGGGAAGGCCCGAGCCAAGGTGCTGACCTTCACAGTGCTGTCCACGGCACCTGAGAAGAGCCGGCCCCGGGACACAGCCAGTGCAGTTACACTGCCCTGGTGACGCAGTAGGGTCTGCGTGCAGATCATGTTGTCCATACTCCACACCTGGGGGCACACGGAACATGAGGCCTCACCCGGGCCCCGCCGCCCACCCTCAGCCTCCCAGCAGCATCAGGCCAGTGCAGCACGCACCCTGAGAGACCGGTCATAGGACGCACTGAAGACTTTGGTCTGGTCTGGTGTGGAGATGACGGCCAGGGCGTACACGGTGCCAACGTGGCCCGTCAGGGTCCGCACCTGCTCCTTGGACTCGATGTCCCACACCTGAGAGAGTGGCACAGGCAGGTCAGAGCCACAGATGAGGGAGGACAGGGGCCCAGAGTTAGGCCCTGCCCCTAGGCATCCGCCTTACATGGATGAGGTTCTCGTAGGTGCCACAGACAATGTGGTGATTCGTCACAGCAATAGAGTAGACGCTGCCGCCAGATGTCTGCAGGACGTGGATGCAGTCGAGGGTCCGGATGTCCCAGATCTGCAGACAAGCTCAGGCCACTTGGTCCCCGGCCAGGCACCTCACCCCCAGGGCTTCTGAGGCTCTGGACAGTGTGAGCAGCCCCCCATCCTCCAGGATATGTGAGGGGACAGGGGAGATGGAGCTCCCAGGAGCAGGCCTGGGCGGTGTTGGCACAGGGGGCGGTCCTCCCGCGGGAAGCACGCAGGGCATACCTTGATTGTCTGGTAGGAGCCGCTGTACAGGTAGCTCTGGGCAGCCACCAGGGCTCGAACCCAGTGGTTGAGACCCGTGAGCTCCTTTTTTAGCTTCAGTTCAGTGCCCACGATGTCCCAGACCTGCGGGGACAGCTGTAAGCACAGGCTGGGGGGCAGGCACCCGGCACCCCGATGCCCCACATGTGCACGCGCAACGTCCTGCCGGACCTTGATGGCCTTCAGGGAGCCGCTGAAGAGCATGTTGTGTGAGGAGACCAGCGTGCACACCGGGTTGTCATGAGCCCGGATTGTGTTCACCTTCTGCAGGTTCTGGATGTCCCACACCTGGTGTGCGGGAGAACGGGCAGCCTCAGGTTCCCAGACCCCAGTGTGGCCCCGGCCTCTCTTGCCCACCTGCCTGCCCCACTCACGATGATGGTGCAGTCCGCTGAGCCACTGTACAGCTTGCACCTGGGGGAGCGGAGGCAAGGTGTCAGGGCAGAAGCCACCATGCTTGCTGACACTGTCCTGCCAGGCCGAGGGAGCAGCAGCCACCAGGAATCGGCAGCTCGGGCCAGCGCCAGGGCCACACCTGCTCCCTTGAGTCCTTGGTTTTCCTGTCTCGGCGAGGGAACCTTGGGAATGGAAGCCCGAACCCTGCCGCCTGCTTGGCAGGTGTCCGACAGCGAGCTGGGAGGTAATGATCCCCGTCAGTGCTGCTGGCAGTGAAGCCGCTGCTTTCTGGGAGGGAGCATGCGCCTCTCTCTCTCCATGCCTCACGCTCATGCCATGACATGAGACCTCATGACACGAGACAAGAGAAAAGGTCTAGAAAGGGCTACCCTGGGGGCAAGGGGGTTGCCGGGACAGCAACTCGGTGGTCCTGTCCCTGAACCGTGCCCAGGGCTCTGGCTACAGGCCGGCGAGCAGGAGCTGAACTCCCGCCTCCACCATGCCCTCTGGCTGCCTGAGGCACCCCCACACCAGCTCCATATGTCGTGAATGTGTGTCTTCAGAGAGGGAGGGCCCGTGTGCCACCACCTCGCCATCCAGCCTTGCTCGAGAGTCAGGGTGCCCCACAAGAGGGCTAGACACAGCCACTTGAGGACACATGGGGCCACACAGGCTCGAGCTATGGCCCACGGGGTGGCGGCACGGGGTCTACTGTCGCTGGCTCTGCACGGGCGCTGTGGGCAGTAGATGCACACATGCCTCCACTCACCCTTGGATGCACAGCGCTAGCACAATGCCGTCGTGACCCTCCAGGGTCTTCTGGCACTTGTAGGTGGTACACGTGTCCCAAACCTGCAGAGACCAGGGTCAGAGTGGGTCCCAGCAGGGTCAGCCCAATGCCAGCAAGGATGGAAGGTGTGCTCAGGGAAAAGCCTCGGCCATAGGCAGGCCAGAGCTGGAGAGGTTGGCATGCAGTGCCCGCCCTGTCCCAGGCTGTAGACCACCCCCCAGGCAAGACCCCACTCACCTTGATGGTCTTGTCGGAGGAGCCGCTGAAGAGCAGGTCCCCCATGGAGTAGACACAGAGACACCAGACAGGGCCCTGGTGGCCCACGAAGGTTCCTTTGCACTTGAAGATCTGCTGCGGGTCGTAGGCTGTGGAGGCGGGAGGAGCTGGTGAGGGCCTGGCGGCGCCCAGGGGCGGGGGTGGGAGCGGCAGTGGCAGGCCGGTACTCACATCCTAGGATGCCCATGTTGAGCCTTGCGTTGATATGGGACAGCTCGTCCTGCCAAGGGCAAGAGCGGAAGGCACATTGGCTGTGGCTCCGTTACCCCCCTGCCCCCAGGCAGCGCTCGGCCGGGGCAGAACAGGCGCAGCGGCAGCCGCCCCTGGCACAAGCACCTGACGGTGAGTGGGGATGGGCCTCCTGCTGGGACCCACATGAGAGGCAGTCCTGAGCTCCCCCGTTCCCCCCACTGCCCCCTGCACTTGGGCCCCGACTGCTGCTCACGTTCAGCATGGACGCATCCCTGCGGAACTCCATGAGGTCCTCACTGAGCTTGCTCTGGTTTTCGTCTAAGACGTCTGGGTGACAGGGAAGAGGGTGTCAAGGACCAGGAAGAGGGGCTGCCACCCTGCCTCTCTGGGACATGCCCTCACCGAACTTGAGCTCCAGGCTCTTCTCCAGCTGGTCAATCTTCTCTGAGAGCTTGCCCAGCATGGAGCGCAGGAAGGCGATCTCCTGGTCCTTCTGGGCCAGCGCCACATGCATCTCGTGGAAGCGGTCGTCCGTCTGCTGCAGAAACTCCTTCAGGCCCTCAAAGCGACAGGTCTCCAGGTGCGTCTCATACGTGTCCTGGTTCCCGATGAACGTGCACCTGGAGGGCCAGGATGGCTGCCCTGCCCACCGGCTCACCTGCCCGCTTGGCGGGGCCCCTCACCCCAGGAGTCTCTGTCCAGTCCTCCCACACCTGCTCCCCGCCTATGTGTCCTGCTCCCGCTCAGCACCCAGCAGCTGCTTTGCAAGGAAATCCAGTCACTTTGCTCCTGCTCGCAGCCCTCCGAGGGCCCTTGGCCCGCCTCCCAGCTCCTGCCCCTCCTGCCCAGCACACCTCAGCTGCCCCCCCGCCCCCATGGGTCCAGCTGCCCAGAGCCCTTGTGCTGGTCCTTGGCGCACACCCGCACATGCATTAGTTCTCAGGGCCCGCCTTCCCTGGCCCCCCGCGCCCCAGCCACTCCGACCCCTCTGCGTTCCTGTAGGGCTCGGGTCTCTCCTGCACAGCACCTGTACCTCAGGTTGTAATTACACAGCTGGTGGTGTGGCTCCCGCTAGGGTCCGTCTCCCCGGGGACCCTGGCTGTCTCCCCAGCGCTCAGCACACAAGTGGATCTCAACAAAGGTTTGCTGAAGGAGGGACTGTGAATGCCAGCCCGGCCCCCACCCCCTGCCCTCCTGCCTGCCCACCACCATCCTAGGGCAGCCCCCGCGCGCCCGCCCCCGCCCACTCACCCGTACTTGGAGTGGGGACACTTGATGTGCTCGCACTCCTTGAGGTGGGCTTCCAGGTTCATCTTGAGGAGGGGTGGGCAGCTGGGGTTGTTAGGGCATCGCACGGGCCTGTAGTCACAGCTGCCCTCGTGGTCCCTGTGGGAGGCAGGACACGGCGGGCAGGGGCGCCGGTTCTCAGCACCCCGGGAGCTGGGGAGCCAGGGGCTGTGGAGGGTACTTACTTGCGAGCGCTGAGCTTGATGGTGAAGGGGCACCCTCGGGGGTCCACCTCAAAGACTGGGGGCTTCCCGCCCCCTGCTGCCCGGCAGCCGTGCCTGCAGTGGATGAAGAGCTCCCCGATCTGCTCGGCCACCGCAATGTTGTTCACCACCACTGTCAGCTTGGCGTGGTCCACGGGGCACTTCTCTGGAGGGAAGGGCGTGCTGACCCCACAGTCCACCTGGCCACCCCCTCCCCTGGCACCTCTGTTCAGAGCACTGTGGCCAGGCTGTGCTGGGGGAGGACTCTTCCCTGGTGAGCAGCTGGTGGGAAACTGAGGCCTGGTGTGGCAGGCCCGGAGCATGCTCCCCACGCTGGGTGGAATGAACCTGTGTCTGGGGCCTGATCCACTCATCTACCTGCCCTGCTGAGAGGCCTGGAACAGGAGGGGTGCATAGCCGGGCCACCATGAATGACCACTGGGTGAGAAGGAGGGGACAGAGGCCCCTCAGCTGACTCAGGAGTCCGGGACGGGGTGGAGAGAGCTGGAGACACAGCGTGGAGAGGAGCCAGGCCTGGGGCAGGGCGCCAAGGCCGAGATAGTGAGGTGGGCAGCCCCCGTCAGAGAGCCCGGGGCCCGTGAGCTGTGGGTCTCACTGCTCTGCCCGTCAGGTTCAGAGGCTGGCCAGCGTGCACCTGGCGCTGCTGCTGCCTGTGGCAGAGCTACTGGGGGCAGGATGAGGGAGGAGCCCCCATGTAGCAGGGGCACTATCAGTGCTGGGCGCGGGATAGGACCCCCTGGAGGGACCCCCCTACCCCCACCCTGGGTAACGAGGTGGCCGGGCCCGGGTCTGCAAGGGCCTTACCTGACTTCAAGGCACATCTTCGACAGAACGTGTGCTGTGGAGATGACGGGTGAGCTTGGAGCACAGCCACAGAGCTGCCCCCCCAACCGCCCGGCCCCCTACAGGGGCACCTGCAGGGCAGCCACACCTGCTGGGCCCGCAACTGAGACCAAAGTTCCGCAGCACAGTGGCCGGCAGCCTGCCTGGCCTCGTGGCAGCGCACAGGTCAGGAAGGGACGGGCAGGGCGGGACGTGGTGGCCTTACCCCACACGTGGTGATCACAGGGTCCTTGAACACGCTGCAGCAAAGCTGGCAGCAGAGCTTCACCGAGGGCTGCTCAGCAAACACCAGCGGCTCCTAGAGCAGTGCGGGCAGGTGAGGGGACTGCTGCGCCCTGGCCCAGGGAGGGCCTGCTGAGGCCCCGGGCTGGGCCTGCACTGGAGGGGACGGGGACGGTCCCTCTAGCTGCGCCCTTGGCCACCCGTGCGTACCGTCCACCTGACAAAGACTGGAAGGGACCCCCTGCACCGGGATCCACCCTCACTGCCAGGGCTGAGAAGGCGAAGAGCGTGCCTGGGGGGACTGGGCGGGATCACACCCTCTCACCAGGCCCAAGGGGAAGGTCCTGCCGCCACCGCCACCACAGACGGAGGGGCCGCCCTGCCGCGCGGACACACCTACCGGCTCCTCCTCCTCCTCAGGCAGCGAGAACGTGGAGCGCAGGGACATGCTGGACTCTGAGTGCAGGGAGCGGACGGAGATAGCCGAGTCGGAGCGGCGTGGGGTGCTGATGGGGGGCTAGAGGGCACGGGGGCAGGCAGCCCGTCAGCCGCGGGGAGGGCAGGGCCCCCTGGTCCCGGCGGGCGCTCACGCGTGTGCCCGGGGAGCCGGTGCGGTGCCCGGGCCCCTGCCTGCCCGGCGGTCCCGGCCCTGTTGCTGGGCCACCCGCGCACGTCTGCCAACTTTCTTTGTGTAAATGGAGAGACTTCCTGCTATTGAATTCCAGGAGGACACGCTCGCCTGGCCCGCTTCCTGCTTCCCGTGAGGGAGTGTGGGCTGCGCACGGGGCGCCTCCATCAGCCAGTCCTGGGCCAGCCTCAGTGCCCGGACCGCTAGAGGGAGGGACGGCTGGCGGATGCTATGGGGCCCTGGGTCCCTGGGTCCCCTCGGCCAGGCCACTGAGGCTCCCATGGAGGGCAGGGACGCCCCCCGCTGACCCCGGGCCAAGATGCCTAACCAGAGGGGGAGGGTCTGGGGGAGCCAGGGGGGGCTCTGTTCCCCCCCCCCAAGTAGGGATCCTGTAAGAGCCACTGCTCCCCACACTCCCGGCCCACCCAGAGGCCTCATTCATGAACCACAGACCTCCAGCCTCCACAGCCCACGGGCCCGCGGCTGCCCGTCTGAACCTCTGCACAAGGTCAGGAAAATCCCCTCCCCACCAGCCACAGGGGAGTCAGGGGTCATGGAGCCCGAGGCAGGTGCAGCCACAGGGAGTGGGGCGCCAAGCATCTGCTTTGTGCTTGGAGAAGGCCTGGTGCAGCGCCTAGCATGTGGCATGTTTGAATGCGTAGAAATACCGTTTATCTTTGGATTAAATAGAATCCAAGGTGCGGCAGCCCAGCACGTGAAGGCATGGGTCCTGCGAGGCTGGGAGGGCAGGAGAACTAGCTGGAGTCAGCCAGGCATGCACTGGTGAGGTCCCGCCGAGGGAAGGCAGAAAACAAGGCCTGGGACAGGCGAGTGGCAGGAGGGACCCAGCCACCCCCCGGGCCAGTGCAGGTCCTCCCTTCCATCGGCAGGGCCAGGGCCCAGACAGGCAGAGCACAGCCACCCTGACGCTGGCCACACGGCCTGGGAATGGACGGCCAACCCGACACTGCCCGAGCCCCTTCCTCACTCTGCAGCACCAGTGGCAGGAAGCTCTCTGGCTGTCCCGCACCCGTGCAGCCCTCACAGCCTCCAGGTACCTGCTCGGGCCTCCAATCTCCACCGGCGGCCCACCCCCCATCCTCCACTCCACACCAGAGGCACCTTTAAAAATGGAAATCTGATCTTGTCACCCGCAGGGCTGAACAGTCCGTGGCTCCCGTCGCTCCAGCTTGTAGGCCCTGCACCCTACGGCCCAGCTGCCCTCTCTGGACTCGTCTTCCACACAGTCCAGCCATGGGTACTGAGGCTTTAGGGTGTCCGGACACGCCAGCCCTCTGCCTCCTTGGCCCACTACCCACTGCAGACCTACGCTGGGGCATGCCTCGCAGCTAAGCCGCCTTCTTCAGCTACTCCAGGGACCAGGCTCTTGGGAAGGGGGGCACGACGGGAGGCTGTGGGGAGAGGTGGTCACTGCACAGACCTACCATGCTGTCCTCCTCATCTCGTGGTGAGTAGGCAAGGGTGCTGGAGGAGGACGGCGTCCTGCGGTGCTGTTTGTACGTGCTGGTCCCATCAGCTACCAAGCAAAGAGGGTTGGAATGCCATGAGTGGGGGTCATGGGGCTGTGCCTGGCCCATCATGGTGGGAGGCAGGCCCCTGGGCAGATGGGCCCAGCAGCGGCAGGAGCTGGGCCTGACATGGGGCTAGTTCTCTCTGGCAAGTCTCCTTGCCCCCACCCGCTTCCTTGGCCTCCTTCTTGATCTGAGGGACACTGGGTCAGGGCTGGGTTCGTGGGCAGCTGGGAGCCCCTGGCAGGAGCCGGAGCATGGCAAGGGCAAGGGCGTGAGCTGGCCTGAGCCCCCAGCTAGGGCCGTGGTGATCCAGGAAGGGAGGAGCCCCCACATTCGCACTCCCTAGGTGGGCTGAAGGGAGGGTGGAAGGTCTTCTCTGCCTCTCCCTTCTGCCAGCCTGCTCCTGGGGCTGCCCTGTGTCTGGCTAAGGCACGAGGCCAACGCCTGAGTAATCATACCCAATGCCATGTGCTTGGATCTGGGATACGGTCTTGTCTGCCCTCAAGGAGACCCTGCCAGGGTGGGGGCGAGGGCTCTGAAGGCCTCTGTGCACCCAGGAGTAACAGAGGCAGAGAGGCCCCTCAGCTGGTGTGTGGTGGGGCCTGGGACAGCCCACTGTGGGGTCCACTCATCTTCCACTGCTCCCCTGGCCAGAACCTGGCCTAGCCTCCGGCCTTCTCAGCCCACTGCATGGAAGGTGTTGGCCAGGGGTCCACGTGAGAGCCCAAGAACCTCCCTCACAGGCCCTGTGGGCAGCAGCCGGAAGCCCTGGCATGGCTGGCACCAGCCTCCGACACCAGCCAAGCCCAGATGTCATGCCCAGCCCCGAAGACCTGGGTTCGTGATTCCAGGTGTGAGCAGCTGCCTGTGACTGGGCCTTAGTTTCCCCATCTGTACGCCCAGCTCTGACCCCTCCCCGCCACTGAGCAGGGTGCTGGTGGGGCGAGTACCAGACAGACTCAGCCTGGAGCCCTGCAGCTTCTGAGGGTGGCGAAGCGTTGAGGAGAGCACCTCAGGTGCTGGGATGATAGGGGACGTTTCTTTTCTTTTGCTCAGGACCGAACGTCAAAGAAGAAAAAAGGGCCCTTTCAGAGCCTCGGGCTGGGTCACCCAGTGGCAGAGGAGCTGGCATGAGCACATGTGTGAGGCAGCCCCGCCACCTGCTGGAAGAACCTCCAGAAAAGCCCTGAGAAACTAGCTACTTGTGCAAGGAGCAGCGCAGCAGAAAGGCACCCCCTGAACCCCCTGCCCACATCCCTCGTGACCCTCGTGACCCGGGAAAGAGGCTGTGCCCCCGTTTGTTGCTCCTGATGACCTCCTCCGATAAATGGCCCAGGGGTGCAACCAGGCTGGAGGAAGGACCCTATGAGTCCTTCTCACCTGCCAGTGTCCTGGGTGGTCCCCAGTCCCGGTCCTGCAGGGGCTGCTAGGACCTTGGGGCAGGGACGGGCCAGGGCTCACTAGGGATGGGTGGGGGATCCAGGGTGCGGGACAGGACGGGGATGCAGCAGCAGCAGAGCAGCAGGGAGCCCCCCTCCAACACCAGTGCCGCTCCTGCCCCACCGGAAGCACCCCACAGACCCTGGCGGGAGCTAGTGCCACCCAGTCCTGCCAGCCCAGACCGGCTGGGGCTGGCACACTCACCTTTCGTGATGGTGGTGACAGCCGAAAAGGCGGGTCCAAAGGTCGTTTCCATCCTGGTCTGGAGAGAGAATGCAGAAGGTTTGACCCCGGCCCCCAAAGTGGATGTGGACACACACACAAACACGCACGGACATGCCTTCACGCCGGTGTGCCTGTGGGCATGCGTGCATATGCACGGACCACCCAAGCCGGGAGGGGTCGGCTCCAGAAGCTCTGCTAGAGGGCCGCGCATGTGTAGCGGGCGTAAAGGGCAGACCCCGGCCCACGAGGTCTCCTCTTACCCCAGCTGCGACGTCTGGGGTGGGAAGGTTGGCGGGCCCCCCGGAGAAGCGGTTGTAGCGGGCGTTCTTGCCCGAGCTCATGCTCTAGAGAGGCATCTAGGGTCCTCCGGCAGCGTCTCCTGGGCGGGCGGCACAAGGGTGGGCTTCAGACAGTAGCCTGGTCCCCGCGGGCACACTTCGGCCTCTCTGCCACTGGTCGTGAAGAGGCGCGGCCACATGGGCAAAGTCCCTCTCCCTGCCTGCCTCCCGCCCCAGATGTGCACAGGCTCCAGGAAGGGAGGAGGCCCCGGCTGTAGGCAGGCAGCAGGCCCTGAGTTTTACCTTCCTTTAAGGCCTAGCCCTTCAGAAAAGCCACAAGCTCCGCCCAGGAGGTGGAGGCCCCCACGGTGCCGTCTGACCCCCCAGGTGTGAGGGCAACTGTCCTCGGGGCCGAGACTGGGCCGTGGCGCCCAGGACGGGATCAAGCCATATGCCTGCTTCCTGCCAGGGTAGGTGTGTCAGGCCCTGGGTAGTCCCCTTCCTGCGGACAGGGGACGGTGGCCACACCCCAGGGAACCTATGCATGACACACCTGGTGCCCAACACTCAGAGCCTCGTCATGCAGATAAAGCCATTTTGGGGGCAGGGGCAAGAGATGAGAGCCCTGACTCACTCCTCAGGCTTAGCTGAGGACTCGTGGGCGGAGGTGGCAGGAGAGGGCACAGTGGGAACCATCCTGGGCCTCCGAGAACAGAAGAGGGGAGCACAGGCTACTGGAGAGGAGAGGGCCAGCGGCTGCCCAGATCATGGATGGGCCGGGGAGAGCTGCTCCACTGCCCCTTCCCAGAGGCCCTCCCAGCGTCAGTGTCCACAGTCGTGGCCTGTGCCCCACCTCCTGCCATGGCCCGGAGTCAGCGTAGCCACAGGGCCCCAGTGTCAGGCCAGGCTCCCCACGAGGAGGAAGGCTGCATCCCCAGGACTGCCTCCACCTGGCGGACATGAGCTCTCTGCCCCGGGAGACCCCTGAACAGCCCCCCTGGGATGCTACACCATGAGCTCATCACTAGCCGCCCAGCCCAGCCACCAGAACAAGTGTCAGCATCTCCCCGGGAAACCAGCTGGTCTTGCTCCTATGAGACAGAAGGGGGTGTGGCAGGCTGGGGCCCACCCCATGGTCTGAAGGCCTGAGGACTGGAAAGGGCGCCTGGCGGGTGGGCTGCTAGGCCTCCCACACCGTGGGAGAAGGCAAGGGATGCTCTCTGTCCCCACCCGCGGTCAGCTGGCTGCAGCACCTTCTCCATCAGGCCCTCGTGACCCAGCACACCTGGCCACCCACGTCTGCCTCACACACACCCCGGAACCACGCAGGGGTCTTCGGGCCCAACCCACGGTCTCCAGGAGAGAGCTGGCCCTCAAGCTCTGTCCCCACACTGCTCCTGAGCTATCTGTCCGGCCCTCACCCTGTGTTCTCTCCCGCCTGCCCCTTCAAATGTCACCTTCAAGCCCCCCTCCCAGGCTTCTAGACTCAGGCCTCAATGGGTGACTCTCAGCCCCCGAGTTTGCACCCACAAGGTACCGCCAGCCCTGTTCAGAGTGCCCTACGGGTCCAGCTAGGCAGAGGGACACACGAGGTGGACCAAAGCCTCCTCTCCTGCCCACCACTCCCCCTGCTGTGACTCAAGGGACTTGGCTGTGTGTCCTAGACCAGGCTCTCCAGTGGCTTGTCCTCTGGAGGGGGGGGGGGGGCAGGCAGGGGCTCCTGGGAGTGGGCAGTATCAGGCCCGAGGACAGAGGTGTGAATGTGGCGTGTCCAGAAGCCCGACCTCCAGCGCCGCTGCTGGTCTCCGTGCTAAGCAGGAAATCTTGGGTGCTGCCCTGCTTGGATTATGGCCACTGTGGCCGGGGTGAGGTCCACACAGCTCGAATAGAGGAGCTCCAGGACTCACCTTTCGGGAAGCCCAAGGTTGGCTCCCGCCTCAGCACCACAGGCAAGCTGGGAGGAGGGTGGGGGTGGGTCGCAGGGAGGCAGCTGGCTCACACTGACCTGGATTTTACAATCCATCTGCTCCCTCTGCTGCAAGCTCCCAAAGCCCAGAGGCCAGCAGCCAGCTCCAGCAAGCAGCACCCGGGGTCTGGGCAGCCGCGACCCCAGCAGGGACACTCCCTGGGACCCCGGCCAGCCCGCCAGCCCCCATGGGGCCTGTGTGCCTGTTGCTGAAGTCTGAGAGCGCAGGCGTCTGGTCTGGCTCTCCCTCGCTCAGGAGTGAAGTAAACAGAAAGGCACGCAGGGCTAGCAGGGCAACATGCAAATGGGCTGGAGAGTCCCCCAACGGCCAATAGCGGCCTCAGACGCAGGGCAGCGGGTGGGGGCAGAGAGCAAAACCCAGCCACAGAAAGGGCGGAAGTAGGGACGGAGTAGGAAGTAGGGACGGAGTAGACGGAGTAGACGAGGGAACCACTTCCCCATTTACACAGGTTGGCACGCAGCCCCAGGGTGCAGGCCACTGCCCCCCCCCCCACCAGCTGTGCGCCCCCAACACAGGGATCAGTTCCTACCCTAAGCATCCAGGAATTGAGCAAGATGCCCTGAGCTTTCAGCCCTGCTCCCTCCCCAGGGGTTGCATCTTGCAAGAAGAGTCTTCTCTGGCATCCTCCAGCTCTGCAGGCCAAACCCAGGAAGTGACCCGCACAGCTCCACACCCCTTGGCCGCCCAGCTGTCCTGGGGGTGTACCCCAGCCCCCGGGAGTTGGCCCCTTCACCACTCCACATTACCCTGTAAGCAGGCTGACAGGGAGCTGTCAACTGGACAACCGGACTCTCCCAAACTGGGAGGAGCTGTGGGCTGGACCTGCCAGGCCCAGCTGGGGTGGGAGGAGACAGAGCCCCCCCAGCTCCCCCTCCCCAGCCAGGTCCCTACCCTGCCTCTTCCAGGTGTCTCAGCAGAGCCCAGGGCAAGGACCTGAGAATTCTCTTAGAGACACAAGACCCCAAGTCCCAGCAGAGATGGGTGGTCTGTCTGCCTCAGGTTGGGGGGGGGGCATGGTACCCAAGGGCGCTCAGGGTCAGTGCAGAACCAGCCCCCCTGTAGCCCCTCACGTGAGCCTAGGGTCAAGGCCCACGGATCTTTGTCCACCCACATCTGTATCCAAAGGACTTCTGGGGCTCTGGGGTACACTCCCTGCCCAAGGGGGAACCAGAGATCCACCTACAAGGTCCTACCCCTAGCTCCTTGCCGGGAAAGCCCCCCCACCAGCCCCCTTCTCTGGGGGACCCCTCCCCAGCTCATGCCCTGGACAGAAGGCATCAGGATCTGCTAAGGCGTCACCCTTGGGAGTGTGGGACACGGGTCCCCCAGCGTGGTTCGTGTGGCCGGCAGCCAGTGGAGTGGGCAGTGCACATGCTGGAATCCCGCGGGGGGTGGGGGAGAAGCAGGTCTCACTAGAGCCAAGCCCCACCCCGAGGCGGCTCCCCTAGCTGCCCCAGGCGGAGGGCGTGGTGGGGTCTCCCAAACAGCCTGTGCTGAGCCAGCAAGGGGGTAGGCATGCCCTGGAAACCCCATCAGGCCGCACATTTGGTGGTGACGGTTCCGGGGGGAGTACCGGTGACTCAGGACACCGCAGCCCTGCCTGGCACGGAGCTGTGGGTGGCCGGCTGGATTACAGCCGGAGCTCCAGGCACAGGCCCCGTATCACCCACGGACCACCCAGCCCCTGGGTCAGCCCCTGCCCGAGGCCCCCGGGGCCCAAGCCCAAGCGGGGCGGCCAAATCCTATAGAAACAGGCTGCGTTGCCATAGCAGAGCCACATACACTCCCCCTGCTGTTCCCTGACGTCCTCTTAGGATGTCTTTTCCATCCCAGACACGCAGGGTGTGATGTCAGGGATCCCCTCAGCACCTCAGCAGGCACTGGCTCGAGGCCGGCCAGGCCTCCCTGCCCTCACCTGCCACCCTTGTCTCTGTACCCACAGTCCTAATCCACAGGAACTCCAAGGTCGTCCCTGGGATGCTGGGTCCTTACACCCCTGCCTGGCCTCTCACCTTGGGTATCCAGGCCCAGCCTCTCCAGCACCCACAGGCCCCTCTGCTGGAGGGAGAGCATCCCTCCTGCTGGGCCAGCCTGGCTCTAACCCCCACTCAGCAAGGGGAATGCCTCTGCCTTTCCACCTGCCCCTTGGGGCCAGACTCATCTCCTACTCTTTCCCTCCGATAGGATGGATGGCCACATACAAGCTGTAGACTCAGCCTGGGGGGGGCGGGGGGGGCTGGGGGGTTACTCCTGGAGAGCTTCCTGGAGGAAGGGGCTGGCCAGATCCGGAGCAGGGAGAGAGCATTCTGGGAAAAGGTGGTATTTGTCCTCCTATCTCAGCACCTGGCTGCAGGGCCCACTCTTACCTGCCCACACTCTCCCACCAACTCAGGGTCTGGCCCACCTCCAGCGGCAGGGGTACAAATGGGAGCGCGTCCCACGCTGCAGCACGTCCCACGCTGCCTTAAATCAGCGAGTCTAAACCTGTGGAGACGGGTCCTGGGCCTGTGCCCAAGAGCCAAGTGGCCAGCAGTGGCTTAGGCCCAGGCTACACCTCCAGGCCGCCTGGCCAGTTCTCACTGCTCCCCATGCGGTTTCTGTCCCTCTGCCTTCCTCTTTCTCGCTTCCCTGCATTAGCGGGGAGCGCATGCGAAGTCCACCCCATTCCTGGCACATCCCTTCCCTCCTGGTTCTGCAAGGCTGCTCCTTCTGCCTGGGGGCTCCTGGGGTTGGTTCACCCCCCAACTAGACTTCCAGACAGCATGCCTCCCCTGCTGGGGGCGGCCAAGCAGCAGGTCCCCGAGTGACATTAGCACTAGCTGCCCCCCCACCCCAGGGGCCCATTTCCTCTGTCGTTTGCCCGCCTGACCCACACTCCTCCACAGAGCAACCCAATGCCTTCTGCTGCAGGGCCAGAGCACACAGGACAGCTGCGGGGGGCTGGTGGGCCCCTCTGCAAGGGTCCCTCCTGCCTAAGCCAGCCTGAGCGCCTGGCGAAGCCCCAGCGGCCCACCCAACAGCAAGGTCAGGCCAGTGGGGACCCAGGTTCAGAGCAGGTTATGTCCTGCCGACACCTCCCAAAGCTGGACACGTGCTGACCCCTGCAAGTGTCCTTTATGGAGATGGAATAGCATCACGGTCAAGGCCACGAGCACGGGACTCAGACCTGGATTCAAATCCCACCTCTGCCACACAACAACTGCGTGACTTTGGGCAAGCTGCTCACCCTCCCGGGCCTTCGATTTCCCAGCCCCGAAATGGAGTGGATGTACCCACATCCAAAAGGAACTGTGAGGGAACCCTGGGTGGCGCAGCGGTTTAGCGCCTGCCTTTGGCCCAGGGCGCGATCCTGGAGACCTGGGATCGAGTCCCACGTCGGGCTCCCGGTGCATGGAGCCTGCTTCTCCCTCTGCCTCCCTCTGCCTCTTTCTCTTTCTCTCTCTCTCTCTCTCTGTCTGTGACTATCATAAATAAATAAAAATTAAAAAAAAAAAAAAAGGAACTGTGAGAGACGCCTCTCAAGGCACCAGCCAAGGCCCTGCCAACAGCAGCCTCTCTCGGGAGCCAGAAACGGAGCTGAGAGGCCATCCCAGGACTTAGAGCCCGCAGGAGGCCACGCAGAGGCCGAATGAAGCCCTGTTCCTCTTGCTTCCTCTGTTCTGCCAGCAAACTGAGGAGTCCGCCGTCACTGAGGCCAGGCAGCCCCAGGCCAAGCTGTGCCCCGAGCCGCCAAGCCACGGCGCCCAGCCTGCCCAGGGCCCCCCAGTCAGCATGGGCCCTTCCACACACTGCTCCCATCTCCCGGATCGCACCTTGCCATTCCCACGGCCAAGTTCACACCCACCGCGGGCCAGTCCCTGTGCTGGGGAGGGGGGGCGAATGTGAGCTGGAGTCGCTGGGGGCCCTGGGAGGAGAGGCGGACGAGGCTCCAGAGTACTACTGATCCCCGTAGGCACTTTTCTGTGGGTTCTTGTCCCGACTAAGTCAATACTGCAGGCTTTGGTCTGTTCCATTGGTTTCCAGAAATACCATGACCCACAGCCACAGTGGGGGTTACTCCACAGGGACCCTTCAGGAAGGAGGACTCCCCCTCCTTCTCAGCTGGTTACCTCCTTCATCCAGGCTGCCCCTACCTACCCCCGCTTCCCCTCACAGTGAGGCTCTGGCTGCCGGGGGGGATAATACAGAGATACCACACAGGAACCTCGAGACACCGGGGCTGGGGGGTTCCATGGAGAAACGTGAATCCCCAGAGCAGTGCAAGTAGGGGTTTATGACACAGAGGTGGTGTCTGCTACACAGGCCTTCAGGGAAGGGGTGTGGGAAGGGAGGGGCCCAAAGAGAAGGAATGAGGAAGAGAGAGGCCACATGCTTGGCAAAGGCCAGGAGGGTGGGCAGCCACCAGGAGAGGGGACCTGTGTGCGCGTGGGGAGGCCTGTGGGATGGGGAGAAGGCTGGACAGCCTGGAGCTCCAAGCAGGGGAGGCTGCAAAGGGCGGAATCCCCAGCCCTAGCCTCCACCCCTGTCCTGCCAAAGCAGGGTGGGATCCAGAACTGCAGGTTCAGCCCCAGCTGCATGCCCCTGCCTGGTCAAGACAGCAGACCCAGTGAGGGGTGGGAGCCCCCTCCCAGCCCGCTGTCCCCCACGCACAGGTCAGCCTCCTCACCGTCTTCTGCTTCCCCGGGAACATCAGTCCGTCCTCCACACACGGCCAGAGGCTCCTTACTAGACTTGGATCTGACGCAGGCTCTCGTGGCTTGAGTGCCCCCCCAACAGCCTCCCTGCCACCCTGTGTCGGCCTCAGGGGCTTGCCTGTCACCCCTCTGCCAGCACTCCCTGGTGCACCTGGCCCCTCCTCCTCACTCTGGCCTTTGCACACCTTGCTCCCTCTGCCAGGCATGCTCTTCCAGCAACTTCCCAGGACAGGCTGCTTGCGGGAGGAACCTCCGCCCTCACCAAGCCGGTGGGAGCGCCCAGGGCTCCCCCCTCCAGCGTCCTGCTTCTCCCACGACACCTATCACAACTCCTCAGGATTCCCCGGGTGCTGTCCAGCGCTCCGCACCCGGGATCACCGGCTTGAGCCCCCAGGAGACGCCTGCCAATGCCTGGAGGCATTCCGGGTGGTCACGGGGTGGGGGGGAGGCCCCTGTATCTAGCGGGTGGAGACCGGGGATATTGCTCCACGTCCACCGAAGCACGGCGGGGAACGCTCGGCGCCCAGTGTCAACAGCGGCGGGCCGCAGAAAAGCTGCCAGAGAAGCAAAGCCGCTCCACCAACGCGGCGGGGAGGAGGCAATGAGCAACGACCGCGCGAGACCCCGGCCCGCGCCCGCCCCGCCCCCCAGGCCGCTCCCACTCCGCGGGCCCCGACGCGCCCCCCGCGCGGCCCCGAGGCACGAGCCCCCGGCCAGGCGCGCCTCGCCGACACTCACCCGCCCGCGGCCACCGGGGAGCGGCAGCGCCACCCTCCCGCTTCATCGTGCCCCCGCGGCCGCCGGCCGGGAAAGGGACAGGACGTGCGAGCCGGAAGCGCCCGGGCGCGGCGCACGCCGGGACTTGTAGTTCCCCGACTCGCAATGTCCTTGGGGCCGCCTCACGCGCGGCTCCTCAGAAACTACGACTTCCGGCGGCTCGACGTCAGGGGCGGGATTGGCAGCTTTAGAATCGCTCTATGTTGCAGGTCGCAGTCTGATTGGTTGCTTGCGGCTGTCGCTCACGGTCCTGTTCGGGGCCGGGGGGCCGGGAGCGTATCAGCGGTGAGGGGGGGCGGTACTTCCGTCAGGAAGGCCCAATCGCAGCAGTAGGGCTGTTTCTATAAAGGCTTGAGCCTCGCGCCCTCCCATTCTTTCCCGTGGGCGCCGTGGGTTGAGGTCGTCTCCTCGCTGGGCCCCCAGCCTCCGGCGGTGCCTGGCCTCTCCCGCCCCGGCGGAAGGTGCGAACCCCCCCAGACCTACTTCTCCCTGCAGGTGAGGCCGGGCCGGGCCGGGCCTGCTGTCCCCTATGCCCCTTGGAGCCTGTGATGAGTCGCTTTTTACTTCTGACACCTCGTATGAAAACTGCACGTGCAGTCTGATTATTTTGCAAAACTGAGGCTTCGGGGCGTGCCCCGGGTGACGGGAGGGGGCCGGGGGCGCCTTGTCCGAAAGCCGGGAATGGGCTCTGTCTCCATTTGGACGCTGTCTCTCTCCTTCCAGGGCGGCGGGTGACCCGACTGGAGGCCCTGATCCAGAGTCCAGGTCTGTATCTGAAGTGCGGCAATAAAGGTGGTGAGTCGATGGGCGCGCAGGTGTCTTTATTCTCCTGCGCGTTTGACCCCAGGGGACCGGGTGGGGCACCTGCTCGCCCCTGGGCAGGCATGAGACAGGGCAGAGAGGGATGTGTGTACAGGGACTAATCCAGGCTTGTCTCGAAGGCCAAAAACAACGGGTTTTTGTTGTTCGTTTTGTTTCGCCTGTGGCTTGGGTAGTTCAGGAACTGTTTAATAACTCACTAGCCGGTGCTGGAGTCCTGTTTCTTCCCCGGTGCTCTCTAGACCGCTTTGGGGTTCCAAGCAGCCTAGTGATGGGGGCTGGGGCGGACTCCTGAGTGTTAAAGGCCACCCATACTTTGCTGAGGGGCCTAGGACAGGTTTCTTTCAACAGAAAAGACAAGCAGTCCAGAAAACACAACTTTATTCACTAGAACTGAAAACAAAGGCTCTTATTCTAAAGACTGACTTGAAGATTTCCGTACAAGGTGGAGCGTGCTACCAGCCCCCTGGCTTGCCCTGACTGAGCACAGGCCTCCCCGGGGCTGGCAGTTCTCTCTGACTTTTCTGTGATTTCCCACATGCTGTTCTGTATCACAAAGCCACAACCGTGGCGTTCTTCAAGGTCGTGTGGAAGGAAGACCCGTTGATGTCTGAACCAGAGTCTCCTGGCAGGTGAGCTGGGAGCAGATGGCTCTGGTCCTTGCGGCACAAATGCACGATGCGATGATTTGCGGCGAAGCCTTCTGCCCCAGGCGTGGACAGCAGTCCTGCCTTACCCTGCCTGGGCACGTGCGCAGCTGAAGACCTGGCTTTCTAAGGGGTTAGGCACTCACTGTACACGTGCTGGCACTGGGGTCTGGCTTCGGAGCTGGGCGTGTTTAGGAGGGGGCAGCAGGGCGCCGCGGCTTGGGACTGGCACCCCTCACCGTCTGTGCATGGCGAGCCCCCCCCCCCCCCCCCCCCGTACAGAAGACCACGGCTCTTCTGCCCAACCTTGGCCAGGCCCTCGGGCAGCAGCAAGTTAGCGGGGCTGCAGACCTAGTGGCTCCTAGAAGCCCGCTGGGACTGAGGCTCTGAGAAAGGCAAGGCTCGGTCTGTCTGGGAGCCAAGAAACAGACACCCTGGGGTGACTAAACCAGGGGGACCCTGTAGACCCTCCATTCGGCCTTGCAGGGGCCTCCCAGAGGATGTGCAGTGGCATTGCCCAGCCAGGCTTAGGGTCTGCAGCAGGAGGTGCCTTGACCCTCCCTCTTGACGTAGTCGTGCAGCCGGAAGTGGGGTTCACTGGGGGCCTTCATGGAGCGCTGCTTCAACTCCCTGTGGGGTGGGGGTGACCGTGGAACAGAGAAGCCTCTACCCCAACAAGGGGTCCGGGTCTGAGGGCTCCTGCTGAGTGCCAGGACTTACTTTGCTATGGCTGTGAAGGCCAAGTCCACGTTGAGGCCTGTCTTGGCGCTGGTCTCCATGAAGGGCAGCCCGTACTCCTGCAAACAGCCGCTGCCAGCCTGGTGGGGACAGCCCCAGGGACAGACACCCCCGGCCACCCACCTACCCTGGCTCACCTTGGCTAGCTTCTCCCCATCCTTCCTCTTCACGACACGCTCCTGGGCAGAGTCCACCTGGCACAGGGGTTTTGGTGAGAGCTGACCCAGGGCTTCCCTCTTCTCCCCACACCTGCCCTGTAGAGCCAGGGTGGAGACGACAGGCTGGGGTGCTCACCTTGTTGCCCAGCAGCATGAGCACCACATTATGCTGGGCATACTCTTGGATCTCGGTCAGCCAGGCCTGTGGGGGAAAAGCTAAGACCAGCCCAGAGGCTGGCACTTGTCCCTTGTCCCTCCAGGCTGTGCTGCAGAGTGCCTGTTAGGCTCAGACTAACAGGCCAGGCACCACTGACAAAGACCTTACTACCCAAGGTGCTGGACTGATGGAGCTGGAAGGTCCCCAGACCCCATTCAGCCTACATAGGGACCCTGAGCCACCAGGGGGGCCAGCTTTCCCCACTGTCCCCAGGATCCTCAGCCTCTGCCCGCCCCCAGGAAGGAAACCACTGACCTGGATATTGTCAAAGGAGGCCTTGTTGGTGACATCATAGAGCAGCAGCAGTGCTGGGGGCAGAGAACCAGTGAGGACATCTCCAGGGCACACAGCGGCTTCCTGTCACCCAAACCCTCGTGCATCACAGCCTCCACACTTCCTGCCATGCTCAATCCCAGGGTACCTTTCTTTTTTTTTTTTTATTCTTTTTTTTATAAGATTTATGTATTCATGAGAGACCCAGGCAGAAGGAAAAGCAGGCTCCTCATAGGGAGCCCAGTGCAGGACCCGGTCCCAGATTCCAGGATCCCAACCTGAGCCAAAGGCAGGCATCCAAACGCTGAGCCACCCGGGCATCCCAAGGGCACCTTCCTCTGAGCAGAAGCCAGGGGAGCAGGGTGCCCACAGAGCATAGCCTCTGATTCCCCCAGGGCTGGCATCCCACGCCCACAGGCTCACCATGGGCGTCGCGGTAGTAGGCGTGGGTGACGCTGCGGAACCGCTCCTGGCCAGCTGTGTCCCAGATCTGCAGCGACAGGCACATCCAGGAGTCTGGGCTGCCAGTGTCTCCTTGGTGTTCCTACCTACCCTCACCCCCACCCCCATCTCTCACCTGCAGCTTCACCTTCACGCCATCCACATCCAAAACTTTGTTCTGAAAGACAACCAGCCAGCTCCACTGAGCCAAGCCGCCAGCACTGCCCCAGGCAGCAGCTGGGGACAGGGCCCCCGCGGTGGGGGAGACCAGCAGGCTGGGACGGAGCCTGAGATTGAAGGGCCCACTCTAATCCTGTCTGCCCCTCAGCTGGCTGGGTTCTCCCATTGGACTCCTTTGCCTCCCTGTACTTACAAATAAGCCTTTCCCTTGAACCCAAGTCTTGAGATCCAGCTCTCCCCACCCTCACTCCACCCCTGCAGCTCCTACACTTCCCCCTGGTGAGCCCCTTCTGGTGCCCAGGGCCTGGAGGATGCCTGGGCCCCTCCCACTCTGACTGCCATCCTAATGGACTTGGAGGTGGTTGCCCTTCATGGCCAGCTATCTGGGCCAGGTGTGCTTTCTCTGCCCACCTCTGAAGCCTGGCACACGGCCCCACCAGCTCTACCGCCTTTATAGGCCCTTTGCCACCACCCATCTCAGTCACCGAGTCCTGTTGGTCTGGCCCAGCCACCCACCTTTTGCCAACCACATCCACTCCCTATACCCTGGCAGACCACAGCCCCCTTGATGGGCCATCAGCTCCTCACAGCTCTACATATGCTGCTCCTTTTGCTCAGTCACCCAGAGCAACTTCATCTAAAGTTACTGTGGTGTAACTCCAGGCCCATTACTAACGTGGGGCTCAGTTTCCCCATCCACAAATGGGGGTTTCAATGGCTTTATGAGCAAGTATGCGCAGAACATTGAGAACTATATCTGGCCTAGGATGAGAGCTGTTCTAATTTAAAAGCCTCTTGGGATGCCTGAGCAGCTCAGCAGTTGAGCATCTGTCTTCAGCTCCAGGCGTGAACCCCCATCCTGGAATCAAGTCCCGCGTGGGGCTCCCTGTGGAGAACCTGCTTTTCCCTCTGCCTGTGTCTCCGCTTCACTGTCTCACAAATGAATACAAACCTTAAAATAAAGGCCTCTCTTCCCCGGGGGAGAGCAGCACCCTGAGGACAGGGCCCAGCGCAGTAACCACAGAGCCCGAAACTGGTATGCAGTGAGTGCTCCTTGTTTGCTGGCTGGTCATGGTCCCTCACTAGGCCCTCCCAGCTCAGGGCTAGTGGCAGGGAGTGGCCCAACCCCACGGTTCCCATCTGCTGTGGTGGGGGTGGGGGCCTGCTAACCCCCAGCGGAGGCTCCTGGCAGCTGGAACGGCACCACCTCTCTCTTCCCCAATCTCCTGCTGTCAGGGTGCTTCTAGGTCTCCCAGGAACCAGTGGCACAGCCATCTGCCAGGCTGAGGAGGCTGGGGAGGACACCAGCCTTCACTGGCACCTTTGAGCAGGGGTGTGAACTGAGCGGCCTCACCTCCCTCAGAGCCAAGAGGGAGGTTAGAGGGGGGAGGTGGGGCCAGCACAGGCAAAGGGTCACCTGTCCACACCCCACACTGTGCCTCTCGGACACCTGACCCCTTACTAAATCTCAAAAGACTTGAGAGGACCTGGGCCCCCAAGCAGGGTAAATGGCCCCCAGACGGGTGGGAGCCCCTTTTCCGTTCCTAGGATGGGCCTCCCTCCCAGCCTCCCGCCAACTGGGTCTAATTAAAGGGTGAGAAAAATGCAAATTTGGGATTTGTCTAGAACATACCAGCACCTTGGCAAGGCACTCAGAATTCAGACTTGGTGGGTAGAGGTGGGGGCTCATGCTGGAGCCCCACAGGCCTAAGGCTATTGCCCTCATCATTCCTTGCCGACCCCACAGGCTGTTAGGGTGTCGGAGTGTGGGGAGCCCTGAAACCCAGGGACACAGCCCTCCTGTTGGGGGCAGTATGGGAGGGGGCTCTGGCAGGGGAAACAGCCAGGTGGCAGCACTTCCTGTGAGCCTCCTCGCCCAAGGGCAGGGACCTCCCTCCAGGCATTCCACCTCAACCACCCTGAGCCCAAGAGCCAGGTGGTGCAGGCAGGAGCTGCCCCCGCCATGAGCCTGTGGGTGTCCCAGGGGTGTTGTCAGAACTCCATGAGCTGGTGGCAGGGGCCCAGGGCACAGCTGGGTCAGCTCAGCGCTGAGGACATCAGCCTCTGCTCTCACCCGGAAGTCGATGCCCACGGTGGAGATGAAGGTCCCTGCTAGGAAAGCCCCATCCTTGAAGCGCACGAGCAGACACGTCTTCCCCACGCCTGAGTCCCCCACCAGCATGACCTGGAGCGAGCGGGAGGGTCAGGTGTTAGGGACCGAGGGGCCCAAGGTGCTGGCCCGCCCAGCAGGCTGTCTGCTCTTTCCTGAGCTGGCCTGGGCAGGAGTGGAGAAGTGTCCCAGGCCTGCGGGTCCACAGGAAGGACGTGGGAGCGCTGGGGCAGCCAGGATCCCTGACGGCCTGGGCCTCCAGGTCTACCTCCACAAGGTTCTGTACCTCTCTATCAGTGGGGAACGGGAGCAGCTGCCTCCCTCCAGGGCCCTACCTAACCTCACCCCCAGGCCCTGGACACCGTGCTTGATCTGGAAGGGGAGCGTTTGGGGCTTGGCGGGGAGCAGAGGCTGGGGGCTGGGGACCTTCTGAGAGGCCTGTGGGGGTCACTGTGCCAGGGGGCTTCTTCTAACCCCAGTAAGACTGGAGGAATTTGCCACGTGAGGTCAGATCTTGGCGTGCGCAGGTGCCCAGGTCGGTCTGGGGACAAGGAGCGGCAATCAGGGCCCCCCTCCTCCACACCTCCCCCAGCCTGTTGTCAAAGGCCCCAAAACCCAAAGACAGTCCCCACAACCCCTCCACAATCCAAAGGCGTCTGCCTAGGCCCGAAGGAGGCCCCAGTGTTGCCCACCAGACTGGCAGACCTCTTCCTAGTCTCCTCCTTCCCCCAAAAAGAGGAGACCTACAGCCCCTGGGGTGAGGGAAGGCAGCATATGGGATACGGTGAGCCGGGGCCCGGGTGGGTGCGGCGGCATAGGGAGCGGGGAGGGAGCCCCGGCCAGGTCCGGGACCCCCTGTCCGGCCGCCAGCTGGGGCGTCAGGGGGCAGGCCTTGCCAGCCGTGGGCTCCCTGAAATCCGGGTCTGACAGCTGTGCTGTACGCGATGCGCTGTGCGGGCTCCTGGCCCAGGACCCACAGGGCCCTCCGTCCCCTGCCGACCCCTCCGCGCCCCGCTCGGGCCCAGCGCCACCTGCTGCGCTCGCATGGGTGGGGGCCGGCTCACCTTGAAAGCGACGTCGTAGAAGTCGCCGCCGCCCAGCGAGGGCCGGGCGGGCGGCGGGGGCCCGATGGGGCGCGCCGGCCGGGACCCGTTGGCGGCGAGCGGCGCGGAGGCAGCGGGCGCGCTGGCCCCCTTGCTCCTGGGGGTCTTCTTCCTGGACATAGCGGGCGGGCGCTCAGGGAGCTCCCGCTGCAGCCGCCGCGTCCCGGGCCGCCCTGCTCCCCGCGCCCGCCGAGCGCAACCCGGACCCGAGCCCGTCCCTCGGCAGCGACCGCGGCGGCATCGCGGGCGCCCGGCTCCCCGCGCCCGCAGCCCCGCCCCCGCGCCCGCGCCGCAGCCACTCAGGCCCGGCCTCCCGCCGCCTCCGCCAATGGGCGCGCGGGGGCGGGCGCATGTAAATGAGCAGGCTGCCCGGGGGCGGGGTCACGGGGCCGGGGCACTGCCCCAGGTGCGCGGGGTGGGGAGCCTCTGCCCTTGGCTCAGCGGCCCCCTCCCTGCACTGTCCCAGGCCCAGGGGCCATCCCGGGATGGCCCCTGGGCCTGGGACGGCGGCGCTGAGGCAGTGGGACTGCGTGGGGGCGGACACCTGGGGGTTCTGTCC